>NC_064853.1:21368198-21701323 GCF_024139225.1 Suncus etruscus
GGTTCTAGGAGCCAGAGAGTTTCCCCTCTCTTTTTTCAAAATGTATGGATTGGAAATCATATATTAAATGCTTACTAAGTTTTCTTGGAATTGTAAATGATGTAATAAGCCATATGGGGGACCTGGCATGACTTTGATTTAAACTCAACTCAGATATTCAGTCCCCTTCCCACAGATGCCTATGAGAGCATAGAATGACCATGATGGATGGGGCATAGAGTGGAACAAGAGGCAGGTTTTTAAGTTGGGTCTTGATTCAGTTTCTAATTTTTCACTCTATCTGACACAATTTGTGGAGTCACTATTCACATAGTACTTGAAGCATCAAAACTTCATCCTTTGGGTTTATATAAAGTGTTCATTTCCAATAAAACTTTTTATAATAACCACCTGGAGTATTTTCTTTGAAAGTTCCAGTGCCACAGTCTATGTCTAGATTAGCTAAGTAGACTTCTCCATAGATGGAACCTGGCCTAGTGTTTACTCCAGTGTGTCTGCAAAGGCCACCAGTGAGGAGTTAGACCTCACAGATAGCATATGTATTCAGAATGCATGCTGAAGCAAGTCATATCACTGCTAATGAAGATACTATTTCTCTTTCCTCTTCAATTTCCTTTTCTTGGTGGTACTAAAAAATCTCCTATGGCCTTTTTTCTGTTTTTTCTTCTTTTGCTTTTGTGCTTTACCTAGCAATGCTTAGGGCTTACTCCTAACTTTGTGCTGAGGATGATCTCATAGGTGATGATCAAAAATAAAATGTGGATCAATCTTGTGCAAGGAAAACATCATTCATTCACTGTACAATCTCATGAAATTCATTAGTTTCTGATTCTACCATGAAAACAACATCACAAGTGGGTGGGTTATGCAAAAAAACCCCAAACTACTGAAATAGACTCATATTCATGATGCCAAAAAATGAAAGACATCAAGTGCTCCTTGTAGAAATTTTAGAGGGAGGGGCTGGGAAGGTGGCGCTAGAGGTAAGGTGTCTGCCTTACAAGCGCTAGCCAAGGAACAGACCGAGGTTCGATCCCCCGGCGTCCCATATGGTCCCCCCAAGCCAGGGGCGATCTCTGAGCACATAGCCAGGAGTAACCCCTGAGCGTCAAACGGGTGTGGCCCAAAAACCAAAAAAAAAATAAAGAAAGAAATTTTAGAGGGAATTTTCTCTCTTCTGGTCACATGAGGCTGCTAACATGATTTGGCTTGTGGCTGCATCTCTTTCTGTTGGGGTTCACATGGGCATTTCTCAAATCTCTCAAAGAAACTGAGGTCAATTAATTTAATGATGTCTGCAAGCAAATATGATCACATATAATAAGATCACATTGACAGGCTCCTTAGATTAGAACAAGACAATATCTTTATGGGTAGAATTCCTTGTAACCCACTACAAGACTGTTATTGTCTATCACTGACAATTTTTGATTGGTTGGCTCTCATGCCAGAAGTGTAAGTCTGTTTTGTGGATTACTTGTGGGTGATTATAATTATGCTTATAAATTATATGCTTATAAATTATAATTATACTTATAAACTGGTTATTTAATCATGTCTTATTTTATGCTTATATGTTATTTATAATATTACTCATTCATTTGATCAGTTATTTATTAATTTAATGTTTTTAACAAAAGCTTATGGAGCCCTCCTTTCAATTATATGCCAATCATTGGTAGGGTCAATTATTCAGGCTGGAGAAATTGTACAGGAATAAAGTTCTTGCCTTGCACATGGCTAAACCCTTTTGTTCTATAACTGTGAGTAGTGACCCATGAGCACAGAAACAGAAGTAAGCCCACTGGGTATGTTCCAAAAAACAGAAAAATATTGCACATTCTTTTTCTTAAGACACAGGTTGATTGTGAGGACAATTACATGTTTATAGTCCAGTGTAACAAGCATTGTAATGATAGCACTTGCTAGGAATGAGTGGAGTGATAATTATACCCAGGAGATTGCAAAAGGCTTCACAGAAGAGGTGGCATTCAAAGTAGATTGCAGAAGCAGATTAGCAGTTGATTTAACTGAAGAAATATATTCTTGAGCCACCTGAGTGGTGTTCCATATCCTGAGACAAGAGAAAGCATAGTATTGGGATGCAGGCTTGGATTGGAAGTAAGGCTTTTGTGGGAGAAGGGCAGAAGTGAGAGCCAGCAAAAAACAAATAAAAAAAAAAACAATCAAAAACAAAACTAAGTCAATGTGCATTCACATTGTATTCACAAAAGGGAATTATTATTGAAAATAAGATGATCCCACTTTATTGGGCTAGAAAATGAACCTTACTGGTTCAGCACCACATACCTGGTGTACAGAAAGAATTTTACTCAATTTTCTGCCTCCTGGTCTTGACGCTGGCAGCAGGTAAGAATCCTTCTGTCCTTCCTCCTCTATTGTCTGGGGAGAATCTTTTACTCACCCTTTCACTTCCTCCATATTTGATGCTAGCAATTTGCCTTGGCCAACTACGTACCCTTGTCCTGCTTTGTGCCTTGCACCTACCAGGCACTAATCAAATCTCTATTAAATGCATTTCATGGCAGCAGAAATGCCAGCATCAGACAGGAGAGCTATACAAGCAGCTTTCTGAAGTTCTCTCCAATCTCAAGAGTCTAGATTGAGTTTGCTTACATGGGAAGGTGCAATTTGTCTTGGGGGTTCAAAACACCTAATTCCCACCTGGGACCTATTGTTACTTATCTCAGGAGAGTATTTCCTCCCCAGCCTGCTCTCCATCTGTCACGGGCCTTTTTTTATTATTGGTTTACATGTATAGATCTATTTATGTTTGCCGTCCACATGAGTGCTGCTTTTTTAATAATTCATGGAAACGTCGCACAAAATTAATCTACCACGAGAACTCGAACTTGACTAAAGCCCAGACTCTTGCCTGCAAATGTCTTTGTTACTGACAGCACGTCGGCTCAAGCTTTTTTGCTGTGTTGCCCAAGTTCCGAATTCATGTTAAAGAAGAACCAGATTGAGGAAATCATTAATCTCTGACAGTTGTGTAGATATAATTAAAGATATATGAATTTAAAAATACCTGCTATCTCAAATTACTTCCTAAAAGAACAGGGAAGGGGGGAGAAGGAGTTCTATTTAAAATGTCAGATACAGACGCATTAGGCTGGGTAGTCAAAGCACTGTATGTCTGTCACTCATGGAAACTGACAATTAGGTCCATAAATAGATTCTACAGGCTTCCACACAAGAACGCACATCCTGCCGCATAAAGATGAGGCATGGGGATGGCAGCCGCTGACTCAGGGATGGGAGTGGGATGGGGAGGGACTGATTGAGGTCTCCAGAGCAAATCCATCCTGCCTGGTTGTTAGGTCTGGGGCAGTGGGAGGAGGAGACAGTCGCAGACATCCTGGCTCTTTCACACACTCCTACCAGTCTCCTCATTGGCCCAGGTGGGGATCTGCTTCCTGACCTGAAAAATAAAATGGATGATTCACCCTGGCTCTTCTTATTTCTGACAGCCATTGGGAGGATCAAATGGGGGTGACCATAAAATTCCTCAGGAACCAGGAAGACTGTGCCTTTCTACGTACTTAATTCGTTAAGATGGCCACTGTGATAGGAATGGGCTGTGGAGATATGTAGGTATGTACCTGGAGAACAACATGCAAATGTTAATTAACATGCAAACACAGAGACATCAGGGAATTCAAGAGGATTGCCAGAAAGTCAAATGAAACATGCTGTTACTTTTGATAACAGAAATTCATCCACTTGGGTGAGAGCCAGGGAGGGGATAGTTCACAGGAAGAGGTAGTGGTAGGAGGATGACACAGGAGATAGTCATATCTGGACTCCATGCTCAGGAGTCCTCAAGTTTTAGGGGGTCAACTTCATTCAAGATACAGGAAGACTCTGATTCTCATGTTGGACACTTGCTACAACATAGGAAACCTCATTATGCAGTTATATTTTTGATGAGACTTCAGAGGAGTAAGGAAAGTCATAAGTGGGAAGGTGGCTAGGTTTCGATCAATGGGAAGCTTTGGTTGGAAGTTTTAGTAAGGCTGGAAAGAGGTCAAGACAACTTGAGAATCCATACTCTACCCTTGGTTCATTAATTGGCTTCATTGATAATTCTGGGTTTACTTTGTTTTGTGTTCATTACCTGCTCCTTTTAATAGAATGTATCAGTGCCCTGAGGATCATTGTCTCTCAGTGTATTGAAATTAGGCACAGGGCCAAGGAGATATCTAGACTGTATGCATTGTTTATACTGGCTCATAAGGGAGAAAGCACAGCACAAACACTCAACAGCTCCCGACAAACATCTGGGTAAGTGTTAAGGTAAGGAGTGAGGGAAATGTGGCATCTAAGTGTGTAGGTGCAGGAATGAGAGGGAATGAGAGTCAGAGCCTCAAAAGTACAGAAAGTGTATTTTCATGAGACTCCTCTCTCATTATTGTGTTAAATATCTACCTTGGAAATGATTGTCAGTAGTAAAATGAAGAGAATTTTAGCAATAGGTCACTTCTGAGTCCAACTTGACCCAAAATGATATGTTTGCTTCCTTCTGTAAAATATCTTATCTTTATAAGTACCCGTGAGATTTGTTGTTCAGAAATGTAGTTGGGTCTTTGTTCTTAGGTGCCACAGAATGCAAGAGTCATCATGATTACAGAAGTCCTGGAGTCTACACACAGCTCCTAAGACCTTCTTTTTGTTCTCTTTTTGTTCATCGAAGTTTTCCATGTGGCTGAATAGTGACAGTCATTTAGCAGGATAGTCAATATTGAGTATGTTAGCCTTTGTGATTTGGGCATAAATCCATTGTGATTCTATTTCTTTTAGAGTTTGGTCAAGGATAGAAGGGACGTTCACTTAGGATGAGTCTATTAGAAATATATATAGCATGCTATCTGTACCATTCATGATGCCTGGCCCATGTGTGTAAAGAGAAGGTATTCTCTCTTTTTCCAGGGCAAGGATGAGATGCTATGTCTATTCTGTGCCCCTGGAGCTATAACCCACAAAGCAGAATTGGAAGGAGTTACATCTGAGCTTGAATTCAGGTTTCTTTGGTAGTCTTGAGTAAGTCACTGAGTGCTCGATGCTCCTTATAAAAAAGATTGTGTAAATTCAGTGTCATCACAGATAAAACAAAAACCCTGGGTTCTATATATGATTCTCAAAATGAACATTGTTCAATGTTATTTGTTTAAGCTCTGAATGAAAGTACTTTTTCTAGGTGTTTTGGTTTAAAAATAGACTTTTCCTTACTCTGAAAGGAACCTCAAGTGATCTTTATCTCTTAACTTATGGCCCATAACCCCACATGGTCATTGAATGGGGTTTGTAAAACATTTTACAATTGATTTTAAAATAAGATTTTTTTATGATTTATTATCAGTAAATATTGAATTTATGTTAGACCTATTTTTATATGATTATATTGGGTTGAATAGCAGTTTCTTGGACACAAAGAGTTTATGAGTGAAAGAGTTGAAGACACGCTACTCAAGCATATTACTTCTTCCACTGCTGTGACTAGGGCTATCTCTACTAGATATTACTACCTGGTCTTATCTGCCTTTCTTTTGACTTGATTGGATTACCTTATCTCTGTCCTCACTACCTCCCTGTCCTCTTCCCTCTTCAGTTCTGGTTTTATGCACAACATTTTTCAATGCTGACTACATAATCTCATGTAATCTTCACAATGTAGTGGCAATGTGGGATATTTTTATGCTATAAATACTAAAACTTAGACTCAAGGGAAATTTGCTCATTTTTCCACATCCTATTGCTCTTGAGAGATGGATGCAGGGGAGCATGCTTGGAGTCCATTAGCTCCTTGAAAGAAGAGCAGCTCTTACAGCCCTGGAGTAGACTTGGGCTTTGGGGGTGAGACATTCAATCAAGTCAAGAAGGCCATTTTTTCATGAGACATTTGGGAGGCCTTCTTGGGTGGTCTTGGAGCATGGACTTGCATCATCAGGATCTAGGACAGTCTCAGACTAGCTCTGAGACTGAACAGGTGTTAAGGTGCACATGGTTTGACTTGTTTCTGCCCTTTATATACAGAACAAGATGTGTAGTGTGCTCTGGATGACATCTCGTTAGAAAATTCTGTATTTACACAAGAAAGTAAAGCCAAAGCAGTCAAAACTGGCAATAGAGAAGTCTCTGAAAGATGCCCTTTTCACAAAGAGCTTGGGAAGAGATGAAAGGGCTCAAACCAATAAGAAAAAGAAGGTCAAGTTCCTCTAGGAACAGGTGATGAGTAACACAGACTTTTCCTCTTTGGGGCCACCCAATGATGTTTTGGTGAGTCTTAGGTTTTGTTATCATCACTCTGCCTAGCTCTGGTGAGAAGTCTAGCACATAAATTCAGCATAGGGTAGAGATTAGAGGTGGGGGGACTGTGGTTCCAAAGTTCTTAATATCTATTATGCTAAGATCTCCATTCAAGGAGCAAAATTTTACTTGTTTTGTCTAATGATTTTATCTGACATGTCTCCAATCCATCAGGCCTAGTTCTATGATAGCTTTCCATATAAAACCATAGCCTCATTGAAACTCATTGAAACTCCCTGAGCCTTGATTTCTTTCTGATACAATAGAGTGAGGACAGGAATTGGAAGTATGGTTCTGAAATGAATTGAATACCAGACACATTAGCTACCAGGCACATTGAAGATCTCTTCTGTCCTGTCAAAGGCATCCCTCTCTTCACTGACTTGTACCTTAAGCTTCCAGTTCTCCTGACTGTCATTTCTTCTGTGACATGGTTGTAATCCTTGTTATCTTCTCTCAAGGATAGTGGCTGGGTTTCATTGATTTCCATGTACCAGGACATATGATAGGATTGAGGATGAATTGTGGATGCTAAATGCATTTGATGTCATCCCATATACCTAAAATTAGTACAGCTTTTCTATAGTATACTTGCTGTTTGGGAAAGTATTTAAGAATAAGTATATCTAGGAACAGGTCTTCCATAAGTATATAGAGGAGATTAAAGGTATTTAATTTATTAGTTTGTTTATTTAATAAATATTTTTTGTAAATGTGATATTGACATAAAGGAAAACATAGGTTTATGTGAAATACATTTGAGAGCCCTGAAGTAAACTTACATGCCTATAGTTACCTCTTTATCTTTTTTTCTCTTTTTTTTGTTTTGTTTTTTGGGCCACACCCAGTGACACTCAAAGAATACTCCTTGTTATATGCTCAGAAATAGCTCCTGGCTTGAGGGACTATATGGGACTCCTGGGGATCGAATTGCTGTCCATCCTAGATTAGTGCATGCAAGGCAAATGCCCTACAGCTTATGCCACCGCTCCGGCCCATTTTTTTTCCTTTTTTAAAAAAATAATACATTTAAGTACCATGATTACAAACATGTTTGTAGTTGCATTTCAGTCATAAAAAGAACACACCTTCCCTTCACCAGTGCAACATTCCCAACACCAATGCCCTCCATCTCCCTCCTCCCCCGACCCCATCTGTGTTCAAGACAGGCATTTTACTTCTCTCACTCATTATCATTGGCAGGATAGTTTTTAGTGTAGTTATTTCTCTAAATGTACTCACCACTCTTTGTGATAAACTTCATATCATGAGCTGGTCTATTTTGTCTGTATATTTATCTGTGGAATGAGTATTTTTCTGGGTTAGGTAGTTGAAACTTACTGAGTGGGGAGCAGAAATCACTCAGGTAATCCTGTTAGAATGGGTCTATTTGATGTCTCATTTGCTGGGCAAACAAGTTTTATCAGGACATTCGCTAGGTACCCTCTGGGCTTGGTGCTGACTTGCCACTTTCTTTCTTCTTATAGCTATAGCTTCCCATATGATAGAGGTCTAGTTCATGATGAAAACCAACACTTACATGAGCAGTTATAACTGCATAGGGATATGCCCAAGAAGACAGAAATCACCTCCTTCATGGTGATTGCTTACAGTGTGTGTAAGCAGCAAGTGAGATATCACACTTGCAAAATAAGTAAGTTAGTGAGAAGATTAGGTGCTGATCCTTGCCATAGAGAAAAAATTAATGAGAAGATATTTGAGTTTTCTTAAATGACTTATTAGCATCCCTTGTTTTGAAAAGAATTATTTAGCCATTGAGTGTGTCACTCTCTGTACCTTGAGAAAACAGGCCAGATCCCAAATGGATTCCTTTCAAGGTGTGAAGAATTAAAGCTAGTCTAAGTTGTTTGCAGAGATTGTGATGGTGAGTGGGTCCTCCATGCTGACAGAGGACCAGAGCTTGTTAGTAAATCTGAATAGATTAAGAGGTCAGTATCGGGGCCGGAGAGATAGCACAGTGACATTGGCCTTGCAAGCAGCTGATCCAGAACCTAAGGTGGTTGGTTCGAATCCTGGCATCCCATATGGTCCCCCGTGCCTGCCAGGAGCTATTTCTGAGCAGATAGCAAGGAGTAACCCCTGAGCACCACCGGGTGTGGCCCAAACACACACACACACACACACACACACACACAAAAGAGGTCAGTATCATAATAAACACTATACTTGCTAATCTAGTAATATACCATAAGAGTATAAAAATTACTGAGCACTTACTGGCATTGATTCAGTTCCCTTCTTCCTGGAAGCTCACATAATCTTTAAAACCTAACCCTATTTTCATAGCTACTATTATGAACCCCATTTCATAACTCAGTGGGTTAGTCATTTGCCCAAATTGATGCCTCAGAGGATGACAGAGTTCACATGTATTCCTAAATTGATTATCTCTGGAGTTTTGACCATATTCTGTTGCATATGAGATGTAATGGGGAACTGCAGAATCAGAGATAGTAGCCATAATAAAGAATGCAATTGTACTCTTTTCTGACCTGCCAAAGTAGGAATAAGGTAGTGCTGGGGAAGTCAGGATTGATGAGGTCTTGCATGGTGAGGGCATTGAAGCTCTTCTATTTTCACTAAAGCAGCCACCAAGCTACACTAGAGATACTTGATATGCAAGGTTCTAGAGTTAGTCTATACCCCAAAATTGGGAGAAGCTGTGGTTCTCAAACTGAGGGGAGGTAATGCTGTTTACAGAAAAAAATAAGTCAGCATTGATCTTCATCTAAATCTGTTTCTTTGTCTTTCGTTGTAGTCAAGAATTTGTAGGAAAGAAAACCAAGCAAAATACCTTTATTTAGGAAATGTGTGCAGAGAGAATGAGAGAGAGGACTCAGTCCAGTTTGAAACACGGAGTCCTCTACTCTCCTGGAATTTTCTACTTTTCTTTCTACATAACTATGTCAATGTATTTTAATCTCCTTCTGATCCTCTGTCTCTCCTCCATCTAACGTCTGAGTTTCCTGAGGACAAAACCTGTGTCTATTTTCACTAACTCCCTAGCTAATGTTTACTAGTTTAGCCTCAGAATGGTGCATAAACCAAAAGAGGTCAAACAGGGCACTGGAAGAAAAGAGCTTTTACGCAGGGGCAGCGGAGAACAAAGAATAGAAGGTTAGTGCTGAGAATCTGAAATTAGGTTGTTATTCAACAGCAAAATGTATGGTTTCAACCAGATGTGAGTTATCCATATTGTATTTGTTGCTCTCAAAGGTGCTTGAGAAAAAACTAGCTCAATACCCACAAAAAAAAAAAATCTTCCACAGGAGTCTCTCTTGCTCTCTCTCCTAGTATGAGAAAATGAGACATCAAAGGTGCTGAACCTGCATATTCAAACTTGATACAATTAGCTCCTATTGGGGGAGCGGGTAGATACAGAATTAATTCCCCTCTCCCACCTCCACCTCCCATTCTCTTCCTGACATGATGCTGACATTTCTTCCCCTCCTCCACCCCACCTCCCACCTCTTCTCTCCCATCTATTCATGATGTGCTGTGTCACATCCAGGTTCCCAGATGATTTTAGAAGTGGAGAGTGAGCAAATCCTGTCGAACAATTTAACCAGATTCAAAAGGATTTGGATCATTTGCGTAATTGGGCTAGCAGATGGTAAATGTAGTTCAAAGTACAAAAATGTAGAATAATTACAAGGGAAGAAAGTAACACAGTTTATGGATGAGGAAAGCGATTTGGGAGGAAAAAAAAACCTCATGAAAATCATTATCTTCGTACATTAACAGAAGGACAAACAACATAGATCTAGGTAAAGGAGACTGAGCACTGAAAGGCCAGGTGACATCCAGCTGGTTACAGTTGAGGAAAGAGGACACATCTGGAAGTGAAGAGAGAAGTGGTCATCATGGAAAGAGATCTGGGAAGATCTCTGCTTGTCTGGCAGAACAGGTGTAGTTGTACTGGCCTCATATCTAAGAAGCATCTTACCCAGAAATCTTCGTAAAAATTTGGATCTCATGCTTTGGGACGTACTGTCATTTTAAAGGTGCCAATTCTCCCAATCCAAATAAAAAATTTGGTTCTCAGGCTAGAGCGGTAGGACAGTGGTAGGGCAATTGTCTTGCACGAGGCCAACCCAAGATGGATGTGGGTTCGTTCCCTGTCTTTCCATATAGTCCCCTAAGCCAGGAGCAATTTTTGAATGCATAGCCAGGAGTAACCCCTGGGCATCACTGAGTGTGGCCCTAACCCACCCACCCCCAAATTGGTTTTCTCTGCCCTTCCATATCTCCTGAAGTAATTTGAGCAGACCCAGGCCTGCTTCTTTGAAGAGTAAAGGAGCTCATGAATGAGGAAATATCAGTAACTTACTTTGGAAGCCCAGGGAATTCACTCTTGTGCTTATTAATTTTATATTTACTATGATCCCAAATTATATTCTTTTTAATGAATAAAAATTGGAAATGAATTGTTATCTAGTATTCCAGGCTGCACAGTGACCCCACCTCTCCTGTTAACTTCCACCACCCATCCAAATATCTAAAGATCTTAAGGATGCTATGTTATAGCACCCCTATAAGGGAGTTGCTCTCAGATTGTCTTTTAAAACCATATATATGTAGGGTTTTTGGGAGAGGACCACACCGGTGACACTCAGGGGTTACTCCTGGCTATGTGCTCAGAAATTGCTCCTGGCTTGGGGGACCATATGGGATGCCAGGGGATCATACCACAGTCCATCCTAGGCTAGCATTACCTCTTGCACCACTGCTCCGGCCCCTACCATACATGTAGTTTTAAAGTAGCCAGTAGAAGAATAATGGACCTAAAGGAAAATAAAACTTTGCCTTCTAGGCAGAAGGTGAAGTGATGTGGCCACAATCCAAGCAATGCCAGGAACCTCTAGATACTGGAAGGATCAAATATAGAATTATTTCCTGGAGCATCCAGAAAGGAGCACAGCCTGATGCCTAGATTCTGACCCAGTGATACTGATTTTAGAACAGCGAAATTGCTTTCTAGAACTCTGACAGAATGAAAATTCTCTTTTATCAAGACTCCACATTTTGACTTTTTCTGATAGTTATAGGATATGAAGGAAGTAAGAAGAGAATCAGAGAGAAAACACCTGACTCACATTTTGATTCTCCTTTTATTGGGACCCTGGATCTTCTGGCTGAATCTGTTTCTTTGTCTTTAATATGGATAACTTTAAAGCTACTGTTCTCTTCTTGATATGGATAATTGGAAAGATATGAATGAGATTATTGATTTTACCTGCTTTAGATCCTACAGTATTGGGTTTGTTGGAATTAAGCAGAATTTCATCAATGTGCATTATTCCAAAGATACTGACAAATCCCAGTTTTAGAGAATGGAAGGAACACCACTAGTGAAAACAGGGAGTTCTGAGTCACATGTAAACTTTCTGGAGGCAATATCATGAATAAATGATGAGCCTGACTTTTGCCATAGAATATAGGCAAGAAAATAGGGAAAACAGGGAAAGAACCTATGTTCTAGTAGAATCGAATAGCTGGTATAATGAATAATAAAGGAAGTATTTCAAGTTAGGGCAACAGAGTTGGGTATTGAGAGGTCATCTTAGAACACTTGGTTCCAGATCTGATTTCTAATGACAAAAACTCAGACAAACATGTACTGAGATCCCTCTTGTCTGAGATAACTTGATGTCAAGGCTTGAAAGTCTCAAGTTATTGGGGTAAACTCAGGGTCAATGGGATTTGACCTATACCAAATGGGAGCAGGAATTGGGATGTGTTCACTCCTGGAACAGTGACAGCAGTGACTGCTGAACTCTCAGGGATTACTGTAAGATTGGAATAAAGAGAGTTTACTTTATCAGGGGAGACTAGACTGAACCCCAGGGTGAATTTTATGCAATCCCAAGAACTTCTGGAGAAGGTCCAGGTTAATCCCACTTGCAGGAAGCAGGTGAGCAGCAAGTACCAATCTTGAACATGGAAGAAAATGAACTCAGACCTAAAACCATTGTCCAAGAGGCTCAATCTAAGAACAAGATAAGATGAAAAAGTCAGGAAGCACAAGGTTGGAATCAGTAAAGATGAGAGATGTCTTAACGGGAGACCCGAAAGAGCAAATTCTAGCTAAGACAAACACAAAGCAGAGCCTGGTGGTCCCTTTGTGTCTATGATAGCAAGTAACATGGAGAAGCTCAGATGAGAAATAGGGGCAGTGAAGGCCAGAATCATTGAGCTAAGGGCACTGGTGTGGAAGGAAAAGAACTGGCTCTGGAATTTTTTTCTGCCAGATTTTTTTAACCGATCCAATATGACCTTTTTTCATATGTCTTGGGACTCTTGGCTCTTGAATTTAGAGGATTTTTGTCTCACACTTGCTTCTGTTCTATTAAACATCCACAGCTTAATAAATGTTCTCTGAGAACACCTCAAGGTTTTGACCACTATTGAAGAAAAAGATGTGCAGAAAAAGAAAGAATTCAGGAATGAAAAGTAATTAACCATAATAAGTCTCTTGAGGTTAGCCATTAATTTGGATGTGGAATGTAAAATTGCCTTTAAAGTAATAAGGGATAATATTGAGCAATTATAATATCCAGCATGGGAAGAAACATGCTGATAACATTGCACAGGGCAGGATAATACATGTGGCAGTTCCCTGGTTTTTGTAGAATTAATGATGTTGGTTTCATTTCATTGCTGATTTAAGATATACATCTCATAAATGGCACATTAAGGCAAATGTATCAAAATTGCACCTAAAGAGCTGAATAGTCAGGAAATGGCTGCCCCTTGAACACAGCAATTTTATATCTTGGGTTTAATGCTTAATCAGTAGATATTTACAACTGTTTATTTTAATGCCTTGAAATGCCTGTTCAACAGAATTATCGGAAATATTATGAGAGAGACTCATAAGTGCACGAGGGTAATGTTCTGATTTAGTGCGTTGCCTGAAAAAAGATTAGAAACCCCTTAAATAAAAGACTTTTAGAAATATCAGAAAAACTGAATATTACTCGTTATCCTAGAATAAATATATTTTGTGTTTTTTAGAATACAAAGAAGAACATAGTAAAGCAACGTAGTACAATGTCATAGGCTCAACTCAAACTTATGTTGTCTGCAGACATTATGAAGATGGAGCTTGCTTGTGAGATACTGGTTTTGGACAAGTTGTGTGATTGTTCAGGTGACTGTTTGCAAGGGTAAAGTCATCCATTTATTCACGGGTTTATATGTGGTGCTTCATTTATCCATTCATCCAGTGGTTATCAAATACCTGTTATTAAATATTTATGAAGCACTGTTTTAATTTTTATTTTGAGTGTTGGTGACACAGAGTTAAACAGTAAAGTTTTTTACTCTATCTTCTAAAGATGGAATGTAAAATTGCCCTTATAATAAGGAATAATATTGAGCAATTATAATATAAATTGTATTATTTGTTGAAGGAACCATGTCACTGAAACCAGTCTCAAGATTACTTAAAGTAAATGAATAATGAAGATAAAGCATTTTAGTTGCGGGGAAAGGTGGTACTCTTGGCTTTGTGTTCAAGGTTCACTCTTTTTTGTTTGTTAGTTTTTGGACTACATAACCAGTATTGCTCTGGAGCTGCTCTAGGTTCTGCTCTTGGAATTACTCCTGCCATACAGTGGGGACCATATGAGATGTTGGGGATTGAACCTGAGTCAACCATGTACAAGCAAACTCAGGGTTACTCTTAAAGAAACTCAGGGAACCATATGTGTTTCCAAGGGATTGAATCAGGGTCAGTTGCATGCAAGGCAAGTGACTTAACTTCTGTACTATCTCTCCAGACATATACATTATTTTGAAATGATAAGGACTTGACAATCTATGACCTAAGTAGAAAAGCAAAATGAAATTCTTGACTTTCAGCTTGTTCTTGTTTTCCTTCCCTCTGTTATTTAGTAAGCATTATCAGAAATACTCAAAATATTAAGTGTTTTTATGGTTTTGTAAATCAAGTAGACATTCACTTTTTATCTTTCTTTATATAAAATTTTTCCTCTATATGCATAGTACATTTGCTGTGGCATTGTATCATGAGCTTAACAAGAAGAGGAAATAGTCCTTTTAAGGGATACTGGGGACATAGATGACTAGCATGATGAGTGGAAGGTTTTCAGGAAATTAGCTCTGATACAAGAAAACATTGTCTAAAACAGTAACTTATTTAAAAAAAATTTTGTTTTAAAATAGAAGATACCCATCCTCTTGTTGGGGGTTTATCTTGCCTCTAGCAAGAGCACTAATGTCTGACATGATGAACAGATTTCACATGCAAGAAAGATTATTAAAAATAGCTGCTTTGGGTAATTGATGATTTTGTGTGCGTTATCCTAATGATACTGTCTGGAGGATGAAATACCTTTTCTCCATTTTCCAAAGATGCTTTCAGTAACCCCTGGTGACACTGGGCTTTCTGTGTGGCTTTAATTACTCCCTGCAGAAGCCCCTGGCCCCCTCCTGGACAGCCTACCCTGCCAGGGAAAGAAGCTGGTAAGATGAACTAACCCCAAAAGCACCTGCGCTGGTCATGGAATTCAGGAACCATTAGAGAGCTGGGCGATTTCATTATTCATTCACTTGAAATAATCCTGGGACTGCTTTCAGTGACATGGTTCCTTCAGCAAATAAAGATAAGCCAAAATCCCTGGGCACTCAAAGAAGGAGAAGATTCTCTAAATTAATTCCAGGCTCAAATAATTCCGCAGTATTTGTAATATTCTATGCATAAATTGGCAATTTGCTAGAGAGATCAGGAAATGATAAAGGCTCTCTTTGCCCTCCCCCTCCTCATCTTCACAACTGCTGAGGCAGCTATTGGGATAAAAGAAATGTTTTATCCTCAGTTAATGTCCTATCAGGCAATGCGCTGATTAAGGGGTCCAACCACAGCACCCCTCCCCCTTCAAAGCGATTATTTTTGTCAGAGAGACTGAAATGTGTGAGAGAAGAAGCTGGTCTTGCTCTGGTTTTTGACCCAAGAAAGTTTCATGGGAAAAATAATGACTCTAACAACATCAGGAACTATGGAAATAAGAATGCCAACTTACAGCCAGTCTTCTTTTCTATTTAAAAACATTTCACTTGTTTTGTTTATACTGTTTTGAAAGCTCCTTCGCCCATTCTTATTATGCAGGACATCAGATCACAAACCCAACTTTTTTTTTTATCTTTGCTTTTCTTCGTTAGGTATTTTTTTGACTGAAGTTTGTTGTCCTTGTTTGGGTTGGGGGTCATAGTAAGTGGTTCTCAAGGATTTCTCCTGGTTCAATGGTCCTAGAGGTGCTTCAGGGAATGTTTGTGGTGCTAGGAATCAAACTAGGTCAGCTGTGTGCAAGGCAAGTACTTTAACCACTGTACTTTCTTTGAAGCCCTTGATTTGGGTTTTTAGTGGGGTGTGTCTGGGATATTCTGACCTATTTTCAAATACTCTGTATTTTGAGTTTAAATCCATTTTAGGAATCTAAGAGAGGAAATCACTGCATTGCTATTGTTGGTGGAATTCATTGAAGCCCAGGGACCTGAAAAGAGCAGAATCAGGCTGCCTTCACCTCCTGGTTGAGCTCAACTCTTGTGGCAGAGCAGAATCATCTTGCTAATGAAAGGACGGTACCAATATCCTCATTGGCTCCTCCTTGGGTCACTATGAGCCACAGAGGAACAGGCCTTTTGCTGCATGTTGAAAGTCCAAAGTAAAAGAATCCCATAGGACAAGCACCATCCATCCACACACAGCTTGGCTTGAAGGATGTAAAGGGCCATAATTTCTACTGGGAGCAGCAGCAGAGGAGGTAGGACCTGAAGTTGCCATTATCTTAAAAAGGGAGGGGCAGGACTGATTTATCTGAGCTGCAGGCTTTAACTCCAGACTCATTGGTTTCCCTCTGCCTGCCCTGCAATAGAAATCACCTCTCAAACACTGCTGGCTGCCCTATTGTGGGTTCCTACTCTTACTGGTGAGTTCAAATTTAAACTCCCTTTTGGTCTAATCCACCTAACTTCTGCTCCCTCCAGCCTTAGTCAGAGTCTGTACCCTCATTCCAGATGTACCCTCATTTCTCATTATCCTGGAGGGACAAAATTTGCAATATGACATGTGCTATTTTACTCATCAAAGCTTGCTGGTCTTGTTTTCCATCCTTCCAGCTAGACATCTGAGTTCTCATCTTGGACACAAAACATTGGTTTGGTCCATAAAAAAAAGTGACAAAACCAAGCAATTGGTTCTCTGTGTAATACCTCAAAAAGGGGTGTTAGACCAGATTGGGGCTGTGATTCACTCGTTGGTTTTCATGGTAATAATTAATTCTTTATGCTGTTTCTCTATAATATTTTTTGTTTTGATTTGGGGCCACACCTGGTGATACTCAGAGCTTATTTCTGGTTCAGTGCTCAGGAACTACTCCTAAGCAGGCTCTCAAGACCCTATGTGATAATTGAGATCAAACCCTGGTTGGAGGCCAGAGTGGTGGCACAAACGTTTGCCTTGCATGCACTAACCTAGGATAGACCCTGGTTCGATCCCCTGGCGTCTCATATGATCCCCCAAGCCAGGAGCAGTTTCTGAGTGCAGAGCCAGGAGTAATCCTTGAGCATCACTAGGTGTGGCCCAAAGACCAAAAAAAAAAAGGGCAAAACAAACAACAACAAAAAAACAAAACAAGGGGCCAGTGAGGTGGCGCTAGAGGTAAGGTGTCTGCCTTGCAAGCGCTAATCAAGGAAGGACCGCAGTTCGATCCCCTAGCCTCCCATATGGTCCCCCCAAGCCAGGGGCAATTTCTGAGTGCTTAGCCAGGAGTAATTCCTGAGCATCAAATGGGTGTGGCCCAAAATAACCAAAACAAAACAAAACAAAACAAAACAACTTTGGTTGCTGCATGCAAGGCTGTGTGCTATTGCTTTGGCCCCTGTTTTTTTATTATTATTATTATTATTTTAAAGACCCCCTTAAAATAGTCAGGCAGTGTATAAATTATCTGAAGGAAGACAAACCATAAGGGATCCTTTGTCTCATCTAAGGTTCTTCGCAATATGTTTCATGCATTTTTTAAACCAACAGTTGGTTCCAAGGACTGACTGACTTTGCTGGAGTATTCTTCCCTTGCTGTAGAAACTAGGAGGAAACTATAGGCTGGAGGCCAGGTTGACATGGATAATCAGCCAGAGAGAAAGTGCTTAGTTGAGGATAGGGGAAGAATAAGTGATTGTATATTTACTTGGGTTATACATGGGATTTTCTTCTGTTATTAAATATACTCTTTTACATAAATGAGTAATCTCCTTTGACTCTTTAATTCACTACATTGGGCTAACAAAGGCTGCGATTTCTCCTTAAGGAGAAAAGAAAGTGAGCAGAGGTACAATGCTCTTTCATCTCATCTCATGGAGCTGATCCTAGGAGACTCATAGACTGTATCTACCCCACAATGCCCCCACAATAAAGGTCATCCTATATCAGCATCTCCATGTTAAGTCATTGGGTACCTCTCCTAAGCTTTCTGGTACAATAGGAAGTCCAGCCTTCTCTATTTCCCAAATCACTGTGTCCAAATAAAGGAATAAAATCTCTCCCAGTTGGTGTGTATTGGAGAAAAAGGCTCAAGGGACCAGAAAGAAGAATGAAAAAAAAACAACAACAAATTTTTAAAAATCTATTCCAGTAAACAAATTAAAAAGGACAAATTTTTTTCTTTGCTTTCTATTGAAATAGATTTGATAAAAGTCCAAAATGAGTATATTCAGGGCCAGCCATTCTGAGCATTTGGTTGATGATGTCTCTCTCTTTTTTCTCTCTCTTCTCAAGAGTGTGTTTAAGTTTCACTTAGGTTGTTGCAGTGTTGTCGACGTTATTAGCTGCAGAAAATAAAAAAAAAGCTAAACCTTTTTAAGTACTCCACTTAAAAAAATCATTCAGCTTTTGCAGGCTTCACAATTTTGAAAGGTTAGTCTCTAAAGAAGCCATTGAGGTATAGATGAGACTATGCATGTCTTCACAAAATATTCCATCCATCTCTGCATTTCAATAGATTGTTAAGGATGCTGGTGATGAACAGTGATGGCCAGGCAATATCATGGCTTGTTTTTTAGAAATGGTCCCGTGAACTGCCAACTTCAAAGTCATCTTTTCCTCCTTGCAATAAGATTTTTCATTAACACACACACACACACACACACACACACACACACACGAGCTTTTCACCAACAGTTAACTGTACTAGCAGGTGACAGGCAGTGATGTGTGTTTTATGTGTGATTTATCTGATGGTCTAGAATGATTTGTAATCAGCATAACATCTAAAGGTCTTTACTGTAAAATAATTTAGAGGAACAAATTACCTGCCACACAAGTAGGAGATGCTCTGTTTATTTCCCTTCCCAGTTCTCCCTTAAAAGTATAGGACTGTGAGTGCTATGTGCCCACATATGTCTAGGATCATTCCCAGGTCTGATCTATGCAATAGTATCTGACTCTTCAGTTTATAACCAAGGGGATATGAACAATGTGGCCAAAACTGTGACCCTCAGGAAGCATGAGTGTGAATACATTGACCTTCTCTGCAATGAGCATCACAGCCAGACTGTGTGAGCATCTCTGTCAAAGGAGTCAACCTTGATGTACATATATGAACACTTCAACTAATAATGTATAATCCCCAGAAACCTCCACAGTATTGTGTGACTTCTGTGCATCACAGTCACAATAACTGAAATGAGAAGAGAAAAAAAACTTTCTAATAAATTCAGTCATATTTTGGAGGGAATTTTATTAGCCTACTTTGTTCTTGACTTTCTCCTCCAATCCCCTACACAACGTCATCCCACATATAATTCTTGAAATTGGACAAGGTGAATGAACAAAGATTTTATATCTAGGAAGATTTCAAGTTTAAATCCACCATCTGGAAAACCCTGGACCTTTCACTAGCATCACTTTGATCACATGACTACACCTCTGTGAGTCTCCTATGTCTTATCTATCAATTGAAAAAGGGTTTCTCTTGAAGGGATGAGATTCAGCACATGAAGCATTTAGTGATCTATTGAAGTAAAACAATTCTATGAGCTCAAATTAACCCCAGGAATAATTTAAAAAAATAACTGAAGAGTCTGAATGCATAGTAGCTGGGGTATCAACAGTCTGTAATTCTCTGCAAGTGCCCATCAGGAGAAACTGTGGACACTAGCGAGAGGGTGAGGAAAAGTGAAGCCTTGGAAAACTGCCCTTTGAAAGTTTGTTTGAAAGGGACTTTATGAACTGTGCTAGGCCAGTGGAAGGGCTCCAGGAAGGACTACCAAATCTTTTCTGAAAGAGGGGTATCATGTTATAGGGGAGAAGAAAGAATGTGTTTAATGCCTTTTATCTTCGAAGTATGACCTACTGGTAAGGAATTGCTTTCATTTTATATATTTTAATTTTATTTTAAGAATTATTTATTTATTGAGTCACCAGTATTTATGAAATTTTTCATAATGAAGTATCATGCATACAATTCCAATACCCATCCCTTCACCAGTGTCCACCCCCCTCTAGCAGTGTCCCCAGCTTCCTACCCACCTCTAGTTTGCTTCTATGGCAGGCAGTTATATTTTTTGAAAGGCACTGTGGTGTACAACACTATTATTAGTATAGTGTCTTACATACCACTCTTTCAGTATAACTTTCCTATTGAGTGACCATTTCCCTTCATCACTGTCATAGTGTCATAGTGTTTCCCCTTACCACCCAGTTGCGTGTTTCCTACTGAATGTCAGTTCTCATGGTCTTCACTTCTATTGCCTTTGGCACATGCTTCTTTCTATATTTTTCTTTAAGTTTATATTTCTTTAATGTATCCTTTATATCTATTTAATTTTATTTTTGCATTATCTCTTGGTTTTTGTTCAATTGATTTATTGATCAATTGAGTGGGGGGCATACCTTGCGGTGCCCTTGGGATATTCTAGTTTTATGTTCAGTGAGTCATGTCCTATAGTGCTCAGGGACCATGAGGAGGGTCAGGATTCACACAATTTTATTTTAATAGATGTAACTTGAATATATAAGAAATCATTAAAAGATAAATGACATTAATAATTATATGACCAAATGTAGACATATTGGTGTACTCTGCTCTGTCAACTGAAGAAACAGCGATTGTCTCCAGAACTCTTGTATACCACATGGTCTTTGGCAAAACCAGGGGTCAGGGATCTTGCCTCAGCTCTGCTACTAAAAATCAACTTCTGTGGTACTGTACACAGAATATGAATGGCTTTGGCTTCTTCCTATGCAGTTGAGTACAGGTGAGTGAAAGTGCTTTGAAGTATTATGTAGAAATGCTGATTCTAGGCTCTATCTGTTAAAGAGAAACATGAATGACACAGGCTAAGGGAAAGATCTAGGCAGTCCTGGTCAACTCAAATTTTACAAGAAAATAAATGACTGCAGGGCATCTAGAGTAGGGTAAGTCTTATTTTCAAAGACAGATTATCAGAGGGGCATAAAAAAAGAGGAGATGGCTGGGCAGAAGTTTAGATGATGATAATATTTATCTCCATTCCTTATGATTGTAGTGAAGTGGTAGAAAGAACATAGTGGTAGCTAGAACATTTTGGGTAAACAAAGTTAGAAAAGGGCACAGTGCATTTGGATCAAAGTAAAGTTGAACTACTTGGTTGAGAATTTCATGAGAATGGTGCTATCATTTTAGTCAATCATTTCTCTAGCACTAGAGTAAGTTCTGGGACTTGAGACTTAATAAACACATGGTCAAGTAAACAAATTGGTGTCATGTAAAATAGACATATTTTGTGATGCCTAAAGCACAAATATAACATTATTATAAATTATGTGTATCAATAAAAATAGTTTTTTCCGGGGCCGGGCGGTGGCGCTCGAGGTAAGGTGCCTGCCTTACCTGCGCTAGCCTAGGAGACGGACCGCGGTTCGATCCCCCGGCGTCCCATATGGTCCCCCAAGCCAGGAGCGACTTCTGAGCGCATAGCCAGGAGTAACCCCTGAGCGTCACCGGGTGTGGCCCAAAAACCAAAAAAAAAAAAAATAGTTTTTTCCATTGAATTTCTAAGTCCTATACTAAAATCTAGTAACAGCATCTTTGATGACCTTTTGTAGTTCTCCAACTACATCTTTTGTTTTTCACCAGGAAAAAAAAATCACTGAACAATTGAAGTACTGTGTGAAGTCTTTCTAAAAAGTTCTGACTTAGTACTGATCACATCTAGATAACACAAACTAAATAAACTTGTCTTGTTTGAGGGGCAGCAAAAATCAGGCAGGTTAATTCTCAAAATTACCCTGGATGTTTAAAATGAAGCTAACATAGCATTAGCAAGAGACTCAATTGGGTTTCATAGAAGGAGGAAAAGTGTTAGGGAAAGATTCATCAGAGATTAAATGGCATCTCATACACTGTAATGAGAGCCTGAGCAAATGCAGATACCCATGGTTTAAAGAAAATCACCATTCCTACACTGCCAGCACAATTGTGGGCGTCGCGGACCTTCCTGCTTCATTATTCTGAGGAATGGCATTATCAGGGAATTGCAAAGATTTGAGCTCAAAATCAATATGTGCTGAGAATTACACGGCAGGAAAGCCTGCAACTACAATGCTTTGAACACTGTTTTTATAGTCAATTTTGAGGAAGTCCAGGAATTCAAATTTTAGGACACGTTTTTGGCACTGGCAGGAACTTGTTACCTGGTATCATCAAGCATGTGTTCATTTCTCTTTTAGAAATGTTTAATGAATATCTGCTATAGGCCAAGCACTATTCTAGTTCTTTGGTGTGTTTTGTGCTGTGGATCCACCCTAAGGTGAGTACAGGAGGATTGAAACCATTCTCATGCAAAATGTATTCTAATTAGTCAAAAATTAGAGGAGACTTTATGTTCATAGAGGTTAGAGGACAGAGGTTATGAGCATCTCTAACCTGCACATGAAAGAACTTGTTCTCATTTTCTATGAGTTTCAAAGCTCTTTAGAGCCAGTCTTATTTTCAGGTATTAATAGGGACAAAGATAAGGGAAAAGCTTCCATTGTGGGGGACAGTTGTGAAGGGAGAGGGGTTCTTTATGGCTTAGATCTCAACATAACTCTCATCACATCCATTTCTGTTCCCTGAACTAGTACCAATCTCAAGATCATTCCATACCATGCTGCAAGGGATGCTGGGGTTGCTCCAGGGGAGGGAGCACCACAGTAGACTCTACCATTACCAATGTATACAATTCATCTCAATCACAGTTCCAAAGACTGATGACTATTTGTGGGTATAAAAAGGTTTTCTACTCCTCTACTGGAAACCAGGTGAGGACTTGGTATAAAAGGAAGACCTCTTTCCAGTAAAAGGAAGACCGTAAGATTTACTGGATCATAGGTGATATGCTCATGGCTTGCCATTTACCAATGGATTGCATTCTTTAGCTTCAATATAGAATATTTTATTATAATAATTAAGAAAAGGAGAAAATATGTCCTTGAATGTGTTTTGGATTTTTGATTGTGCTCATTTGAAACCTACAAGTGAATAGTGAAAGAAGGTTTGGTGACACCTTTGTGTTCCCATGTATAAAACACTTTAGATTGTTTTCACTGTCGGTTTTGAAGGCTGGAGATCTCCAAGCCTTGCTCTAAGATGTTCTTCACATTTTGTGATAAGTGATTTACCACTAATGAGTCAGGCATGAAACAGAGACTCATTGTTTAACCACTCATTGACTCACTTATTTGTATTTTATTGGTTAATTCATTGGTTTCTGGTTGATTCTTCAGTCAACTGTATCTACTATGACTTGTGTAAAATTTCCAAAAGAGCATAGAACAGTATCTGTAAATAGGCTAGGAGACATGGAAACTCAGATTATTCCTGCTGATCAAGTCTTCTGCTTCCCTAAAAATCAGGCTTCAGTGTGGCTGTTGTAGCAGTGGCTAATTTATGTTCTATAGGCAGGAAGATGTGTTTCTGTGGCAAAGTCAGCAGTGTCAGGATCTATCTACATCCAGGAAACTTCTCTAGAGTCTCATGTGTGGAAAGAAATTGACCAAGGACAGATTTCCACTGTCAAAAGACATATAACAAAGGGATCCTACAGTCAGAAACTCCCTAAAAGGATTGTGCAGAGGAGACTGTAAGTAGCAGAATGGAGACAAGGAAAGTGAGATCCAGGTCTTCACTTTTGTATGATTCGTGCATCTCCTTCTACTCCCACCCTCATTCCACATACTTGTACTCCCGTTCATCAAATTTTCTTACATACAAACATGACATATTTTCTTTTGGGAAGTTGCCCTGGATATTGAGCATTTGTTCAACTTAGAGAAAGGAAAAATGAAAAGTTGGAGGAACAAGTGTTGGACAAAGCAATGGTGCTGTGGATCTGTGTAGAGTAGTCTGTGTGAGAGAGAGAGATGTGCTATTAACCTCTGAGCTTCTCTGGATATTTTTTTCTAAGAACATCTCAGTCTTTATGTTCATTCACAGAAAGGGGTAGTCATGATTATAGCAAGTAAGCCAAGTCCTTAAGAATGATTAAAATAATAATAATAATAATAATATGCATGTAAATATTGATCTATCATGGCTGAACAACTGTAACTTTTCTGTTTAGCTGGTGGATAATTAGTGCTGTTAACAGGCAAGAAGGCTCACACATAAACTAGAGTGACTCAATCTGCAGTGGAAGGGAGCCCCTTAGCACCCACTTTAGGACTCCCTAGCAGCTGCTAACAACCCATTTCAAGTAGATTCAGCAAGTCTTTATTGAGTGTCTACTAAACAGGAAGATAAGTGCTGCTAGAATAATGAGGAAAGAGTACTGATCAGCAATTGCCCTTTTTGAATTTTTTCCAGTTGGTTTATTAGCTTCAAGTTGTGGCTCTAGGGAATGTGAAATGGAGACGGTAAAAACATCACTCTATTTCAGTGTTTTGAACTGTTCAGGGTTTGGGCTTTTATAAACAAGCAAACAAACAAAAATACCTATAGATTATGACCTTTAATAATTTTCTAATAAGAATTAAGATTCTTACAGGCTGGAGTGACAGCACAGCAGATAAGGTGTTTGCCAGCTTGCAAGCAGCTGACCTGGGTTCAATCCTTTGCATCCCCTATAGTCCCCTAAGCCTGCCAGGAGTGATTACTGAGGGCAGAGCCAGAAGTAACACCGGAGCTGGGTTTGCCCTCCACCCCCCAAAAAGAATTAAGATTCTTGAGCTACTTTAACAAATGTTAAGTTATGTTGAGTGGAAGTAATATTATATAGATGTATTCCAAGTAGATTCAAGGAGTTATGTTGCTGGTGATGATATTCATGTGTCATTTTTCCTCCTCTTGTTTTTTCCTTTTTTTAGCTCCTCTTCTTGTTTCTATTCCACAATTATACCAAATATTTAGATCTTTCATTGACAAGATTTTGATAGTTAATGAAAACAGAAACAGTTAATTTTAGTTATTTATGCCATATTTATCTGTACCAACTACCTTGCTGATATCCTTCAACTATGGTAACTTGGGGCCGGAGAGATAGCATGGAGGTAAGGCGTTTGCCTTGCATGCAGAGGGTTGGTGGTTTGAATCCCAGCATTCCATATGGTCCCTGAGCCTTCCAGGAGTGATTTCTGAGTGTGGAGCCAGGAGTAACCCCTGAGTGCTGCCGGATGTGATCCAAAAACCAAAAACCAAACCAAACCAAAACAAAACAAAACAAAACAGAACAAAAAAACTATGGTAACTAAGTTTATCTCTGCCAAAGTTTTGCCCTCCTACTTCTCTTTGTGACTATTTTCCTCCCAAAATAAAGAATCAAGTATATATACTAATTTAGTACATATGGTTACATGAAATGGACAAGTATGTGCTTGTATAACTTGTCCATTTCATGTAACCATATGTACTAAATTAGGTAAAATTCTATCAGGAAAGAGAAGAGGTCTGTATTTATTGCTAATAATGCCCTTATAACAAAGATATCTCCCAGAGGAAAGTTAAATATAATTTAACATACAGTAATAGTAAGAATAGTCCTGGTAGACTAAGGGTGTAGATTGAACTGTATAGTAATCCTGTTTAGTGAGTAAACTTTTAATTTTCATAGTATTATCTTATCCATTCTTTCTTTTCTAATCACAGATTTTTCTGTGTTCTCAACTCTTCCTAACCCCTGCTCATCAATCTTTTTTTTCTCTTTATTTTAAAATTTAAACAGAATGGTTACAAGGTTGTTCATTGTATGTATTTTTTCACAGATAAAGTTGCTCATGGTTGAGTTACAGTCATACAATGTACAACCACCTTCACCAGTGTGCATGTCCTGCCACCAATGTCAACACTTTGCTTCTCACCCTCCCTGATGCCCTCTTCCCTTAGTGATGCCATAAAAGTAGAAACAGAAGCAGTATCAGTCATGTGATCAGACCTCAGTCTGAGTTCTGGTGCCTGCAACTGTTTTTTGACTTTGGTCAAGTGCACATTTCCTGAGGCTTGGTTTGCCTCATCTAGAATGTCTGGGTGATCTGGCATTTTAGAATTGTTATGTGCAGTTAGCTGATATGTAAAAACTACTTAAGACACAGCTTTTCTTTTTATAAGTACTTAGCATGGTGTATGACCCATGCTAGATTATCAATAAATGTGTGTAGTGCCATCATTAATGTGTCTGTTGGATGAGATTCTAGCTTGCTTTTGTAAGTGTATTCTTTGTTTTATTAAATTTCACTTTGTTTTTTTAAAATGTCTTGTCTCCATAATCAGATTTGCAACTCCTCTGGGAAGGGTATATTTCTTTTATTTGCTTTGTCTATTTTCTTTTTCTCTGCCCCAGGTCTTATCCTACTACAGAAATTTAACAAACACTCAACACATAGATATATGCTGTCCTTCATTTTTTCTTTTTTTAAAAAATAACCACAACCGAGAGAAAACTTTCCTAGCATCACAAAAAAGCCTTTGGGATGGGGTAATGAGTATACATGGAGCCAGGGGTTGATCCATGATGGTATGCTTCAAGGATGGAGAAACCCTGAATCTCTTAGGCCATGGGAATTCCCCTTCTTCCCCAATGCTTACTGTGTCTATGCAAAAAAAAAAAAAAATGGGGGGAACGCCAAATCCTACCACTCCAGCACCCATACTTTTTCTCATTTTGTTTTGATTTGTTAGTTTTTGACTTTATTTTCTTTCTCTTTTTTCTTCCACTTTTCTCTTTCTTTTTCACGCTTGTGGTTATTATTTAGAGATTTATTTTTATTTTTATTTGCTGGGTCCATTTTTTTTCTTTTTTCTTCCATTTTTCTTTCTTTTTTTTCTCTCTCTTCTTTCTTAATTTGATAGTTGTCACCAAATTTTTTCTCCCCTTTTTTCTTATTCTTTTTATCTCCAATGATGGTGGAATGGATGTTCAATCTACAACAAGCTGTAAAGTGGAGACCAGTTGCACTAGCATACTGGGGGGTAGAGGACGGAGATATGGGATGTATACTGGGAATAGGGGCGAAGGGAGGACAGCACTGGTGGTGGGAATGCCCCTCATTCATTGTCACTATGCACCATAAATGATGCAGTGAAAGATTTGTAATGCACTTTGGTCACAATAAAAATTAAAAAAATAACCAATTAATACAAATTTTATAAAGCACACACACACACACACACACACATATATATATATATATGTATGTATGTATGTATGTATGTAAAGACATTACCTTTGAGTGTAGAATGGTTTGGGATAAATGAGTGTGATATGTATATGTGTATATAATGTGTATGTAAATATATATATAAAGACATTATCTCTGAGCTTAGAGTGGTTTGGGAAAAATTGGCATGCAAAGTGATATAAACATCTATGACATCTGAAAATGAGGGTCTTTGAGACAGAGGGTAGGATATTTGCCTTGCACTTGGCTGACCAGGTTCAATGCTCTAGTGATCACTCCTAGTGATCCCTAAGCACAGAACCAGAAGCAAGCCCTGAGCATCCCCAGCTATGACTCCAAAACAAAAAGAACAAACAAAAAGAAATCTAAAAATGAGTAGCTGTATAATTCACAAGACTCAAGTTCTTCAAGAGACAAGCTTTTAGAGTTTCTACAGCAGAAGTTACCAAACTTATTTGACCTAATACCCTCTTTTCATTCAAAAAATAAATAAAAATTAGTCAATGTCTGCCTAGGAAATCAGCTTTCTTAAAAGAATAAAGTCACCCCCAATTACATTTGATGGTGCTACTGCATTCCAGCCTCAAGAATGTTTCAGTGCCTCCCAGGGCTTGGTGTCACCCACTTCTAGAAACAGTGTTTTAAGAGACAATGATAGTTGTCATTGTCATCTATAAACTTCCAGGGGAGATGGACTGGTTCTCAATAGGGGCTTAGTGAATGTTTGTTTCTTTTTTTAAATCTAAAAAGAATCTATTTAATTGAACTAGTCTTTTTTTTCTGGATGAAACGTGTTGGGGTCAAAAATTACAATAATGAAGGTAGTTTTAGAGATGTAGAATATAGAACAATCTCAAAGTGTGCTTTTCCTGAAATATTTTTCTTTTATTTAACTAATTTTTTTGTCTCAGCCATAGCTTGGTTATCAGACTACTCTCCTGCTGAAGGATAGCCCCCTCATGCTCCCCAGGAGTAAGGAGATAAGCTCCACTTTCTAATATTAGGATTCTCCATTACACATAAAAATCAGGATTGAGGGGTTGGAGTGGTGGTGCAGGGCATAAGGTGTGTCTGCTGTGTGCTCACTAGCCTAGGACGGACCACAGTTCTATCCCCCAGCATCCCATATTGTCCCCCAAGCCAGGAGCAATTTCTGAGCGCATAGCCAGAAGTAACCCCTGTACATCACTGGGTGTGGCCCAAAAAGCAAACCAAAAAATAAAAATTCAGGATAGAATCCCTGTGTCTCTGGGAAGAAAAAAGTCAAATCTGTAGCATGACTTAAAATACCATTTGTGTGCAGGAGAGATATGATAGGTGTCAAATTGATTTCTTTGAATATAGCCAACCTGGGTTCTATCCCTGGGATGCCATGGTTCCCCGAACACTACCAGGTGTGACCTTGGAAGCCCCTAACATTTTGGGGATGGTCTGAGTCCACCCTGAATCCACAGGACCTGGGCAGAACTATATATAGTTCTCTCATGGACCCACTATTCTAGACAACTAAGAATTATCTGTAAAGGTTCTCAGACATCATGAGGTACCCTTGAGAATCATATTCCCCCAGTAAAAGACTATCTGTGTTTTATGGCTTCTGTCTCATGTCCTATATATGCAGCTGCTATATTGTAATCAAATTTCTTAGTCAAACCTTGCAGTTTCATTGTTCTGGCTTGTGCCTGGAACACTTACTCTATCCTCCCTTCTGTCCACATCCTTTATGCAAGATGCAGACTAAATGTCAGTAAAAGTGGGTTCCTTCCTTGCCTTGACTTCTCTGCTTTCCAATAACACTAATCACATCCTATTTATATCATAGGTCACTCCAACTTAATTGTCAGGTCCTACAGAGCAAGAACTTCACTGGATCTCTGAAAAAAACCCACTTCTGATAAGAAAGTTGAACTTGGTTTACCCCATTAATGAATTTCTAGGCATGTGAGTGAATGAGTGATAAAAGAATTGGACCTGCCCATACACAAATACACACAAAAGATTTGAAGAGCTTTATATATTGAATGACCAATCTATCTGTTCTCTGCTTTGCTATAAAATTTGGTGTGAACTGTCAGCAGCAAGAACAAATTACCTTCGAATTCAGAAGGTTCAGTGGCAAAACAGACTCAGTCATACACAACTCTGAGTTAATCAGTATAAGCAGTGCAGGCCAGATGATATGGGCCAAGTTGTTTGGGTTCAGACAGCTGCTGCTAATAGACTCTGCCACATTCCTAACAAAGGGGGCCATAAAGGTTGCAGTGCCACAGTAGCAAGTTGGCATTATGATAACTCCACATTAGTCTGGAGTATTGTGTTTTGGGGAGTTATATGTAAACCCTCCAGCTGTGCTTAGTGTGGAGGATGCCATGGTCATTCATGAGTTAGCTAGGTCTCTGTTCTGGAAGTCTAGGCTGCAAAGCAATTAAGGTTCTGGGGACAGAAAGATATAGTAGAGTGGGTAGGACACTAGTCTTGTGTATGGCCAGGCCAGGCCATCTTCTATTCCTGGCACTGTGTATGGCCCCCAAGCCCACCAGTACTGATCCTTGAGTGCAGAGCCATAAGTAAGCCCCAAACATTATAAGGCATAGCCCCTCCACTACAGAAAAATAAGGGACCAAGATTCATTGGGAGACTGTATTTCTCTCATTGTAGAGCACCAACCCGGAGACCTCTATATTTCTGACCAGTCAAAGGTATATAAAGGTAACTTTCCTCAGCACATAGATGAGACTTTGCAACAATGAGAGGATACCCCATGCCCCCACATTCTCAGGGAAGAGGTCGTCTGGGGGCAGTCTTTTTTTTTTTTTATTTAAACACCTTGATTACATACATGATTGTGTTTGGGTTTCAGTCATAAAAGGAACACCACCCATCACCAGTGCAACATTCCCATCACCCAAGTCCCAAATCTCCCTCCTCCCCACCCAACCCCCGCCTGTACCCTAAACAGGCTCTACATTTCCCTCATACATTCTCAATATTAGGACAGTTCAAAATGTAGTTATTTCTCTAACTAAACTCATCACTCTTTGTGGTGAGCTTCCTGAGGTGAGCTGGAACTTCCAGCTCTTTTCTCTTTTGTGTCTGAAAATTATTATTACAAGGGTGTCTTTCATTTTTCTTAAAACCCATAGATGAGTGAGACCATTCTGCGTTTTTCTCTCTCTCTCTGACTTATTTCACTCAGCATAATAGATTCCATGTACATCCATGTATAGGAAAATTTCATGACTTCATCTCTCCTGACAGCTGCATAATATTCCATTGTGTATATGTACCACGGTTTCTTTAGCCATTCGTCTGTTGAAGGGCATCTTGGTTGTTTCCAGAGTCTTGCTATGGTAAATAGAGCTGCAATGAATATAGGTGTGAGGAAGGGGTTTTTGTATTGTATTTTTGTGTTCCTAGGGTATATTCCTAGGAGTGGTATAGCTGGATCGTATGGGAGCTCGATTTCCAGTTTTTGGAGGAATCTCCATATCGCTTTCCATAAAGGTTGAACTAGACAGCATTCCCACCAGCAGTGGATAAGAGTTCCTTTCTCTCCACATCCCCGCCAACACTGTTTATTCTCATTCTTTGTGATGTGTGCCATTCTCTGGGGTGTGAGGTGGTATCTCATCGTTGTTTTGATTTGCATCTCCCTGATGATTAGTGATGTGGAACATTTTTTCATGTGTCTTTTGGCCATGCGTATTTCTTCTTTGTCAAAGTGTCTGTTCATTTCTTCTCCCCATTTTTTGATGGGGTTAGATGTTTTTTTCTTGTAAAGTTCTGTCAGTGCCTTGTATATTTTGGAGATTAGCCCCTTATCTGATGGGTATTGGGTGAATAGTTTCTCCCACTCAGTGGGTGGCTCTTGTATCCTGGGCACTATTTCCTTTGAGGTGCAGAAGCTTCTCAGCTTAATATATTCCCATCTGTTAATCTCTGCTTTCACTTGCTTGGAGAGTGCAGTTTCCTCCTTGAAGATGCCTGTAATGTCCTGGAGTGTTTTGCCTATGTGCTGTTCTATATATCTTATGGTTTTGGGGCTGATATCGAGGTCTTTAATCCATTTGGATTTTACCTTTGTACATGATGTTAGCTGGGGGTCTAAGTTTAATTTTTTGCAAGTGGCTATCCAATTGTGCCAACACCACTTGTTGAAGAGGCTTTCCCTGCTCCATTTAGGATTTCCTGCTCCTTTATCAAAAATTAGATGGTTGTATCTCTGGGGAACATTTTCTGAGTATTCAAGCCTATTCCACTGATCTGAGGACCTATCCTTATTCCAATTCCATGCTGTTTTGATAACTGTTGCTTTGTAGTACAGTTTAAAGTTGGGAAAAGTAATTCCTCCCATATTCTTTTTCCCAATGATTGCTTTAGCTATTCGAGGGTGTTTATTGTTCCAAATGAATTTCAAAAGTGTCTGATCCACTTCTTTGAAGAATGTCATGGTATCTTTAGAGGGATGGCATTAAATCTGTATAATGCCTTGGGGAGTATTGACATTTTGATGATGTTAATCCTGCCAATCCATGAGCAGGGTATGCGTTTCCATTTCCGTGTGTCCTCTCTTATTTCTTGGAGCAGAGTTTTATAGTTTTCTTTGTATAGGTCCTTCACATATTTAGTCAAGTTGATTCCAAGATATTTGAGTTTGTGTGGCACTATTGTGAATGGGGTTGTTTTCTTAATGTCCATTTCATCCTTATTACTATTGGTATATAGAAAGGCCATTGATTTTTGTGTGTTAATTTTGTAGCCTGCCACCTTGCTATATGAGTCTATTGTTTCTAGAAGCTTTTTGATAGAGTCTTTAGGGTTTTCTAAGTAGAGTATCATGTCATCTGCAAACAGTGAGAGCTTGACTTCTTCCTTTCCTATCTGGATTCCCTTGATATCCTTTTCTTGCCTAATCGCTATAGCAAGTACTTCCAGTGCTATGTTGAATAGGAGTGGTGAGAGAGGACAGCCTTGTCTTGTGCCAGAATTTAGAGGGAAGGCTTTCAGTTTTTCTCCATTGAGGATAATATTTGCCACTGGCTTGTGGTAGATGGCCTTCACTATATTGAGAAAGGTTCCCTCCATTCCCATCTTGCTGAGAGTTTTGATCAAGAATGGGTGTTGGACCTTATCAAATGCTTTCTCTGCATCTATTGATATGATCATGTGGTTTTTATTTTTCTTGTTATTGATGTTGTGTATTATGTTGATAGATTTACGGATGTTAAACCAGCCTTGCATTCCTGGGATGAAACCTACTTGATCGTAGTGGATGATCTTCTTAACGAGGCATTGAATCCTATTTGCCAGGATTTTGTTGAGGATCTTTGCATCTGCATTCATCAGTGATATTGGTCTGTAATTTTCTTTTTTGGTAGCGTCTCTGTCTGGTTTAGGTATCAAGGTGATGTTGGCTTCATAAAAGCTATTTGGAAGTGTTTCTGTTTGTTCAATTTCATGAAAGAGTCTTGCCAAGATTGGCAGTAGTTCCTCTTGGAAAGTTTGATAGAATTCATTAGTGAATCCATCTGGACCTGGGCTTTTGTTTTTCGGCAGACATTTGATTACTGTTTTAATTTCATCAATGGTGATGGGGGTGTTTAGATATGCTACATCCTCTTCCTTCAACCGTGGAAGATTATAAGAGTCCAAGAATTTATCCATTTCTTCCAGGTTCTCATTTTTAGTGGCGTAGAGTTTTTCAAAGTAGTTTCTGATTACCCTTTGAATCTCTGTCATATCAGTAGTGATCTCTCCTTTTTCATTCCTGATACGAGTTATCAAGTTTCTCTCTCTCTCTTTCTTTGTTAGGTTTGCCAGTGGTCTATCAATCTTGTTTATTTTTTCAAAGAACCAACTTCTGCTTTCGTTGATCTTTCGGATGGTTTTTTGAGTTTCCACTTCGTTGATTTCTGCTCTCAGCTTTGTTATTTCCTTCTGTCTTCCTATTCTTGGGTCCTTTTGTTGAGCATTTTCTAGTTCTATTAGCTGTGTCATTAAGCTACTCAGGTAAGCTCCTTCTTCCTTCCTGATGTGTGCTTGCAAAGCTATAAATTTTCCTCTCAGTACTGCTTTTGCTGTGTCCCATAAGTTCTGAGAGTTTGTGTCTTGATTGTCATTTGTTTCCAGGAACCTTTTGATTTCCTCCTTGATTTCATCTCGGACCCACTGGTTATTGAGCATGAGGCTGTTTAACTTCCAGGTGTTAAAGTGTTTCTTCTGAGTCCCTTTGGAGTTCACAAATAATTTCAGAGCCTTGTGGTCAGCGAAGGTAGTCTGCAAAATTTCTATCCTCTTGATCTTATGGAGGTATGTTTTATGTGCCAGCATGTAGTCTATCCTGGAGAATGTCCCATGTACATTGGAGAAGAATGTGTATCCAGGTTTCTGGGGATGGAGTGTCCTATATATATCCACTAGGCCTCTTTCTTCCATTTCTCTCCTCAGGTCTAGTATATTCTTGTTGGGTTTCAGTCTGGTTGACCTGTCCAGTGTTGACAAAGCCGTGTTAAGGTCCCCCACAATTATTGTGTTGTTGTTGATATTATTTTTCAGATTTGTCAACAGTTGTATTAAATATTTTGCTGGCCCCTCATTCGGTGCATATATGTTTAGGAGAGTGAATTCTTCCTGCTCTACGTACCCCTTGATTAATATAAAATGTCCGTCTTTGTCCCTTACAACCTTCCTGAGTATAAAGTTTGCATTATCTGATATTAGTATGGCCACTCCAGCTTTTTTATGGGTGTTGTTTGCTTGGATAACTTTTCTCCAGCCTTTTATTTTGAGTCTATGTTTGTTCTGACTATTCAGGTGCGTTTCTTGTAGGCAGCAGAAGGTTCGATTGAGTTTTTTGATCCATTTAGCCACTCTGTGTCTCTTAACTGGTGCATTTAGTCCATTGACGTTGAGAGAAAGAATTGTCCTGGGATTTAACGCCATCTTTATTTCAAAATTTGGTGTGTCTTTTGGGTAGTCTTGTCTTAGATTAGGTCTTTCAGTTTTTCTCTTAAGACTGGTTTTGTGTCTGTGAAGTTTCTGAGCTGTTTTTTGTCTGTGAAACCATGAATTCTTCCATCAAACCGGAAAGTGAGTTTTGCTGGGTATAGTATTCTGGGTGAAGCATTCATTTCATTCAGTCTTGTCACAATATCCCACCACTGCTTTCTGGCATTGAGCGTTTCTGGTGACAGGTCTGCTGTAAATCTCAGGGAAGCTTGCTTGAACATGATTTCCCCTTTTGATCTTGCTGTTTTCAGAATTCTGTCTCTATCTGTGGGATTTGTCATTGTGACTAGGATGTGTCTTGGGGTGGTTTTTCTGGGGTCTCTTTTGGTTGGTACTCTTCGGGCATGCAGGATTTGATCACATATATTCTTTAGCTCTGGAAGTTTCTCTTTAATGATGTTCTTGACCATTGATTCTTCCTGGAAATTTTCTTCCTGGGTCTCTGGGACTCCAATGATTCTTAAGTTGTTTCTGTTGATCTTATCATAGACTTCTATTTTCGTCTGTTCCCATTCTTTGACTAATTTTTCCATTGTCTGCTCATTTGTTTTAAGTTTTTTGTCCAATCTCTCCTGCTGTATGGAATTGTTATGTATCTCATCTTCCACAGCACCAAGTCTATTCTCAGCTTCTGATACCCTGTCCCAGAGCTTATACATTTTGTCATTCACTTCGTTTACTGACTTTTTCAGTCCTGTTAGTTGACATGTTATTTCAGTTTGGAGTTTTGTCATTTCTGCCTTCATATTTTCTTGGTTCTTATTAGTGTTCTGTTCAACTCGATCCATGGTTTCTTGGAGTCTGTTGAGCACCTTCCATATTGCTAGTCTAAAGTCCTTATCTGAGAGGTTGATTAGTTGTTCAGTCATTATCTGGTCCTCAGAATTGTCATCTTCATTCTCTATGTCTGATGCTGGCCTGCGTTGTTTCCCCATTGTCACACTTGTATTGTGGGTTTTTCTACGTGTTGTAGTGGTATTCATTGTCTATATGATGTAGGCAGCACACTCCTCTGGCTCCTCCCTTTCTGGATGGGCTGACTTGCCTCTAAGGGAGGGGAGTCCTCCGTGGATGAAGCCTCACACTGGGTCAAATCTTAGGCCCGAGCATGCAACAGAGAAGACAGTCCAGAGAGAAATGTTTGCTTCTGTGATATAGCGCCGTTCTTAGTGTGATTTTTCCTTCTTGTTGCAATGGAGTTCTTTCCTTAGAAAGAGTGCAAGGCCGCGTAGCGAAGCGGAGCGGCCGTGCTCCTCTGAGCCTCTTTTTGCCCCACTCGCAAGAGTTTCACGCAAGAGGACAGTAGACAGACATAGACAGGTCACACTCACAGTCTTTCACAGCTGAGCCCCACTGAGCCGGTGTACTTTCGCGGATTTTCCCCGCCTGGTGTCACACACAGGGAGCCAGCTTTTGCAAAGGTTAGCCGGTTTTTATGCTCTGAAGTCCCTCCCTGAAAATTGCATCTGGGCGAGAGAGGTTTCTGGAGGCTCTTTTTGCCCCACTCGCAAGAGTTTCACGCAAGAGGACAGTAGACAGACATAGACAGGTCACACTCACAGTCTTTCACAGCTGAGCCCCACTGGGCCGGTGTACTTTCGCGGATTTTCCCCGCCTGGTGTCACACACAGGGAGCCAGCTTTTGCAAAGGTTAGCCGGTTTTTATGCTCTCTGGGGGCAGTCTTGTCTTAGTCCCTATCCCAATCTTCTTTGGCAGAAGAATTGTCTTTGACCCAAAAGCTTCCATGGTCACATAGTCACCCTTTATTTCTCTGTTCTAAGCAGAAGTAGCCAACATTGCTTACTTCCCCAGTTCTGACCAATAACCCCATACCAGAGAGAATAACATACTTTCCAGTGACCATCAGAGCTTCTCCAAGAGATATTATTATTTTTGCTCAGAAGCAAACTTTACCCAGGGCCAAATTGGGAATTAATCCACTAGTCTCTACTGGCACCTAAAACTATGTGTCATACGATAGTATAGGCATTGCTCTTTAAAATAATCAGGCAGAGAGGGAAGATGTCCAAGATAGATACACTTGACTACTACCACCACCACTACCACCCCACACACACACCCTGCTTATCTGAGAGATAGTACAATTGTGAATGCACTTACATGGCACTATCAATCCCAAATCAATCTCTACTTAATAAGTCACGCAAACACCACCAGGAGTTAGCCCTGAACACAGAAATAGTGATAAGCCCACACAATGCCAGATGTGGTTTAAAAACAAAACACAATACAAATGGGCTTGGAGAGATATTACAGTGGGTGAAATGCTTGCCTTGCAAGCAATAATCTGAGTTAAACTCAGATTATTCCATTATCACTATTCACTATCAGATCACTCCACTATCCACTGGAGTGATTCCTGAGCACGGATCCTGGAGTAAGCCCTGAGCACATCCAGGTATGGCTCAAAATCAAAAAGATTATTAAAATGATGAGAGGCAGCCTTTATGGACATCAAAGATGTTCTGCCTTTCCCTAGAAATCTCAAACTATGAGATGGTAAAGGCATCATGGTATGTTTGGGAGCTTTCTGGTAGACAGTCTAGGTAGGCTTTACCTAGCCTATAGAATTGCTTTGTTGGTGACACAGAAAGCCAGAAGACCAAAGTTGCTACAAAGGCATTTTACTAAGTTGCTGTAGTTTGAAGCTTAAGAACCTTGGAAATGTCTCCTTAGTCCCTGGCCCAGAGAACTGAAAATCCAGACAATCTTAGTAAAGCCGAAGAGTTGGGGTTCTCGTTAGTGTAACCCTAGTAAATCTGGGGTTGCCTGCACCTGGATTTTGGCCCCTGGAAGTCCTTGGTATAAAACCCAGATGAATTCTATGTGAATTTTGAACCATCAGAGCTTAACAGCAAAGGAATATGAGTGAGGCCACTACTTTAATGGGGATGGGGAACTGGACACATGAGCACAAGAAAGGGATTCAAATGCTTTGGATTTGTTGACATGAAGCTATGTAAATGGTAACATCACTTCTCTAACCTACCACCAGGTAGAATTCATTTGTGGAAGAAATGAAAATATACCCAAAACGTTTTGCACAAAGCTTGACTGACATCAGAAGCACTTAAGAAATGTTACTTGTTTTTATCAGCATGGTCCTTTTACAAATAGAAAAACAGAGTCTGAACATTTGAGCACCATGACCAGTGAGATTATGCATGTACAGAGATTCTTATTACATGTCTGGGCTTTGTCTAAGGACCATGAGTACGTTGGAGTGTCCATAGAGACCCAAATGCCATTTCTGGCAATACTCAGTCAACTTGGTGAGAGTTCAATGCTCAGGCTCAGCAGTAAAGCATTGGGGATACACCCAACAGTGCTCAGAATTAACTAGGGTCCTTATCAGGCAGTGATTTTTAAGTTCTATTTTTCTCCTACATCTCCTAGTGCTCAACAGACCATGCAGTGCTACAAATCCAACCTAGGGCTTCTGCAGGTAAAGCATGCACTCTATCATTTCAGTTATTCTTTTAATTTCTTTCTTATTTTTTTTTCTTTTTGGTTTTTGGGCCATACCTGGTGATGCTCAGGGACTACTCTTGACTATGTGCTCAGAAATTGTTCCTGGCTTGGGTGACCATATGGGATGGCTGGGGGTCGAACCGTGGTCCATCTTAGGCTATCTCGGGCAAGGCAGATGTCTTACCACTTGTGCCACTGCTCCGGCCCCGGGTTATTTTTTAATTTCACAGAGCTGGCTGTTCAATCACACATACAACATATATGCTCTGCCAATGAGTCAAATCTTGGCTTTGGATGAGTAACTATTAAATTGTTTGAGTTCTGTCTTTGACTCACACCTAGTGGTACTGAGCACTTATCATTGGCTTTGCTCAGTGATCATTCTCAGTCCTTAAAATACAGGGGATTGAACCCAGGTATGCTAAATGCAAGGCTAAAAATCCTACCTGATATACTATCTCCAGTTCTGTGGAGAAGTCATATTTTGTTTCAAGCTCCCCTGGCTGAACTCAGGGATTACTCTTAGCTCTGTGCTCAGGAATTATTCTGGTCAGTGCTTGGGGTATTATATGTGGTTCTAGACATCAAATCCAGTTCAACCTTATGTGAAACAGGTTGTCTTACCTGCTGTACAATTCTCCAGCCCCAGATACATGATACCTAATTGTGAATGTTTATTGGTATTTTCTACCGACTTTGCTAAAATAGGAATTCTGAAAAGTTTACTTCAGTTATGTCAAGGTCTTGGGTGATCTTAGAAAGCTATTTTCTAAACCCTCAGCAATGCTTTTAATGTAAGTACTTTTAAAGGTACTCACTAGATTTTAAACACCTTGAATTGAGGTGGTATCATACTGAATTCACAAAGGAGCCTGATACCTATAGCATCATATATATGAACAACTACACATAATATACCTATGTAGACAAATTGCTAAGATATTTCTATATTATATAAGATAATAATATGTATATATGACTCTATGTATGTGTATGTATGACATACAGATATATAGGTATATATGTTTATATACACACTGTTCTTTCGATGAATTGTTGAGCTTTAATGGTCTTGCTTATAGTGCCAGTGACCTTGGACCTTTCTTTTAAAGTGTCCCACATTGGCTACTGTCAGTGTTCAACCAACGTGGATTTTATCTGACAGTTCTCAGAGCTCCCCAATCCACTTCACAGCTCCCTGTCTCCCCACTCACAGCCGAGTATATTGTTTCTCTTTCTTTTCTTAGTCCACGGAGGAGGCCTTGCAGCACACCTGACAGCAGTGGTTTTCCAGTGAGTTTGTTAAGTAGAGCTGGAACTGGCAGCTGATGAAGGGAAGTTCCTTTGTGCCAGGGCAGGGGTGGTGGAGAAAGGCAGGGCAAAAACAGAATATGACGTGCTGCTCACTCCAAGTGGGATCCCAACTCGGGGTGTTGGCACTTGGTTTTCCTTTTAAATCTATCTCAGGAGTGGGTGCGAGTGTCTCTGTTTTCCTTATGGTGCTTTATTTTTAAAGCCGTTCCCTCTCTCAAGACAGCCCACACAATTCTACCAATAACACATCGTGCAATGCAAGTCCTTTGAGGAGACAAAGGAGAGCAACCGAATTCCTCCTAATGCACCAATTGCTGGTTGCAGATTTTCTTGGACACAGCCCCACTAATGACAGTCCTGTGCTGAAAAATTTATGTCTCCTACTCTTTCCAAAAAGAATTTCACTATACTGTCAATTTCATTTCTGCTGCTACTGGTGGGGCTGTTGACAGTCGGAATGGAGGACTAAAGAAATCTCCCTTCCTTCAATGCCAAGCCTTTTGAAATGTCCCTGCATTCATGGCGCCTAATAAATGTCAGTTCACATGTTGCTCATCAGATGGGCGCCATCTGGTGTATTAGAAAGAAATTTCACTTAGATATGGCGGAGAAATTGCTTGCTTCTGGGTCTCTGTTTAATCCTTACCACTGGGAGAGTAGTTTTTATCATATCTATGATTCATTTATCTGTTAAGTGTCAAAGTATGAAGAATGCAAGGTCCTTGAGAGTGCTGTCTTCATGTTCACTGTCATTATCTCTGTTGGTTTGTTGGCATGCTTGTCAGATAGCACTTGAACGAGTATTTGCTATGCAACAAACCGATTAATAAAGTAACATCTATGAAGAAAATCTCATCATATACCCATGTTCTTTATGCTCATTTTGAAGGGGGCTGTTCAAAAAAGAAAAACCCAAAAGTAACTGGTCCACTGTCGTCGACAGACGTATCATCTGGAGTGGTGTTGTGGGAGAGATAATGAATTTGTTGCTTTTGGACTCACCAAATCCCTAGATAATCAATATATTTTTGGTCTTGTTCTTTACATGAAAAACTGGAGTGTACATTGCCGTTCTGTGTATCAGATATCCTGGGCATGAATAGCACTGACAACCCGAAACTACTCATAGTTCAGAGGCCCCTCAGACTTCAAGTTTAGATTATAAAAAGGAGATTTTGCTTTATGCAAAAGATGTTGTTCATCTTGGGTGAAATTGTGGCATCATAAATCAAGGGATATGTTCAAAGAAGCCCCAAATTAAGAAAATCAGGCAAAGATGAGAATAGATAGAGGCCTTAAAATGAAGTTAGAGAAAATTCTGGGTGAGTCTGAAAGACATGATTTATGTCTAGGATTCCAACATTAGGATCTTTACCCTAAAAGTGCATATTGCCTACATCCGCCTTACCCCCAGATAGAGTTCATTCCTTAAAAGAAGTGACATAGATCAGTAGAAAGGATAGGACTTTCAAATTAAGTCAAAGGTAATTGGAAAGTTGGTACCATCAATGACTAATTCATTCCCTGGAATGATTTATTTTTCTGGGTCTAGGTTTTTCTATATATATTAACCTGTAATTAACATCAATATCTCCTGCTTCATAATAATATTTTAAGGAATTTAGTGGCACATCTGGTTCTGTCTGACAACTAGCCAGTCACCAGTGAATATATGTTTTGTTTCTTTTTCTCATTCCTAGTCATTCATTAAATATTTATTTTTCACCCAGAGTTTGGGAGGCACTGTGTTTGTTGATACAAGGATAAAGACATGAACGAGGTGATGTTTTCTCATGCAGCTCACAGGTTAGTCAAAGAAGCAGACAAGTAATAGTAAAAGGACAATAAATGACAACATGGATTGTTATATCTTTATTAGAAACACAGGGACAATCTCTAGAGGTATCCTGTCTCTAGAGACAGTCTTGTAAAGCCAGGGGAAGCATCCATTGTACTCTACTTCAGAAGATATCTATGTTAACATATTTTGGGAGCAAAAATGTTCTTTAATATTTCCTTGTGGGATTTTTTTTTACTATTTTAAATGCAAAATTAATTTATTTTTACTTTTTAAACTTTTAGTGATTTAAAATACTGCTAATTATTGTATTTTATGCATATAGTACCCCAGCACCATATCGTCTTCCAGATTGTTCCCCACATTCCCCCTACTCCCCACTTCCATCCTCCAGCATGGTAAGCTCAGTTCTATAAACCAGTTTTATAGATTCATTGTCTTTGGCCATTGTTACTTTCTTTCTATATTCCTTATATGCACAAGATGAGATAAACCATATGTATCTATCCCTTTCCTTATAACTGACATTATTTACCATGAAATACTCTAGATGCGCCCATTTAGCAACATATTTTATGATTTCATCTTATCTTACAGCTGAGTCATATTCCATTGTATGCATGTCCCATAGTTTCTTTATCCAGTCTTCTGTTCTTCGGCGCTTCAATTATTGCCATATTTGGACTGTTGTGAATATTTCAATAAACATAAGAGTACAAATCCACACTTTTGAATGAATTTTTTGGTTTCTTGGGGTATATGCCAAGAAGTGAAATTGCCGGATCATATGGAATTTGAGGCACCAGGAAATATCAAAGGTCTCACATATGTAAGGTCATATGAAAGGTCTCACATGTGTTAGTTGTATGTGGTGATTATTATAGCAATTCTCATTGACAGCCACAAAGTATAATACTCATAATTAGGAATTCATCTCTAACATATGGAAGTATTTTCTGAGTGCTTTCCTTTTCACCATTTTAAGTAATCCTCATCAGATTTCCAAAACACATTTTGTTGTCCATTTTACAAAGAAAATGGAATTTAAAGAAGTTACTTTCTTCATAAAGCCAGAGTGAGTCATTCATAGAGTTGTGATTTTAATCCCATGTTGCCTACCTTCAGAACTCATTCCTATATGAGAATATTATATTGCCTCCAGACATTTCTTTATTTAGAAAAGAGAAATAGTGTGGTTAAATTAGTTGTGAATCCAAATTAGAATATTCGGAATGATGTTTGTTCATTTCTCTGTAATCATTTTAATTTTAATGATCCCATTTCCTTATCAGGATGACATTCTTTCTCAAGATCTGATAAGTACACTTGATATCTTTGTTGTCATTAAATTCATTGAGCATCTGGTGTAGCTGTATTTCTTTTTTGAAAGCATCATAGTTGTAATCCTTAGGGATTTTTTTTTCACTTTGTTCCCCACACATCTCAACATTGAAAACAAAACAAATGGTTAAAGCAATCTTTGAGTGGTAGCTTACACATTTTCAGGGTAGATATTAGCTTAAAGCATAATGTAGACACTGCCAGAATGAGAGTTAAAGAGCTCAATTTTAGATTGCTGGAGAAATCATCTGTAATCATGAGAAAGATTACTTGGGTGTTCATTGAGTTCAGAAGTGAAATAGAGAAGGCTACGCAACAGTCATCTATTTTTCATGTGTTAGGAAGGAGAAATGTATGCTTCAATAAACAAGTCTTGATTGCAAAGACCAAATAAGGAAGGTGAGGACTGTGCATCGCTCAGACAGTCCTCGGTCTCTTGTGAATTTTCTTGCTGGGGATAGGCAGACAGTAAGGCAGCAAGCACAGGGCTCGCATAGCAGACAGGCCAATTGAAAGACTTTGATTTGACTCCCACTGACCCCACCGGACCAGAAAAACAAATTACTTAACTCTTCTTCTGACAATGAAAGTAATAGAGTCTGTTCACTTTTGCATGAAGCAGAAACATTATTTTGGGAAGATTCATATGGCTAGTCAGTTCAACAGATAACTACCAAAATGTTGAAAATGTGTAATTTGCAGTCCAATTAAGCCATCCTGATGTTATATTTATTGTCTTTCAAATTATGGGTATTCTAAGCAAAGATATATACAAACAATAATAAATATAATATACATCTGTCTACTTACTACTCAAAGCTTCACATTTGCCTAGTTTGCATCCATATTGTTTTTCTTTAGGGATTAAAATATTGATGATTCCAGTAATATTCTGTTTGAGTCCCCGTTTGATAGATTTCAATTTTACTTACATAGAAATTAGGATTTGGAGTTTGTCAGTTAACAAGTTTTGAAAGTTTTGTTGGATCATAGACCCTTATTTCATATTTTATTTATCTTTGGTGGGTGCACATTTTAAAAGTTTACAGGGCCAAAGCAGTAACACAGCAGGCAGGACACTTGCTTTGCATGCAGCCTACCCTGGTTTGATGCCTGAAATTCCACATGGCTGTCTAAGAACTACCAGGAGTAAGCACTGAATAGTGCTTGGTATGAATAGGTAGGTAGGTAGGTAGGTAAAAACTTTGAAAATGGATTTTTACTGAACATGAACATACTTTTATTTTGTGAGCATAGCATTGTTTTAGAGACCTATGCATGTTGGGATAGTAGTCATAATGAATTCAAACTGCTGCTTATTTAACTTCTATATGTACTTAAAATATTTGGTTAAATAAGTATAGAAATATTGATTTTCACAGTCTTCTGATGATAGAAATTTAGATAGTTGACAAGGTGAGGCTATGGAAAAATAAGAATATGAATAAAAATTCCTTTCATTATCCTAATGAGTTCACATGAGATGATATTTAAAATAGAATATTTAAGAGAAGATAGTGAGATATTTGGCAATTTTCAGGCACATATTTTAAGCATTAATTACTTATATATATTATTTGAGTGTCTTCTGATTATATTCCTACTGAGTATGAGAGTCCCTTCAGATCTTTGTAAAAGCAATAATTGATTTTTGTAAAAGCAAATGATTATTTGATATTTGTTATACTCTTAGTTTATATCAACCAATGATTCTGCCTGTGCTTTAATTTGCAGGAGCCTTAATATATCCAACTTTATTTGATATTATGTGTTTAATAAGTATCCAGTTTTTTAAAAGTTTCATGTTCATATTCTTTGCGCTATTTTTATCTTGCTTGGTTTTCCTTTTTATTACTGCTATGCAGTTAGTTCTTTGTGAAATTCTATATACAAATCTCGGTGCCCTTATAAATATTGTTGTTTTTGCAGATGCTACCACAGATCTAGTGTAATCTAGATCAAAATTGTCAGATGTGTGGGTGTGTTTGTGGGCAATTTGACAGATTCTGAAATTTAAAGCTGAATATAGATTTCCAAGAATAGTGTATGTTACAGTTAGGTCTTACTTAACACTGATGATAGGTTCTTGGTATAAAGCTTTAAATGAATGGACAAAGTAGGCTAAAGAACTATTTTTTCAGTGTCAACTCGATTTATTTGTTCTCACTAATGTTATAATGAAAGTATATTGAATCAAATGCTATTCCTGTAGGACCTTCTATATTCTGGAAAAAGAGTTAAGTAACAGATTTATGTTCTCAATATTAAGCTTTATTGAACCTGTACTATGTGGTCTTCCTAAGGTTCCATGGTTGACAATGATTCTAGCCAACGACTTACCATGAGAGTACATTGACTATCACCCTCCCCCTCTAGGCTCAGGATCTCTGACTCTTGCTGTTGGGTTCAGAGAAATAAGGCCCTATGCCTCCTCCTCTCTCTACTGCATTACTGCATTGTTTTCTCTACTGTCTCTTTTTCTTTACCCAACTATATTGATTTCACTTATATTTGTTATCACTTAATATACTGGATGAATGGGTATGTGAATGAATAAATCTGGACTTTAAAAATCTTGTCTCTATAGTATGTTTCAACTCCCCAAAGGTCTCAGGTTTACATTTAAATTTTACATTTAAATCATTAAAGGTTTCTTGGTAGTATGGATTATGATTTAGAGTATGGAGCTTTGGATGTTGAAGGAGTTGGGTTTCAATCATTCTTTTTCTACCACTTATTCTTATTGGTGGTGTGACTGTTTACTTAACCTTTCCGAGTCTATTTCCTCACTTGTAAACATTGACATAATCTTGCTACACTTGAGTGATGAGGTCTGACTTGCTCTTACAGAGGCTGGCTGTGGCGGTGGTATTGAGGTGAGGCAATGTGAGTGTAAATTAGAAGATGGGGTCTAGGGTGGGGGACAGAGATGAATGTGGCCAGTATTGAAGAGGAAGCAGTGCAGGAGTTGAGAAACTAATTCCACAGGAAGTTCAAAGACAGCCTGAGGTGTATTGGTCCACAACCACATCCAGTTCCGAGCTAGCACTGTGGAGTGGTATTATATAAGCACAGGATATATAATCATGAAGAAGCCCCATGTGGCAACTGAATTTAAGAAACTTTCAGTCTGGTTCTGTTTAACTACAAGTCTAAATGCAATTAGTGGCTTGGAAGTTTATGGAAGGAAAATGCTACTTTTAAGAGTCAGAGAGGAAATAACTTACCTACTGTCACCTTGCTCGAAAAGGTGGGAATCCTGGAACTGAGCCCAGTTTTTCTTCTTTGAAGCTTATCCTTTCCAAACCTGTATGCTCTTATCTGGAGAGTGGAATGGGGAAGGGGAGATAGGGTGGTGGTAGTTCGAACCCATTCATGTACTAGCCATGGGGAGAGCTAGAAGCAGTCACAAAAGAATCTGGTCTTGGGGGCCGGGCGGTGGCGCTAAAGGTAAGGTGCCTGCCTTGCCAGCGCTAGCCTTGGACGGACCGCGGTTCGATCCCCCGGTGTCCCATATGGTCCCCCAAGCCAGGAGCAACTTCTGAGCACATAGCCAGGAGTAACCCCTGAGCGTTACCGGGTGTGGCCCAAAAACCAAAAAAAAAAAAAAAAGAATCTGGTCTTGGTCAGCTGCTGAGAAGGATCACTGAGGATGCTCTGCTCACAGGTGTTAGCTATGCAATGTGGTTCCAGAAACATCTCTATCCCATCCCACCCTATTGACACCTCGCCCCATGTCTACTGAGGACAGATGTACTGAGATGGGCTTGGCTTCCTGCTGTGCTACTAACAAGGAGTTGAACACTGTGAGGGACTGTCTGTCTCCTCTTATTTCTTGAGTTTGTGGCTCTGCTGAGCAGATACATCAATAACAAGCAGGGCACAGTCTGGTCACTGGAAAGTAAAATAGGTTTGCATTATAGGCCTGAGACATGCTTCCTGGATTTATCATTGCCAGTGCTTGGTGCTCAGGTTGCCCCACAGGCTGCTGCCCTCCTTACAGGGGAGATTCCGAGTCTGTTCATACCCTATCTTTATTCTGCATCATCCTCCAGTTCATTTTTATTTTGTTCTCTTGAAATTGGCTTATTTCACTGACTTATTTACTGACTAGTCAATCTTAAAGTCATACTCCGTGCCTTATCGGATCCTGCATTTCCTCTAATCATTGTGCCTTAGATATTTGTTTGTTTGTTTGTTTATTGTTTTTGGATCACATTGGTGACATTCAGGGGTTACTCCTGGCTATGTGCTCAGAAATCATTCCTGGCCAGGAGGCTGGAGAGACAGCATGGAGGTAGGGCATTTGCCTTGCATGAGGAAGGACAGTGGTTCAAATCCCGTCATCCCATATGGTCCCCTGAGCCTGCCAGGACGATTTCTTATCTTAGAGACAGGGTTAACTACTGGGCGCTGCAAAACCAAAAACCAAAAAAAAAAAAAAATGAAAGAAAGAAAGAAAGGAAGGAAGGAAGGAAGGAAGGAAGGAAGGAAGGAAGGAAGGAAGGAAGGAAGGAAGGAAGGAAGGAAGGAAGGAAGAAAGAAAGAAAGGAAGAAAGAGAGAAAGAAAGAAAGAAAGAGAGAGAGAAAGAAAGAGAAAAAGAAGGAAGGAAGGAGAAAGAAAGACAGAAAGAAAGACAGAAAGAAAGAAAGAAAGAAAGAAAGAAAGAAAGAAAGAAAGAAAGAAAGAAAGAAAGAAAGAAAGAAAGAAAGAAGGAAGGAAGGAAGGAAGGAGAAAGAAAGACAGAAAGAAAGACAGAAAGAAAGAAAGAAAGAAAGAAAGAAAGAAAGAAAGAAAGAAAGAAAGAAAGAAAGAAAGAAAGAAAGAAAGAAAGAAAGAAAGAAAGAAATAGAAAAAAAAGAAAGAAATAGAAAGAAAGAAGAAAGAAATTGCTCCTGGCTTGGGGGACAATATGGGATGCTGGGGCATTAACCCGCCATCTACCCAGCATGTGCAAGGCAAACAGTCTACTACTTGTGCCACTGCTCTGGCCCTGTAGGGAATTTGTGCTGTTAAATCCTTTGTCAGGTGTCTGTGAATCCATGAATAATCCCCAGAATGAGAAATTACTTGGTAATATTTATCTGCAGCAAATAATAATCTACACAGTCAAGAAGGTTAGGGTGTAAAAGATTGGGGGGGGAGGGAGGGAGGGAGGGAGGGAGAGAGGGAGAGAGAGAGAGAGAGAGAGAGAGAGAGAGAGAGAGAGAGAGAGAGTCCTCTTGCAGTCTGCAACCAGCTCTCCCAAAAAGACCCCTCTTCCCTGTCCATCAAGCTATTTATTGCCAACTCCACATCGCCCCCATCTGGAAGGTCTAGGTGGGGCAATAGTCACAGAACAATCCTAAGGAAATATTTTTATATACAACATGCCTAAGATATTTATATATATTGTCCACTGTTTTGAAGATCCTTAGATTATGACCAGAACTTTCTATTCCTGTGAGCAAAGATGTTTTTCGAGTATTAGAAAAAAGAGAGGAGGAAGGAATGGAGCAGGAAGGAAGGAGAGTAGAGGGAGGGAGGCTGGAGGGGAGAGAGGGAGGGAAGAGAGGAAAGGGAGGGAAAGAATGAAGGAAGGAAAGAAGGAAGGGAGGGAGAGAGGGAGTTCAAGAAATAATAAGTACTTTGGTGCCTTCAATAGCTTCTCTGAGTGAATACAAGCAAGTTTTTACCACTTTTGGATTTTTGTGTTCAACTTTTTATTTTAAGAAAAGGAATAACAGGGGCCAGGTAGGTGGCGCTGGAGGTAAGGTGTCTGCCTTGCAAGCGCTAGCCAAGGAAGGACCGCGGTTCGATCCCCCGGCGTCCCATATGGTCCCCCCAAGCCAGGGGCGATTTCTGAGCACATAGCCAGGAGTAACCCCTGAGCGTCAAACGGGTGTGGCCCAAAAACCAAAAAAAAAAAAAAAAAAAAAAAGAAAAGGAATAACAATAATAAAACTTTTCTCACTGAGTTATTGTGAAGATCTAATAAGAAAACATTTATAAAAGGGCTAACAGAGACTGGCCCTTGGAAGGCAATAAATACAGGCAGACTCCTGGATTATTTCTCTAAATGGCTCTGAGTAAAAAGAAATGATGAGGAATTCCTGAGAAAGGAATTTGGAGGAGTCGTCTATAAATCCCTCCATATCAAGTCATCACTTCTTCCTACTGAGGATAGCTGATTGATGTCCTTTATTGGGAAGCAGAGTGTCATGATCAGTGAGGAGAAGATGGCTGGGTTGCTGAGAGATACAGGGAGAGTAAGGCCTCTCTGGCTAGGAGAAGGATTGTCCCAAAGTTTTCTCTTGAGTCTAAGGGCATGTGAGGTCAGAAGTCTGTGCTGGCAATTTAGGGCTCAGGATCCCAATTCCAAGGGCACAGATAAGAAGAAGCTATTCCAGCCCCACAGACTTCCAAGGCTTGTGAAAGTAGCCCAGGTGTGGAATGAATTGTCTCTGAACTTGCTGATGTGATGGCCTTGGCCATGTTTCATTCCTCCTCTGTTCCAGGTCTCTAGTTGTACATTGGGTATGTGCCCAGTGTCTCAGCACTTGGAAGACATCCAGAGGGATCTGTGAAATAAATGGTGAGGACAGTCTGTGAGATAAATGTGTCTGCAATATTGATGTCAGTCATGCTGGCTGGTCCCCATCAAGCTCGGCTTCATTCCCTCTCCTCAATCCTCCCCAGCACTCTGAAAAGTTTGCTTTCAGATCTCAGGATGAAATCATGCAGTTGACTGATATCCACCTCAGAGCTTTTGTTTATAGCTGCTAGCAATAGTATCCTGGGGAAGATACTCCTGGTTTTCCAAAAGCATTAGCACACAAGCCACCATTTCCCAGAGAGAGAAATCTCTGAGAATCTCAGAGATTTCTCTGAGAGAGAAATCTTTGAAATGGTGGAGACTACTATGTCACATATAACCCAAACCTCATGTCAGCCTGGACAGTGGGACCATTTCTAGTAGTCTTCTATCAGAGCTGGTCCAATGCATTCTAGCACATGGACATTCATTCTGGCATTAATGTGCAGGCAGCCATTCTAATATTATCCAAAGCCCATTCTTGGACAATGACATATGCACAGTAGCTTTTGAATGCTAATTACCACATACTGGGTGACTGCAAACACCTCACATTTTCTGCTTCATCCTTTCTATGGGTCAGGTATCAGAGGAATGGGGGAGCACTGCTTATTGGGGCCTCATGCTGGGAGCTCACAGACCAGGTGTCACTCCTTTCTGAAGCTTGGGTTTTGCTTCAGAACACCTTCATGGCTACTTCTTGTTTCTAGAGTTGTAGGACCGAGATCCTTTCATTCCTGCTAGCTGCCTAGCAGTTGTGCCCACCCCATATGATGACTTGTGCTTCGAGGCTCCCCTTCCTTATGCTAAGAGGGAGTCATTTCTATTACGTGATCATAAGATGCATAAAATTCTACCATGCTCTTTGATTAAATACAAGTCACAAATTCCATCAGCCCTGAGACATGAGGACACTGTTAGAGGGTAGGAATCCTTGGGTTTCCCTAAAGGTGGCACCACATGTGAGGTCAGGGAAGGACTGCCAGGCACCTATTAGTCTATCCATAGTTCAATTTATTTGAAATGAGAAGATCAGTGTTGTAGAATTTCACAAAGCCACATTGATGGAATGTAAAGGTTCTTTTATAATTAACTTTATTATTTCAGCTTGTGTCTTTCTGGGCCAAGCAGGACCAATAGCCTCTTGCCCTCTTCTCTGCCTCCTTCTTCTTGGAAGCAGGGACTGGCTAGTGTTTGTTATGAGGACAGCATTTCTTTTCCCAACACATTCTCTGAGTCCTCACTTCACCACCCTTTACAGCCTATTCTAGACCTCATGGCTCCTGGACTAACTGATCTCAGTCTAGAAAGAAGCAAAGAGGCCCAGACAGGAAGCACAAACTTCCCTAAGAGATGACGTTTGGACTGGGCCTTAGATAGAGGCTGTCTGGGTAGATGGAAAGAGGTTGCTGCTAGCAAGCCACCTTGGAATGCTTATTCTTTCCTCAGTGCCTTTGTGCTGGCTGTGACTTCTTTTTCAAGACCACCCCATTCCCTGCCCCATTGGAGCCCAATTTTTGACTTTCAGGAAAGCTCAAGCCATCTTTTATATGCCCATGTAGGGCACAAAACCACATGATACTCTGTTTATATTTTTCTCCCTGTGTTTTAGGTGCTGGAGGCCCCAGTGACCAGCCTCCTGTCCATCCCCACAGTTGGCAGTAACTGATCCTTGAGTTTGGGTTATGATATTGACACTCAGATGTCTTGAATGTCAAACATATAAGGAGATAGAAATGTGTGTTAGGGCTGGGTGTGTGTGATCACAGCTTAGGGAGGACTTGAATGCCAACTCTGCAAGCAATTGGACTGAGGATCACTATTCCTGAGTGGATCAGAACAGGACATCTCCAGAACTCTGTGTCTGACCCTGTAGGATCATCAGGAAAGTAAATCATGCCACTCAGCTGGCACCCTGTTGTAAAAATAAGTTCCATACTGTGAAATCACCCCATGCACTGTATTCCCAACCCCAGGTGGACAAGTTTGAAGCAGGTATGGTAGCCACAAGGAATTCATAAGCCAAGACAGTCAGGAGAGAGTCTTGAATTCAGTAACCTAATGATCTCTTCGAGTGCAAAGTCAAACTAAACCTTTTCTATTCTCCCAATACAAAATCCACCAAACAGGGCAGGATAGAGTGAACCAGGTGGTTTTTTGTTTTACATATCAAAGGGATAAGTTTAAAGAAAGGAGGAAATTGAGGGAATGCTTTTGTTTTGGGTTAATAGCTGGATGTCATCTTGCAACCTGTTTCAGGTGTGGGTATCCTCAGCAGCAAGTGGATGGACACCCTGTCAGCATCTTCCATAGTCACTGCACCCCATTTTACTCAGCCTGTTTGTGCCTTTGTCATATGTGGGTGTACCTATTTTAAACCCTGAGACCCACCCATTTCTGGGAGGGGTCTTGGAAACCGGATAGTAGGTGTAACCTTACCTGCAAGACCCTCCCATTCCTGGGAGGGGTCTGGGAAATGTTAGATAAGGCTTGGACCAAGGGAATTCGCGCTTTTGGCTTTTTGCCCCCTTTTGGCTTTTTGCCCTTTTGGCTCTTTGCCCTTTCTGCGCTGCTGTGCGCTCTGGCTTCTGGGTTTCTGTGTTCTGGTCTTTGACCAGCATGGAGCCCAAAGGGAAGATGGCTAACAGAAAATAAGATGCAGGGCTAGCAAAATATTGCTGTGCTTGAAAGGTTATGAATAGGCCACACACACGTGGTGGCTAGGGCTTGAATAAAGTTGTTGCTTCCTGACGCCTGACTGTGAGTAAGTGATTTCACCTGGGCCTGGGACTCGCCGACTGCATGGAGGTTGCTGAGCCATGTGGCCTGGAATGGCACAGAGAGAAATCCACCGCCATCCAGCCCCATCGTTAATTATTTAATGCAACAGTCATACTCTTTTTTTTGTTATTTAATACTATGTTTATATTTAACATACATAAAAATATAATATGCATCATATTAATGCATTACAGATGATGATAGATCACTATCTGAGGACATACAACTTTCTTTTTTTTCTTTATTTAAACATCTTCATTACAAATATGATTGTGATTAGGTTTCAGTCATGTAAAGAACACCCCCTTCACCAGTGCAATATTCCCACCACCAATGTCCCAAATCTCCCTCCATCCCACCCCACCCCCACCTGTACTCCAAACAGGCTTTCCAGTTTTCTCATTCATTCACATGATTATGCTAGTTCTCAGTGTAGTTGTTTCTATAACTGCACTCACCACTCTTTATGGTGAGCTTCATGAAGTGAGCTGGAAGTTCCAGCCCTCCTCTCATTGTCTCTGAGGATTGTTGCAAAAATGACTTTTATTTTTCTTAAAACCCATAGATGAGTGAGACTATTCTGCATCTCTCTCTCTCTCCCTCTGACTTATTTCACTCAGCATGATAGATTCCATGTACATCCATATATAGAAAAATTTCATGACTTCATCTCTCCTGACGGCTGCATGATATTCCATTGTGTATATGTACCACAGTTTCTTTAGCCATTCATCTGTTGAAGGACATCTTGGTTGTTTCCAGAGCCCGCCTATTGTGAATAGTGCTACAATAAAGATAGGTGTGAGGAAGGGGTTTTTGTGTTGTATTCTTGTGTTCTTAGGGGTTTACAGCGTGTCTCTTTGTGTTTTCCTTCTGGGTTCTTGTGTTAAAGGCTATAAATGACAGTGCCATGTCATTTTGAATCAATGAGGACATAACTTTCAGGTATAGGTATCATGGCTCAAGAAAATATGGGCTGTCTCTGATCTTTTACCATTTTCCTGCTGTGCCTGAGGTATCTGCATTTTTGGAGGAGTCATAAGGAACAGTTTTTACATTTAAGTTTCTATTCCTTGAAGGTGCTTTCAGAAGTCTGAGAGGCTGCATCAATGATGTTTTGTAATAAAACTCAGGGTATTGCAGGAGAGAGTGAGAATGATAGTCTTCTTTTTGGAAGACCATTTCCTTTCCCAGGAACCCTTCCAGTGTGAATTATCCATGTCAGCCTAAGATGTAGGCTTTTACAGACTAGAAAACAGAGGATTATTCCTCCAAGACTCAAAACCCAAGATCTCTGCTAACAGAGAATAGGCATCTATCATAGTACTAGGCCATCAGGTCTGGATTGCCTGTACATGTCTGTGGAATGAATGAATAAATGAAATATGCATAGTATGAATTTATCCTGGAATCTCTCTAGGGAGAAATTACGAAGAGACTCTGACTTTAGAAAGGAGAAAATCTCAGTGCCAGAGCAGTAACTCAGAGGGCTGGAGTGCATATATGGCAAGCTCAGGACCCTGGATTTGATTTTCAGCACTGTATAGCCTGCCAAAAAATACCAGATGATGGGAGCAGGGAGATAGCACAGCAGCAGGGCATTTGCCTTGCATGCGGCCAACACAGGATGGCCCTGAGTTTGATTCCTGGCATCCCATTTGGTCCACCCCATCTGCCAGGAGCAATTTCTGAGCACGTAGACAGAAGTAATATCTGAGCAATGTTGGGTGTGCCCCTCCACAAAAAAAAAAAAGTACAGGAAATAGTACAGGAAAAGTACAGGAAATAAATGAGGCTTTGGTCATGCCCACACTCACAAAGAGAAGAAAATCTAAGTAGAAACCCTAACCTTGACATATATATATTTCTCTGTATTTGGGGCTGAAGCAATAGCACAGCAGCAGGGCATTTGCCTTGCACATGGCCAACACAGGATGGACACCAGTTCGAATCCCAACATCCCATATGGTCCCCCGAGTCTGCGAGGGGAGATTTTTGAGTGAAGAGCCAGGAGTAACCCCTGAGTGCTACATAGTGTGCCCCCACAAATTCTATATTTATACACAATTCCCAAAAAAAGTTATGATCCCTAATTTTTGCATATGTAAAACAGGATAATCAATTATTTGCAAGATAATTTTTCAAGGAAATGTTTATCAGAGTACCTTTTGACTTTGTAGTGGTTTATAAATGCATGAGATGATTATTAATATATTTGCTATACTTTAAACTATCTTTTAATTTATTACTTAATTTAGCAAATTTGTCCTTTTCCCTCCAAACCAAATTGAACATTCTTGAAGCGAGGGCCTTTGCTTGTTTAATCTCCTGGGAGCCGTCTTACCCAGAGTCCAAATTAACCATATGCCTTCTAATAAGAACACATTTTTTTTACTTACAAACAAGTGAAACTGAAGGTCTACCAAAGAGAATATTTGAAAATAAAACCGCAGTAGAAAATCCAGGATACCCTTAGAACTTTCCATTTACCTTATAGGGCCTGACATAGTGCCATAACCATTATGAGCCTTGGTGGATCTTCATTTGTATATCATTAGAAAGAAATCACATTTCTTGATTACCTGGTATGTGCTGTACATCACATATGTCTCACGTGCATTTATCTCTCTATTTATTTTTGAGATTTGGGGACACATCCGTAGTGCTCATGGCTTATTCCTGGCTCTGTACTGATGGTTCATTTAGTGCCTTATCTTTTGTACTTTCTTTATGGCCTATTATGTATATTTAATTTTTTCAGTGAGCTCAGAGAGGATACATGTACTCATAAGAAAAGGGTTTGAAAGGATAGGAGAGGGTTAGGAACCTTACCAATATCACAGAATTGGCAAATAAAAGAGTAAAACTGATGCTCACATTTTATCTCTCTCTCTTTTATTTTTTATTTTGTTTGGTTATTTTGGGCCACACCCAGTGATGCTCAGGGGTTACTCCTGGCTATGTGCTCAGAAATTGCTCCTGGTTTGGGGGACCATATGGGATGCTGGGGGATCAAACCACGATCTGTCCTAGGCTAGCACCGGCTCCACATTTTATCTCTTTTAAGTGCTATCTGCTCATATGGAGAGAAGTGCTCTACAAAAGTTAGAGAATGAGTCAGGGCAATTTTTTTCTGTACCTTATTCTTATTCTTCCCATTCCAGATGCCTGCTCAGGTCTATCTTTTTTTTTTGGGGGGGGTGGGGGCGTCACACTGGGGCATCACACCGGGCAGTGCTCAGGGGTTACTCCTGGCTCCACGCTCAGAAATCGCTCCTGGCAGGCTCAGGGGACCATATGGGATGCCGGGATTTGAACCGATGACCTTCTGCATGAAAGGCAAACGCCTTACCTCTATGCTATCTCTCAGGCCCCCTGCTCAGGTCTATCTTATTTGCTTCTCTACCATCCAGGCCCTGGACTTCAGAACCCAGAGGGGTCTTCATGAGCCTTGATGTGCATTTGCTTACAACAAACAGTGGGTGGAGGATAAAAATAAATAATAAAAATAAAACTGGGCTTTGCCACTCCCACCCACCAAGCTTTTTATAGACAGCTGTTCACTGGAATTCTTGGCCTGGTCCTTTAATGGGAATTTTCTGGAATTTCTCACCTGCCCCAGCATCAAAGTCTGCATTTGTAGAGTGAAAAGAAAGGAACTAAAAGCTCTGTGTATGCCTGAGCCTTTCTGGGGAACAGACAGAAAGAGGGCTGGAGCAATTTTTTACTTTCAGTGATCACTGTGTTTCCATTAGGGCTAGGGTGACCTTCTCAGAAAGGTTATAGAATTGTTATTAGAGATCGTCAGAGCTGACTAGACACTGGATTAATGGGGATTTGGTAGATTTCTATAAAGAGTGCTTTGACGCAGAATTCACAGGTCCGCAGCAAAATTCACAGATCCACACAAAGGCGTTATTTTTTTTTCAACACCTCAAAGACTGTGCACTTATAGTTTCTAGCTCCAGGCAGCCAAGACTGGCCTTTGCCCTGAGAGCAGAGTTTTCAAGGGAAGCTTTCAAGGCTGCATTCTTGGACAGCTTTTTTCTTTGCCTCTTCCCCCCATCTTCTGGGGAGGGTTTCATTTGGACAGAGAGGGTTTGTCTAAAAATTCCTCCCAGGAACATACAGATTTCTTCTGGAATGTAGGTGCCTCCCTGATCACCTTTTCCACATATCAGTTGAAAATAAGGCTCTTCTCTTGCGTGTTTCACACCCAGCTACTAGGATTAGGGTGCGTGGAGCAGAGTGGGAGGCTGTGAGAGCACAGCTCAGGATCACACCCCTAAAAGAACAATCTCTGGGGGAGGATGGAACTGCAAAGGGTAAATCCAAGCTGTGAAAGACTGTATTAAGGGCAGCTGGTCTGCTGCTGCTGGCCCGTGAAGCATCTACCTACAAGTCTGCACTTCCCTTAAGGAGTCCTGCTCTCATTGCCACTGTGCTTTTTGTTTAGTTTTTCATATCTGAAGCAAAAGAATGTATTGCCCTCCTCAAACGGGATCATTCATGATTCAGAATTGTTTCCCTTTGGCCTGGAGTCTGTCAAGTCATGGTTACAAAAGCAAAGAAAGTTGGTCAAAGAAATGATGTCAAGTTGGAGAGACAACACGTGTAGGGTGTTTGCCTTACATATGGCTGACGCCAGTTCAATCTCTGATTTCACATATGTTCCCTGAGGATTGCTAGAAATGAACCCTGAGCACAGAAACAAGAGTAATTCTGAGTACTTCCAGGTATGATCCCCAAACTTCCTGCCCCTGCAAAGAGAAATGATGATTAATCCCTGGCAGCAGGACCAATACAATCTCTTCCCTTTATTATCCCTTTGAAACCAAAAGGATTTGGACCATCTCTCCTGGCCATTCTGTTATATTTTGTAGCCCCCATACTGCACCTCTTTTTCCTACTGCATTATAATGGGTGAGCTAGGGATTGTCACTTCTCTCTTTAGCCTCTGTGTCTCACACAAGTGTAGTATGCCTGCAGTATATGCATTATGCAGGAAGGAGTTTTTTCAGAGGACCAGAGAAAAGGGGGATCTTGGAAGAGAGAATGGGAAGTAAAAAGAAGAAACCAGAATATATGAGGCTGACAGAAGTAGAGTTAGAGAGATTTTTAAGGCATTAACATGATTATAAAATGTAATAAGTACTATCATTAGCAGGTTGGTGTGTAAGGAGAGTTGGGAGTATAGCTCCAATGAGGATACAGTTGTCCTAAGACCCAGAAAAATTGATGGTGCATTTCTCAGTCTTGGAAGAAGATCAACGTCCAGCTCAGGCCTTCAGCAGAGAAGAAGGTGAAGCAGGAACCAGGAAAGAATGAGCTGAAGAGAGGAAACAAGGAAGCAAATTGTTTTTGTTCTGTTCAGACCTTCAGTGGTGGCTGAGTGATGGCCACTAGCTTTACCCAGGATGCTGATCAAATGTTAAACTCTTTCAGAAACGTCCACCCCACTCCACCTAGAAAGAATGTTTAGGGAGTTAGAGAGAGAATACACTAGGGTGCGATCCTTCATACCTCAAGTGGTCACCTGAGCACTATTCGGAGTAATTCCTGAATGAAGAGCCAGGAATAAGCCTTGGGCACCTCTGGGCATGTTCGTGCCAAAAAAGAAAGTATGTTTTCCCCGATGTCTGGACCCTTCCCTTCTAGCTCCCTATCAAGTTGACACATGAAGTTAATTCTCACCACAGTAAAAGAAGAAAAATAAGGGATCACACTTGTGATGCCTACAGGACCATATGTACTTCTAGAGATTGAATCAAGGTAGATCTCTTTCAGGACAAGTGTCTTATCCACTGTACTATCTTTCTAGCCCTGCAGTTATTTTCTTTCTTTCTTTCTTTCTTTCTTTCTTTCTTTCTTTCTTTCTTTCTTTCTTTCTTTCTTTCTTTCTTTCTTTCTTTCTTTCTTTCTTTCTTTCTTTCTTTCTTTCTTTCTTTCTTTCTTTCTTTCTTTTCTTTCTTTCTTTCCTCCTTCTTCCTTCTTCCTTCCTTCCTTCCTTCCTTCTTCTTTCTTTCTTCCTTCCTTCTTCTTTCTTTCTTCCTTCCTTCCTCCTTCCTTCCTTCCTTCCTTCCTTCCTTCCTTCCTTCCTTCTATCTTTCTTTCTTTCTTTCTTTCTTTCTTTCTTTCTTTCTTTCTTTCTTTCTTTCTTTCTTTCTTTCTTTCTTTCTTTCTTTCTTTCTTTCTTTCTTTCTATTTAACGAAGCTGTTTAGTAATTATCTTTTATATCCTTGACATATTTTAGTCACAATCATCTTTATCAATATCTCATATTTTTCCCACAAAGGGATGCCTTCATCCTTTTAAATGATAGAGTGATATCCCATTGAGTTTCTATAACAACACCTTTACCCAATTATCTGATGATGGGCATTTAGGTTGGTTCCATGTTTTAACTATTGTGTGAATAGTTATGAACATAGGAGTCATAGACCAATTTGAACATAGACATGATATGAACAGAGACCTATTATAAACATAGGGGTCACAGACCTTTTTGAATCTGGATTGTCCTTATTTAAATGGGAACAATAATAACATCCTTCCTGCTGCTTTGGCTATTGTTCAGAGACAATAGAGATTAGGGCTGGAAGGATCACTCACAATATGAAGCTCACCACAGAGTGGTGAGTGCAGTTAGAAAAATGACAACACTAAGAACTCCCATGACAATGTTGATGAGTGAGAGAAGTAGAAAGCCTGTCTCGAATACAGGTTGAGGAGGAATGAGAGGGAGGGGGGCATTGGTGATTGGAATGTTGCACAAGTGAAGAGTGATGTTCTTTTTATGACTGAAACCCAACTCCGAACATGTTTATAATTATGGTGCCTAAATAAATATTAAAAAAAAAAGGATAGGGGCCAGAGAGATAGCATAGCAGTAGGGCATTTGCCTTGCACGTAGCCAATGCAGGACAGATAGTGGTTAGAATTCCATATGGTCCCCTGAACCTGCCAGGAGCAATTTCTGAGCACAGAGCCAGGATTAGCTCCTGAGAGCCACTAGGTATGACCCAAAACCAACCAAACAAACAAAAAGGATGTTGTCAAGATAAAACATCAAGACAAGCTAGTCTATATGAATGTGCCTTAATAGTAATAAAAAAACAGGTATGTGTAGTATTGACAGTACTTAAATTTTTATCTTTATATCATAATTATTGTTGCTACATTAGTGTTCTCCTTTTAACCCCATTTATTTAATTTTCCTTCAGGGGTGTCTGCTTATTTATAAGCCAAGGGATAAGTCTAGTCTCCAGCTTTGAAATTTCCAAGTCAGGTTTCCAGCTTTGAGACTTTAAGGCAAGATACAAAATTCTGTGACAGAGAAAACATCTAGTGGGAAATTAGTCATAAAATTTGAATTTTCATTTTAAAATAAGTGCTATATCTATTCTTTGCTACTGCATGGCTGGAGAGTCACTATAGGATCTGTTGTGACCATGTGATCACAGACACAGACAAATGGCTGGAATGCTACTTTGAGGAACACAGAGTTTGCACATTAAGTCCTCAGCACTGCAGTGCAATAGTAATAATAAAGAAACCCTAACCTTAGATAGCCCACAGTATTCATACTTTACATGCAAATTTTTTAGTTAAAAAATTAGTAAATTTTAGTGAAAAAGTTCATTTTTTATTCCTGCACTGCTTACAGTTTTCATAAAAGCATCATTACTATCTTGGAGATGGCACAAGCTGGTAATAGTATTCTACAGACCTGCACATCTCAGTGAGTTTAATGTCCCCTTCTAAGAGAAAAGTCACATCACTTATTTTTGGAGCCACCCCCTATTCCCAAATTTTATCTGAGGCTTTAATATAGAAAGGCTTAAATCCATCTCTAGATGGATTTAGGATACTATAAGTCACATGAAGTTTGTGGTTTTAAGCACTTGGCTGGAGTCAGGCACAAAAGGTCAAGAAGGTGCTTTGGGATGGCTGAGAAAGGGCCACAGCAGGAGCATGTGGTCTTGTTGACTGAGTTGGGTTGTTGTATATGAGTAGTAGGATGATCCAAGGCAGCCTGAGCCTTCCAGCTGCTAAATGCTGTTCTGCCTCTCTCCTTTTCCAATCTACCAACTCTGAGCTGGATTTTTTTTTTATTCTTTCTATGAAGTCACTGGCAAGGATGCTCTTTCTGCTGAGGTGGACATTGTCATCTCCCCCAGATGGTTCTGGGCACAGACATTTGGATGTGGATCATATTGGAATCTTTCCAGGCCTGGGTCACCATCAAGCTGTAGCACTGCCAAATATTGAGGGCTGTGGAGTGGGGCTTCCTCTGTTAAGCCTATAACACCTTATCTAAGCACCAGGAAGAACCCTTGCCTGCCTCTTAGAGTCATGGATCACAGCCTAGACCGGCAACTCTTCATCCCATCTGTCAGCACCACCACCATCCTCTCTGGATCTCAGTAAAGCTAGTTGCTGTGAACATGCCAAATCAGGGGACCATTCCTAAGGCTAAGTGCAGTGAGTGAAGAGTTCATTGAGCCCAGAGAGACCATTGAGATAGAGGACCTCATCTGATATTCTCTATTAGAATTTCCAAAATACTTTAAAGTATTTCTTTTAGCCCAGCTTGCAGATAAATAGTTGGAGAGACTGATGGTTAATAAAGTCAGGACTGGAGGGGGTGGGGCTAAAAAAATAAAATAAAGTCAGGACTGGAATGCCAGTAGCAGATATTTGACTGTATGGTGCTCACTCTGCTCTGTGTTTTAAGTTCATCTGAACTAGTGAAAATCTTCCCTTCCTTATCCACCATACCCATCCCTCAGGCACTGGGGGCGTTGCCTCTTCAGGCTATTTTATGGGGACCACCCACAGTTTGCCACAGTTTTGGACTAGGGGAAGGAGAGCTCTTTCCTCCAGAAGAACTCTTACTGTCGAGCCTAAACGAACTCTGAGTGTTTTCATTGACTTTTCTGATCTCCCAACTCAAGTTAAAAGCATCATTTTGCTTCACTGTCAGTCAATTTCACTTTTGTGGGAATTTTAAAGATGTATAAGCCCCTAAGGTGACAGTCCCAGCCTGATGCTGTCACGCTGAGCTGTGTCATATTGAATTCTGTCACTGAAGAGAAACAAAATGAAATGCACCCAGGTGTAAAATTCCAGGCCTTGTTCATTCTTATCAATACCAGATTAGAATGGCAGAGTCTAATATTATGAAATTGATAGGATGAAGATAGATGTTTTAACTTTAATAGGTTGGGAGTCAAATTTACGTTTTGTATATTCATGTATGTATATGCATGCACAAATGAGGAAGAGAATTGTATTTGTTCCCCCTTTTAAAATTTTAAAATATTTTTCCATTGATACTTGGTACCTGTGGAAATATGTCTTCCTTCTGAAAGCCAGTGGATTTGATGGCTACCACGTGGTGTTTGTATCAAAGCTACTGGCCAGCTTAGCAGTGTGAGATGAACTTCTAGATGTGTGCTCCCATGTGTGTGAATGTGTGTGTTTGCATTTTTGTATAGTGTTTGTGGCGATAGCCAGTTGACAAATGGGGCCTTTCGTTAGCACTGATGAGACACAGCAGTCTCAGGGCCAGGAGGCTTTTATAACACTCCCGTCCAATCTCCATGTTCTCCAACACGGGATTTAGGAAATCTCCCACCGTCTTTACAAATAGGACCCAGGCTGACATATTTTATTCATCCCCTTTGCATCATTATTTAGGGAGAAATTTATTTTCAAGCATTTCCTAACAAGAATTTAAATCACCCACCTATGGCATGGACCTTTTCGAATATGGCTTTGGCTGTATTTTAAAATCGGAGCAATAGACATTATTCGCTAAAATATTAATGGAAATTTTATGGCTTCAAATCACACAATAATGATGACTCTAGCAACACAATGCTTATTAATATTAATACTAGCACTAATGAGACCAGCTGCCGTGGGTCATGTCTTTGAGCAGGATCTCAGAAACTTTTTCCTCCTTCCCTTTGAACATTCACAACAATTCTAAGTGTTGAACATTATCATCTCAGTTATCCTAATGAGGACATGGAGGTTCAAAGAGGTTAAGCCATTTTCTCAGGTCATGCCATTTGTACGAAGCTAAGCTGAGGTTTTTCATTGAGGTCCCTTTAGTCTAAATTATGCAGGTTTTTTTTTTTAATAAATAGCATTTTCTGTGAATTTCGGGTGTTGATTATACAGTAGGTTGAGAGTGTGATGGGAGAGGAAGGAAGATAAGATGCAGATGTAGGGCCAAGAGGAATGGAACAGTTGAGAGCCCTTGAAATAAACAATACCAAGAGGGTGATGGTGCTGTGAACTAGACATTCCACCGTGATTTCTCCCACTTTGCAGTGCTGGTTCTCCAGGAACAATAGGCAAAGTTCAAGAGCAGATTAAGGCCAAATAAAGCAGCAGAACGTTAGCTGTCAGATCTGTTCAGCTCAGTGAAGGGAGACATAAGAGATATTGCAGGGTGGTCCACCACGCTAGCCAGGCAAAGGTGTGGTGTGGAATTGAAGTTGATCATCAGGCCATCATCTGATTCTGGTGATCAGAGCAAGGGTGTAATTGGCAGTGACAAACACTCAATACAAAGAGGGAAGATTCTCAGCAGCATCTCTTTCAACTTTTGGTACTCAGCTTGCAAGACCAACTACAGCCTTCTTATATCCATTCAATTGGCTCTCCAACAGAAGAAGAGTATGGATTTTTGCTAGATAAAACTGGATTTTAAAAATCTATGTTTGGGTAATGTTTGATGGTAGATTTTGCAATGTTGGGGTGAGTACAGTAAGTCCTATGCACATTGACCCCTGTGTTTACCTAAACCCCTGAAATCTGATAGCTGTGATACCAATGACAACTCAGTTTTTTGAAAGAAAAAGACATTTGTCTATAGAAAATGAATGATCTCTTTCTTTAAATCATGGACTCTGGCACTTTTTGTTTTGGGAATTGTATTGTTTGAGGACCCTGCTTTAAAGCATGGACTCTGGCACTTTTTGTTTTGGGAATTGTATTGTTGGGGGGTTTTTTTGTTGGTGTTGTCTGTTTAGCTTTTGAGCAATACCTGGTAGTGTTTAGAGGTTACTTCTGACTGCACTCAGGAATTACTACTGGCAGACTGGGGGAATCATATGAGATGCAGGGGATCATACCCAGGGTTGGCTATGTGAAAGGCAAATCTCTACTCCCTGTATATCTCTTCTGCCTCAACTTCCAACACATTTTGTAGAAATATAATCCCCTTCTCCCATTGCCCTGTAGGCCAATAATGCATAGAATTTTAATCTGTGCATTGTGTCCTTCCTGATAACTCTGACCTTCCCTTTCTCCACACTCTCTGCTTAGTCAGTTTGTGTATTTTTTAATTTGTTATTGATTGAGATTCTTTGATTTACAGTATTGTTAATATTTCTCATGCACATAATTTCAACAAGTGTTGGGGTGAAGTCTGGTTAGAGGTATAACTATGATATATGTGAGGAAGTTAGTAGGCTTTGCTGAGCCTTTCCCATATATACAGGAGCTCCTGCGTGTTATTAGTAAACACCTTGTTATATTATTTTCTTTTTTCACCAAAAGATGAAGAGTGGAATTTGGTACCTGCTGGTAAAATGGATAAAAGCTATTCTGGAGGCATGCAATAATGTTAGCTCTGCACTCTCCTGGCATTTCTCAGAGCCTCTCATCCCCTCTTAAGCACTTAGTTCCTCTACCTATATCTCCTCCTTGCCTGCTTTGATAAGTAGCACCTCCCACCCTATACACTCTACTCTGACAAAACCCCATGTTATGTGTGAGGCCTGGGAAGAAAGTCAGAAAGAATTCTTGTACTTCCAGCTACTTTTCTGTCCCTGTGGCCTGGGGAACAGCAGGCACCAGAAATCATGTCACCCTTGATCTCAGAGCTTCTAGTGGATTCAACACTCATGGATGCACCTTGTAGTCAGGTTTCTCTTCTACTATATGGCCTAGTCGAGGACATGACTTAGGAATCAAGCCACCCAAACATTGTCCCAATTATTTTCTTTCTCTTCACTCCTGGGCCTTGATCTCTATCTGTAAAACAAAGGTGAAAATTTGTAAACAGAAATGGCATGGAAACTAGGAAAAAAAAGAACCAATTGCCACCATACCTAAGGGTTATGCAGGAAAGAGGAGACCATCATGCTCCCAAGGCTGCTGAGCTACTGCTATGTGCCTGATGGTTCTTACAATCCAGAGATGATTGAGAAACATGATAACTGGAGCTGTACCCTAAGCACTATATTACCTCCCAGCTCTCTGCAGTTTCTTCACAGCAAAAGAAAGTTTGGCTGACATTTGGGGGCTGTACATCTCTGCCATCTTCTGAGCAGATACCACCTACTTTTACATAGGGCCCTTTCCTGACATCTGAGACTCAGAGTGAAAGGAGAGTCAAAATTCTCATGTTTCTAACTTCCACATGCCTAACCATTTTCCCAAGTCTACTCGCTGCCTCCTGTTAAAACCCTTCATATGGAACTCAGCTCTGTCCAGTAGACTGTCACAGCAAAAGAAGAAGGACTTGGGACTTCTCCAGGTTGGACTTCAGCAGGAAGAGAATCATTCCTGAACTTGAACTGAGGAAAAAGAAGGGAAGAGCCCTGAGTTGTAACCCAGAACAGGTTGATGATGTGGACTTGTTCTGAATGAGAAATAAGAATATGCAGCCAGGTCTGGAGAGATGACATGGGAAATTCTGAAATCTGAATTTCAATTCAAAGGAAAGGAAGATATAAAGACCTTTGGGTTGTAAGCAATCCTGCCTTTTTAATAGACTTTTGGACTGTTCCCATTTTATGTAGACTCTTAGATTAAATGAGATGCACCCTTGATCCTTTGCCTGGTCGGGGGCTGTTTGGAAACAGACTCCCCTTTATTTCTCCAGGTTGAAGAGGGGTGATAAGGAAAGTGATCGTCTCCTACAAATCTGAGTCTTAACCTTCTTTTGCAGACCATCCTTTCCTCTTTTTTGCCTCCCTTCTCCTCTTGCACCAAGCCATTCTAACAAGCTCTTAGTTACCTAAATTACAGAACACAACCAGCTTCTTGCTAACCCCTTTGGACTTCAATTAAAGACATATTCAAATGTGCTCCACGCTCGAGCGCCATCAGCACTAAATAGCACATAAGCACTTTTGCAGTGCTTAATGTAAACTTGTTGAAAAATGTGCATTATTTTTCATTGACTTTAAATTGGATAAATGCTCATTGAAAAGAATAAAGTGAATTGGTATTGGAGAGAGCATTAAAAAGAAGCGAGGGAAAGGAGGAACCAATAAAGGCCTGCGGTTTCTAAATGTAGATCGGTTCATTTCTCTTTGCAGCAGTCATTTGGTCTGTACTGTTTCAATGGACTTGGAAACATTGCACATATTAATGAAATTAGGTTTGTTAAGACAGTGTACTGGAGAGACAAGTCATGGTGGGAAAGCATCCACTTGGAGATCAGACAGCCTTGGCTCTGCTGCTCTCTAGATCTGTGACCTTGTTTAAGCAAAGGACTTTGTCTTTTGGAGATAGTTTTCTCACCTATAAGGTAAAAACTTAAAACCCAGATCCTTCTAGACAGTGGAAAAATCAACTAGGCCAGGTTTATAAGCTACTACCTCCATCATAATAGTAGATGACCCATTATGCAGCATTCCATTTCCAGGACAGTAAAACTGCTTATTTCTCAGAAAGCCACTAATTTTTTCAGTCTTTGGAGTTCTATCGGGAGAATCATCTAGAGCTGATTGCCCCTGGGCTAAGCTCAGAGGACAGAGATCATGACTTTTGACTTCTCTACTCAATGCTCAAAGCTAGACAGTAGCTATTAATTGGGAGGAATAAATGAATGAAATTAAATAGAGCAGTCTCAGCTGAGGCGGGGCCATCAGACATGCAGTATGATGGAAGAATTTGGCTTGCAAGGTTCAGGAGGACTTTTGTCTATTAGATCATTCTCATTGGTGGTCCTCTGTGTGGAGTCTCTTGTGTATTTTGCTAACCAAGGGATGCTGCTATAAAAGAATACACAAGGGGTTCTGATGGCCTCTGAAAGGAGTCCCTTTCTCTGAAATCCTATTAACACTTTCAAATGGAGGGCTTTAATTTCACACAAAGCAGCCTTCTTTTCCAAAGGTGAGATCCTCAGATGAAACAGTGGTTTTTCACTCTCTTTTTCCTGGGCATTGAATACTTATAAACCATGTGCTTACATTTGTACTTTAGTGAGGGTATTTCATTGGAAGAATCAGGCAGATGTCAACCCCATAAGTGACATCACCTTGTGAAAATTGTTGATAATAATGCCCAATACCTCAACCTGATTCAGCACAAATGCTCCTTCTGCACATATGTGCTACTTAATATTATATGCAATACATTATGTCCATTTTATTTGAGAATCAGAGAAATTCCAGAAAATACTTAATTATGATCTCTCTATTGGTCCCACTAGACACAGAAGGGACCTAAATTATGATGTTTTACATATATCCAGTCAGGGCAGTACTCTTAATCAAAACCACATGATGGTAGATCTACTTCAGACTGAGCGCCCATCTGCTGGACCCCAGGACCAACCCTTGGTTTTTTTTTTGACTGGACTCACTACTTCCTGTTTATTGAACCCTAAATCTGTGGAGGTATCTTGAAGTCCTGGGAACCTGAAGTAAAATGGTGTTCACTCGCCACCATTCTCATCTCCAAACAACTGGGTTTCTTGTTGGGGGTGGAGTTAGTATATTTTTGATTTGCTCTTTTTAGTTCTTTTGAGAAAAGCTACTGTTATTTGGAAAAAAAGTAGTTTTAGTATCCATTTAGAAGCACTACTATAAGAGGAAATCAAGGTCAGTGTTGTCTAGTTCCTGTTCTTTTCTAGAAACAAGTTGCCTAGAAACAAGAAATATAACTGTTGAAGAATGTTCTTCCAGGAGATACAGATTGAGCAACAGAGAAGGGAAATAGTGTATAGGGCCAAGCTTAGGTTGGCATAAAGACAGAAAGGTCCAATGAAAAGACCCACCTGTGAGCATCTCACTCTCAGGTTTTCTCAACATAACTGCAGGATGGGCTCTTTCATCACAGCAGTCAATACTTTCACATACTACTTGTGGTTGCCAACTAGGCTGCCCCAGCTGCCCCTAAAAGAGACATGGTGGGCTGCATAGTATCATGGACAACTGGTTACTATTTCCCCACATTCCCTATTCACTCTCTTGGCAATGGATCTCCAGTTAGCTAACCCTGGTGACTCAAGTTCCATACTTCCCGTTTTTGAATCTTGAGATTACTCTCTAGAAAAGAGAGGGTGCTAGCAAAGCTTAGTTGAAAAAAAAAAAACAAAAAACAAAAAACAACAGATGCATTCAAGACGGGAAAGACCAGTGAGAAGGGAGTAGAAGAATCAATAAGCATTTATACTTTGTAATAAAAAATTGCTTTGTTTTTACAAGATTTAGAGTGTTTTTTAAAAATTGCAGCAGGTCATTCTGCATAGCTATGTTGAGGATGTGACCATCTTGCTTGAGCTCTGTTGCCACTTCAGTTCCTTGAATCAGTCTTTCTGCATTACCATCTCCTCTTACTCCTCCACAGTTTATCCACCTAATTCAGATATCAACTATCAGCTGTCAGTTGACTCCTTTTTTTTTCTCTGGCGTCCTTGTTGTATAGCCTAATGTGCACAGACTTGATTTATGTGTAGTCCTTCCTTGTTGGGAAATTCTGCACAGGTGCAAGGACTTCAACTATAGTGAACCATAGCTTTGTACTTCATCCTAAAAATGACATGACAGTAGCCCTCTGAATTTCCTCAAATGGAGAAAAGATAGGATCTTCTTTGTATGGAATGAAAGCTAGATGGTTAGCAGCAGGATAACTTAATCACTCCGTTGGAGTGTACGGAAAATGAGAGAATAGTGGATTTAAAATATATATGTTTTCCAAGTTGGAAGGCCTTACCCAAAGAGAAAATATAGATTATACTATAATTTTTTTCTTTTATTCATTTTGAACTAGTTTATAATCTTGTTTCAGCTGGGAACTCAGGGGTTAATTCTACCATACATTTTTTCTCTTCTTCCAAAGTGAAAGCAGGTAAAGGAGATCCTAGTTAGAGAGCTGGCCTCTTTTTGCATTTCAATGGGTGCCCAAGTGGAACAGCCAGATTCCATAGTGCTATTAAAATGGGCTGCACACCAACACAAATCTGTCCTCATCAAAAATTCCGAAAAATAAAATAAAAAGAAGTAAGGCCACACTTTCAAAAGGATTCAGCCTGACCCCCTTGTAATTTTTATGTTTGCAAGATGTATTTTTTTTGCACCTGCAAGCGCAGTTTCTATTAGCCAACTAGAGCCTCCACATTGCCAAAGCTTAAAAAAAAAATCCTGCCTTTCAAATTCAAACCCAGAATTCCAGTAATGAAATGAGGATGGGGTGGAGGGCTGCCTAAAACTATTTATAGGAATATTGGGGGAGATAATTACTACCTTGTGGCTTGTTCTGAAATACCTCTGCTTGGCAGAAATCTTTGCACCATACATGAGAGATTGAAGGGAACCTGGAAAGGTGGAGGATAATTTGTGACAATGGTGGCTTGAACGACTTGTTTTTTTCTTTAAAATAGAGTTTGTATAAACTGCCTCAGGAATCTCAGTTGTTTTCATGTGTGCATGCATGCATCTTTCCGCTGAACTACAGAGAACTGACATAGGAATACATACCAGGTTTCAGATTTAGTACTAGGTTCCTGGGAACTAGTAATGAACCCAAAAAGTTCCCTGTTCTCACCTTTCTTTCCCATTGATATACTCATTACTAAATAACTGCCATTATATAATAACTGTAGATCATAGTGCAAATGGTCTTGTGACATTCTCCTAGAACAAAAGTCTTCATGCAGGGGGTCCCATCCCTTTGGCGTCTGCTGACTTCCCAGACCCTATTGGAAGGTTTTTGAAACCTAGGGTGTACCATCTATTTAGATGGATGATGGGGCTTGAAAATGACCATAAAGTCCAGGAGAATGGAATTTATTTATGTGGAGTTTTGAAACATGACTTGGTATAAGTTGATTGATAATGTGCCCAGGTAAGTGATGGAAAGGAGAGGATTTGTGAGGAGACCTCGAAGTACAGTGTACAGTGCCTGAGAGGCTCTGTGAGATTAGTCTTGAAAACTATAGAGTTTGGAAGTGAGGACCAGCTCACATAGGGTGTTGAGGTGATTATTAATCTTCTGATCTGGGATTCTTTGAGATGAAACCTATGTGGGTACGTGGTTTTATTCATGTTGCACCTTAAAGAACCAGATTCTAGGAAGGATTTGAAAGTTGAAAGTTATGATTCAGCACAGACTGTAGGCACACCACACCAAATATCTGAAAGAGAATAGTAGGCCTTAATGATATGGATTCAAAAATGAATAGAGGAATGCATATTTATAGCTCCAATGAGAACCCACTATGTGCCGAGCAGAGAAGGAGCCTTTGACAAAGGTAGTAAAATCGGATATCAAACAATAGTTTTTCTACAGTTTTTTTTTTCACAGGAAGAACTAGTTGAGGCTTCTGGTTTTGTGGCTAGGTTGACTTTTGGGCTACACCAGGCCATGCTCAGGACTGAATTGAAACCAGATTGGCCATGTGCAAGACAAGTGCCCTAGCTGCTGTATTATCTCTACAGAATCTCTGTATTAAATCTCAAACATTGATGTTGTAAATCAGAAGCTGGGATCTGGAGAAAAGTCACTTGAACTCTCAGAATTAAATATATGTAGAACATTACACAAAATCACTTTCTCCTACCAAATGCCACCTTGATTCTCCCCATTGCCTTTACTCATTTAACAAACTGTTCTTACCTGCCTCACATCTATTGGGGTGACTAAGTAGTAGGTTCCTCTAATGAATTAAAGAATGAAGAATGTTGTGCCTTGCCTACCTACTTCAGGTAGCTTGTTTTGATTATCAAGTGAGAATATGCATGCAGACATTTTGCAAATTGGAAAGTGATTTATAAACATGAGTTGTTCTTATTCTATAGCCTTGTCTATTTATTGATTCTTTCCATCCAGCATTAACTTGCAAAGTTACAAATGCATTCACTTGTGAGGCTGGTTAAATGCAATTATAAAAGTTTTTAACTTCTTTCTACTTTATTCAGGAACAGTCCCAAGGGCTTTCATGTATTAATACATTTATTCTTACAACACCTCAGGAAAACGAGAGACCAGAAAGATAAATGTATTGGTCCCAGTGTACTGAGAGAAGCAACTGGCTCAGATCTGAAGGCAGTTCTCACCTCCAAATCATGGGCTGGCTTCTAGTATGTAACACTCGGAACCAAGGCCAGTATATTTGTATGTGTGTAAATAAAAAAACTGTTTGTAGTCTACCTTCCCTTCATGTAACAAGCATTTAATTCATATGCACATTACATGTGATCATGACTGAGACCATATTATTGTTTTTCTATTGAATAATATCCTCATATAGCACTTGTCCAGTAAATATCTATAGATTCCTGGCACCAATCATGCGGCCCCTCCTTAGCTAACTGCTTTCCAGGAGTGATTTCTGATCACAGAACTGGGAAAAATCCCTGTGTACAACCCAATCTTACCCCCAAAAATTATAGAAGAAAAATATTGAAAAATAAGTTATGCAATTTGCTGCAAATATATGCAATTGGAAGGCATTATGTTAATTCAAGATGTTATTAATTATGTTATTTAAATCAGAAGAAGGATAAACACAGGATAATATTACTTTCATGTAGTATTTAGAATGACTGGGTGAAGAAACACTAGTTTAAAGGGTGGAATGCCTAGATCACCCTTGGATTCAGAGTATAGGAAGGAGAAGGAAAGAAATTGAGTGGCAGGAGAGTAGAGTTTGGGTGGAAGAAAGTATAGATAAGAAGCAGCAGGTGTGAGGCTCAAGGATACTCAAGTACATCAGTGTTGTTGTGGAATTATAGAGTTACATATCCAAGTCACAGAATCAACAAAACTGAAATCATGAGACCTAACTTTTTTTGCTGGGGAGGAGGCCACACCCTGAAGTGCTCAGGGGTTATCCTGACTCTATGCTCAGAAATTGCTCCTGGCAGGCTCAGGGGACCATATGGTATGCTGGGATTTGAACCACCGTCCTTCCACAAGGCAAACGCCTTACCCTCCATACTATCCGGCCCCATGAGATCTAACTTTAAAAGATGCCTGTCAGCATAGTAAGATGGGAGGGATCAGATAGGAGAGGAAACCCTAGTGAAGGGAAATAGGCACTAGTGGTGGGATCAGTGGTGGAATGTTGTATGTTTAAAGCTAAATTATAAATAACTTTATAAATATTAGTGCTTTAATTTAGATAAAACTTTATAAAGAAAAAATAAATTAATAACATCTCCTGACTGAATGCTTTCTAGCAGCTTTATAATACCAGGATTAAATCAAACTGACTCTAACCTGGAATGTAGCAGAACCACAAGCCATGAGCTATTGACAATGGGTAGTTTTGTGTTGGGAGAATGGTAGATCAATCTCTATACTTTCAGTCGATGAGGTCTTACTCAGGATTTGGGTCCGCACTCTGATTATAATAGTTTTGACAGCATTCCTTACCCTCCATGTAGTTATCTTGTCTTAGAACCATGTCTGTCTGCTCTCTGGATGGAAATCCTTAAGGGAAATATCATTTCTTTAACTGCATATACCTTGTTCTGCAGGATGGCCTTGCTTTTGTAAATATTTGTTATTTAGCAGACTGGATACAGAGGAAGGTTATGTTAATGACCCCAACCAAACATACTAGAAGTTGCTTCCACCCCTTCTCATTTCCCCCAGCTCATATTTACTATTCTTCCACTTCATTGGTGCAGGATTTCCAGGCAGTTTATGGCGATGTAAGTTTTCGTTTATTGCAGTTTATGTTTATTATATGTACTATATTCTCATTATTTTATGTGCAAAGTACATTCTGCGATATTCTTTGGGGAGATAATATGCAACGAGATCTTCTATTTCATTTTTACTAGCATCACTGCAGTTTGCTAAATCATTGCCTTCAAACCAGAGTTTAATTTAATCCACTTTATTGCTTTCAAAAGCATTTCCTATGAGTAAGATTACATTCCTTGAGTTTTCAAAATAACGGGCTCTAAAATATACAAGGGAAGTTAATTAGAGGTTTGTCTGCTGCAGCACATTGGTGGCTATGTGTCTTTCTCTTAGACCTGAGTACTGGGACTTAGTGCCTTGCAAGGAGAGTCGGGGGCAGGCAAATGAAAGAAGGTGTTAAAGCATATGTCTGATGCATAGTCTGTAGATTCAGAATGAGATGACTCCCTCTAAAGTCTGGATCTACTGCTAATGAACAGAGTGCCATCTTGGATAAATTACTTACAATGGGGTAATTATATCCCGTCTGCATTGTGGTTTTAACATTCATTTTTGCAAAGAGAATATGCGAAGGGCTTGGAAAGTGCTAACACACAGTGAGTGTTAGGAAAGCAGTAGTTGTTAACTGTTTACAGCGAAAGTGCTGATTCATGCCATATGGTTTCAGTTGTTAGTGAACATACATATGGAGATTCCATGTCCTCATCCTTAAAATGGGGCGAATGACAGCAGTCAGCACCCTAAGTTTGCTATTTGTACAAAGTTAGCTGTTCAAGCAGCATACTCAGGAAACATTAAGTTCTTTTGTAATTAATATCTGTTACCATCACATATAATTGCTTCCCTTCCAGTGCCAAGTAAAAGTGAACTTCACACTCCTTGAAAGCTACATTTCACCCTAGTCCAACGGATCAGAAGAGACATTATTGATTCCTTATTTAATGTGCAATGCTTGTGAGTCAAAAATACTTTCCATTTTTTATTTATCTGAGTGACTGACTTTGCTGTGTAACAGAGAAAACCTGTTCTTTCCATTACTATTCAACTGGGTTGACCCACTGACAATGTCCAATGACTCAAATGACAGAAATCACCTTACACCAACAGAATTGTCTACATTAATCCTGGGCAAGCAGCAGAGAATTTTGAAAGCCCTTTCTTTAGCAAAGGCCTTTCCTCATTCATTCACATTATCAAAAGAATGAACCATATCTGCTAACCCCATGGCTGACTCAGTACCTTCCTGGCTGTGAACCTCACTCTACCATAGGACAAAGTGAGAAAGAGAAGGGAGAAAGTGCTGGAACTGCGTCCTGTAACCCAGTTTCTGTCCTAGGAGACTGACTCATGGACCCAGTGCAGATAGTTGCCTCTCCTTACCTGCCATACATTCCTGTGAGATATATGGTTGTTTATTTGGTTTTTAGTTGTCTGGTTGGTTTTATTCTGTTTTGTTTTTAGAAATATTATTTGGTAGGTATAATTGATCCACTACAAACTGTACACATTGAAAGAGTATGAAATTATTCTTTTTGACATAGATATTCACCTGTGTACCCATGAGCACAGTCAAGGTGACAGAACATCTATCACTGCCTGAAAATTCTTGGTCCCTTTCTGTATTATCCCTTCCTTTTAGATCCTCCTCCTTATCCCTATGGGAGCTAAATACCAAATTGCTTTCTGTCACTGTAGATTTTATTTTCTAGAATTTTCTTTTTTTCTTTTCTTTTTTCCCCCTTAAACTTAAGGCCATACTCAGTGGCTCTCCAGAGTTTAATCCTGACTCTTTGCTTAGGGATCATTCCTGGCATTGCTTGGAGGACCAAATGGGCTGATCAGGATTCAACCTGGCTTTAGAATTTCCATTCTGTGAATTTGTGTTACATGTTTTTTTCTTTGTCTGGGATGTTGGAATTTTGATTATTATAATTTTTAAAAGAAATGTGAAACTAATGATGGCCCATAGATCTGCCCACTGAACTCTACCTGTTCCTTGTCTTCCTGTACTTTGTGTTTTGCTGTGTAGAGTAACCTACATCCTCAGAGATACCAAAGAGTCATCCCATCCTTGGCAAAGTAATGGATGGCCTGGTTCTCATGGGCCTTCAGGAGCTAGTTTTCAGACAGTTTCTTCCTCTTCCTTCCAATAGTGGCGCTTGGACTCTGGTGAAATTTTGACTAAAGACTGCTGACATTACACGGGCGTATACTTGTGTTTCCTTACTCTAAAATGGGACAAAGTTGTTTGGAAGCCAAACCTTGCATACATAAAGTGCTCAGAAATGGGAGTTCTCTTTCTGGCTGTTAATGTGTTTGACTTCCCTGTACTGTGTGTGGAAGGAAGGCAGAAAACATCATTTTCCGTCATAAGCAGACAACCTGTTCGTATCCACGGAAGTCTGAGCTGAGGAGCAGCATTCTAAATGGTGAGAGAAGAGAAGGATAGAAAAATCACGTCGAACCTTCTGTCACTGTTTCCACACAGCGGATTATTGCTTGGCTGCTGTGAGACTCAATAAATGTTTGATGAATCAGTGATGGGGGGATGAAGAAACGAGTGTTGTGTCAACAGTACCAAGAGTGTGATGGGGAGAGGAAGCCTGATTAGGACCAAATGTATTAAGTCCACACATCCCTCTGCAGATAGGACTTGGAAAGCCATGAATCATTTTCAGTTGGTTATCCTGAGACTTATCCCAAAGGTTGTTTCCCTTGCCAAAGCCACTAATTACTAAATGTACCAACCTGCACACAAATGATAACAAGGCATGCCCCCCCCCTCATCTGTAAGAAAAGCAGGATAGCTATGTGGTGGGTTGGTCCTGAATAAGAAGTAATGGACCAGCTATGGGTGAGGCTGGTTTCATGGGCTTCTTCCTGGATGGACATATGCTTCTGATATTTTTGTGGAGCTAGATTCTCTGCATGACCTAAGATGAGTCCTGGTGTTATAGACATTCAGATTCTTTCAGCTTCTTGAGATGAGATTTACTAGGGGAATGCTATTTGTGGAAAAATAAAAGAGGACTTGTGTCTGAGAACCAGGGAGACAGTACAGGAATAGTGCCTTGACATGGCTAAAAGAAGGAAACTTACTTGGGAGGTAGATTTTCAGAGTTGGAATTGGGAAGCATGCATCTAATCTAGCAACAGCCTTGTCTATTGTTAGGAGATGCTGTAGTTGGTTCCAGGAACCAAGCATTCCTGCTGGGCTGCACATGTCTAATTGAAGTAGACTACAGCACATCCATGTCTAATGGAAATCAAGTATGTCTGACTTAGAATGTTGGGGTTTCTAGTTACTGCCATCCCAGGAAAGTTGTAAAAACAGGGTCAATTAACAATTTTGATACCTGCTAACTGATACCTGTCCAGCATACTGGTTCACTGAACTGGCAGTTTTGACCAATAGTTTTCAGCCTTTCTAAACTTACAGACAAGTGGTTGAAGAATTCTGGTGGAAGAGACAGGTTGTGCAAGCACCAAGGCTAGATTCTTTCTTTCCTTTCCTGCAGATGTGGAGTGAAATTTGAAATAAAAACTCATTGACCCAGCACATTTGTTGGCTGGGTTGAATTTTGCCTACTGGCAGTTTCTCTGAGGAGTTTGCAAGAGGGGCTTCTTGAGGGTTGAAGAGCCAAGTCGTTGATGTATTTAAGGGACTTAGTCACTGTACTTTTACAGGTAATGACATCTCCTATAATGGTGGTTGATCTGGGACATGCCCTCCTGTAAATGACAACTGCTCCCAAGTATTAAAAGGAGAGCCTGACAGTTATGGGGGTGGGGTGGGCAGGGAAAATATCAGAGCAGAGCTTCCCAGTCTGTGAGGGACCTGAGATAAAGCATCTGCAGATGCCACCTGCTTGGCTTCTATTCTGACCCTCCTCTCACCTAGACCTACAGGCTTCCCCCAGACCCTCTCTGGCCAGTAAATTGTCTCTCTCTCTTAAAAATACCTCCCCTTCCGGAAGCAACAGACTTCATACTGGGAATAAAAGCATATATTGTTTTTATTCTCTCTCTCTCTCTCTCTCTCTCTCTCTCTCTCTGTCTCTCTCTCTCTCTCTCTCATAATGGCTCTCTCCTGAGTCACTGAGGCAGCAGGCCTGGTTTGCTACATTTTGATGTCCCTGGGTGGTCACCTTACCCCCACCTGGCAGCCGGGTGCCCTGGCACTTGCAGCTTTGCAGCTTTGTGACTTTTGCACCAAGTCTCACTTGCACACGGATTGGTGGTTTGGAGATGGTATGAGATGAGGAATTTGGAACTGACACTTGGAGCTGCGCTTTCTTTCTCAGAGGCCATGCCTCTCAAAATCTGATCTTTAAAACAAGTCAGTCTTACCTGAAAGATGGTTATTTTTTCTTTCTTCTTCTCTTTTATGGAAGAGTATGGGGATCAATAACTGGCTTCTTTCAGGGGCTATTTCTGCTTTTGTGTTCAGTGGTACACCAGCACATTACTGCTGGTGGTACTGGAGGAGTGGGGCAGACCGTATCCAATGCCAATTGTGTAGTGAAAGGACAGCATTGGCAACATGTGAGGCAAATGCCTAGATGCTTATACTATGTCACAGTCCCCTTGTTTTGTTTTATTTTATTTAGTTTCAGCAATGTTCAGGGGCTACTTGCAAATGGGTGCCCAAAGATAGGTTGTTCCTGATGATGTTTAGGGACCAAGTAGTCTAGGGAATGAATCTAGGCCTCCTGCATAGAAAGCTTGTGCTCCAGATTATTGAACACTCCTGTCAGTTCTGGATTCTGTATAAAACTCGAGTTCTCATAAGTCCAACTCAGACTTGCTGAGCTTTAAAGACCTCAAACTGGGTTCCCAGACTGGTTCCTTAATCCTCATTCAAATTATTCCTAAATCTTGTGATTCCCATATAAGTTGGAGAAGCTCTATTCTGAGGTCTTTCTTCTTGAACATCTGCCTCTTTCCCCAGCAAGTGACCTTAGAGAAAACACTAATTGGACAGTATGCCTAACTCACTGTCTTCCATCAATACAAAATTCTGTTCAGCCTTAGCATCATTACTTTTGGTAACTGGAGGGTATGGTGGTGTTTCCTTAGCCCAGTCAGGTCACCATATAGCTTTGATTCTTTGTTTTACTCCTTTGCTACTCTCAGGCAGAAAATATTGAAATAATCTTGAAAGCCAGTCAAGTCACTTTAGGTTAAGTCCTCTTGTCTTTTTATATGACCTCCTGTTTGGTCATGCCTATGTGCATCCATCCCTGCTTCTCTCCAGATGGCCAGTGGGATGGGCCCGATTCTCCTCATCAGTGGCAATATCAGTGGCAACTTTCTGTCCTCAGGCTCAAAACGATGACCCAGCTGCCCTTTACTGTCATAGATGATGGGGGTGTGAGAAGGCAGGTGGCAACAGCTCCAGAGAATCTATTAGGGTCAGTGATTCCAGCAAAACCATTTGCTCCAGACAAAAGATTGCTTACAAATAGGTCTGATTCAACAAGCCAGGGTCTGTTATTCACTAATTATTTTTGGATTAGGAAGGGCTAACAGGACTTGCCCTTGGAAGGTCAGAATAATTTGAGTAGATAACTAGGATGTTATATTCCCCAGGGGTGGGGGTGGGGGTGGGAGTGGAAGTAAAGCATCTGTGAGCCCAAGGTTTCAGCATTTTGATTGAAAGGAAACCAAACCACAGCTATGTTATCCGTTGAGAAATGATTACATTCATAAGACTTTCAACTGTCAATGGCCAAGTCTTGTGGTTGAAACACTAAGGACAAAGCCTATTTATCAATAACCTCAAAGTTCTTACAATAGAATAAAAAGACTAGTATAGTGGGAGCTAGAGAGGAAGTGATCAGTAGCTAAGTACAGATCCCCAGACCTATTGCAAGGAGGGAGGGAGACAATTAAGACACATTGAAAATCTGAATCCAAATTTGTCCTCCCAAGTCTTCCCATTCCCACTCGAGACCTGGAAGGATAGTCACTGAAACTTTTGAGATTCTAGACGCTGAATTTTCAGGAGGAAACTTCCATAACTCTCTCTATGGCATTGTTACAAAGACCGTAAGGATGTTTTTAATCAGAGTTTGTTTTAGTAAAGTACCTAACACAAAGAATAGATTCAGTGAAAGTTAGAATCGGCTTAATTTTAGTGTGATGTTAAGGAGTTGATGGGGGTAAGTGAGGCAAAAAGTACAGTCTGGAACTGCCCCTGTGGAGTCTTCTCGAGTCACTGGTTCAGGGAACAATTTTGGGTAATGAGAGGAGTGAAATAGAGGAAAAACCCAAAGACCAGAAAGTGGCACTGTAGATGTTACATAAAAGGAGATGTTACATAAAAGCTGTCGCTTTCACTGTTTCTCCGGGAGAAATGCAACACGCTCTTTGATGATGACATGGGATAAATGAGGTGTGAGACTACACCAGTGACAGCTCCCAGCGCCATTTCTCTGGGTCATTATCAAACACACCAATTAACTGGGAAACATTTCTAAGCCTGCTTATTTTCCTTCGTTTGGGATTCTTCGCCCTCCCCTAAAAGACCACTTAGAAATTCCTATGCTTTTGCTTGCCTTGTCTGGTATAGATGACATGCATTGCATTGTGATATGAGAGTAGTAGCTTGAGGTGGGCATTCTAGTTCAGGATCTAAATGGCCAGTGCACTGACTCAATAGGAACTAGGAATGCTTGGGAGTGGATGAACCAGTGTCAGTTTGTTGAGAAAGCATAGTTTCTAGGGCAGTTGAGGGGATGCTTCTAGAAGACTTGGATGGACGAGTACAGCTTGCTGGATTGAGACCAGTAAGAGTGAGAGGGTGGCAACTGAACAAAATCATCCTCTTTCTTCCAATCATTGGGTGTCTCTCTTCCTGTCTCTTCCACTCTCTCTCACTCTAGCCTCTTTCTCTATCTCTCTTTCTTCAACTCTGTCTCCTCTTTCTCTTTTTCTCCCTCTTTTCTTCACTCTTTTCATCTCTTCTTTCTCTCACCCTCCCTCTCTCCTGTTTCCTTTTCTCTTTTTTTGCCTCTCCTCTTCATCTTCCTTCTTTCTTTCCTCTCTTGATTTTTATCACTCTCTCTTCTTGCTTTCCTCTTTTCCCTCCTTTCCCTTTCTCCCCTTTTCTGTTTCTCTCTTGTCTCTGGTGCAAGGGCTGTTGGAAGCAGCTGTTGGAGTGGTTTATACTTCCTAATGGATATAAAACACTATGAAAAATAAAGGCATTCTACATCTATCTCCTCCTTTTAACAAAGAGCCATGCTGGGTAGAATTTCAGCTTTACCAGTTATGATTGGGAAAGTACATTTGGACTACTCATTCAGGCATCTCCCCCAAAGCAGTTGGTGATGACTATTAACTCTGTGTGTTTTATTTCACTGTATTCCCTTGCTCACTTTCTGGTACCCAAGACGAAGCAGCTACTCATTAAGTACTAACTTAATGAAGAACTGATTATGAATAGTTCAACAGTTTTGTCATATAACATCACTTCATTTTCAGTAGACCTTGAAAGAAGCAGTGTTAGTTGAAGCCCTGCTCTCTGTGTTATTCCACTTAAAATGTGCTTTCCTAGGGTCCAGGGAAAAACTGAATAAGGCTTCTGCCTATCCTTAAGTTACTTTGACGTGCTCTATACACTGGCCAATGCACCAGCTGCAGTCTCATAAAGAACCCAATAGAAAGATTCCTCATCTATCCACATGCAAGCATATCAGTAGCCACTTCACATAACACACAAACAAAACTTTCAAGAAAAGATAAGTATCTATTCTTTAAGTCAGAGGTGAGGGTTCTTGACTCCTGCAATAGAGAAAACATTATTATTTAATTTTAGCAGTAGTTTTTAGACTGATTGTTTGTAGGGTTTATGATTCATAAATCCCTGTGCTTTTTTCCAAGACTATGATGGCATTGGCTAATCTCAGGATGGCTTTAGACAATTCAGGAAGCAGAGACTACAAGGCATATCCCATCTCCAGCATCACAACACCAGGAAGTCAGAGTGCTGGGGATTGGAAACAGATTGGCTTGACTTCCCAGCCCAGGTTCTTAAATAGTGCTTCCTCTCCTGAAACACCTTTTCTTTGGAGTGTGGAGGTCTCAGCTATACTCAGTAGTGCTCAGATCTTACTTCTGGCTTTGATCTCAAGAATCACTGCTGATATTGCTCATGGTATCATATTCTGTGCTAGGGTGATTGCCCTATCCCCTGCACTACCTACTTGTCTGACCTCAACACTGTTTTGAGCACTTAGACATGTTTGCCATTGATTTCCCCATTGATATTAATGGGCACCTTTGCATTGAGGCATGGAAGAAACAGGTGCATCACACATGGTTAATGATCAATGGAGGAATGCATACTCCACTTCAGGAGGCAACAACAAAACTTAAAGCAAAAATTAAACAACAACAACAGCAGCAATTAAAATGGATGCTATTTGCCATATACCTCACCTTGTTCCAGAGTGCCACATTAGGTAGAGGCCTTACTTAGAAGAATGCTAGTTAGATAACTAAGATGGAAACAAGTGAATAGGAGATCTTTAAATGCTGACATCACTGCATAAGGCCTGTGACTGTGGTTGATGCTTTAGATTGAATGTTGAGCTTTCTAGTGATCTAAGGGAAAAAATAAAATAGTTTTAGATCCACATGTCTGCTAAAAGATGAAACAAGTTAAAAAAAAAAGACAAGTTAATTTGGGGGACTCACAGAAGGTTTGAGCTGCATTAAAATATGAACATGTGAAAAAAGAAAAGAAAAAAATATGAACATGTGGGCATAGTGAGTAGGGAACTTTCCTTGCACAAGCCTGACTGGGTTTCTACCCAAAGCTTCATATGGTCCTTTGAGCACAACCAGAAATAATTAGTGCAGAGTCAAGACTAAACCCTGAGCACAGCTGAGTATGGACCCCAAACCATAAAAGAAAACATGAACATGTATTTTTTTTGTCAGGGGTTACCCCTTAAACAGCACTTTAATGGTTACTTCCAGTGATACTTAGCCAACTGGTCCAGACAGTTCAAGGCTTGGACCCAACAATGCAGTGCCAGTGAGGCCCAATGATGCTGGGGTACACCAGGGATATTGGCATTGCTGGGGGACTTGTGGTAAAAAGAGATTTAATTCATGCTTTCTGGCCAATTGATGTGCTCTCTCTGTACTGCTGCCTGATTGACATTTGTATGATCAACTATAAAGTTTTGATACTATTTTAACTTAAAATCTAAGAGAAGCATTTCCATCCTGGGACTTGTTAGATGACGCCTTCTCTGGGGGGTACATAGGCATCACAATTTAGCACTCTGCTACAAAATGGAAATCAAGCAGCCCTGCGGAGCCTTTCGGAATTTTCAAGTCCTCTTCCATTGACAAACAGTCTGTTATTCAATTAAAGAGCATATATTATTCCTTATGTAATTGAAACAGAGCCATTAATTTCCCAGCAAAGAGTCCTAAGGCTCCTGGCAGGCTTTCATTTGGAATACAGCACCTCTTTACTCTGCTAATGAAACTTTGCTAATTATAAAATTCTTAAAGTCGAGCGCTGGAAGAAGAATGTTCCACACACTTTAATATGCCCCTGTGGGGGCATCGCTGACTCATGTGTTTCAGGTTTGGGCTTATTTGGATATTCATAAGGGTCTCTCTTTGCTGATTGTGTCAGCACAACCTCTTTATTGAATTATGGATTGGGTATTTAATCAAGGCCCATGCACTGTGATTAGACATGTAATATTCCATTGTTTCTGTGGAAAATAGAACATGTAAAAACAGATTCACATGAGAATCCACTGGTCCACTAATAAATAATGTTGTCCAGGGCTGTCTCTCATCTCCTTCTAATCCTTGACTAACAGAGAAGTGAGACTAAACCCTTCTCTGACTGATGGACTGGACCATCTGTCAGAATGATAGCCAGCAGGATCTCATTGTGGAATTTTTGTACTTTTATAGAAATCACAGACTAGATACTTGGAGATGTTTTAGGAAAAACTAATATAGACTGGATAGGACATGTATTGTAATGTTATGTAGTAAGGAGGTCTGATTTACTTAATGATTCTGGCCACAACTATGCCTATTGATTTAAATGGACCACTCATAGTACCACCACCTGGTTCCTATACCTCCTATACAAGAACATACCCAATCTAGGTATCTTCACAAACACTGATGTAGTTTCATGTCTGCTTTCCTGAAAATTAATTTCTGTTACTGGGTGCCTGCTATGTTTTGGGTATCTGCTATGATGTTGGGTTCTTGTACTCTCAGAACTTAGAATTATGAGAGCATGTTCATTTGATATGGGGGGAGACAAGAAATCATTCCTGTAGTGGGTGATCAGGAAGAAGACTATAAGTATGTGTTTGTGTGTATGTGTACAAACACTCATGTGGGTTGATGTGTATGTGTCATCAGGTGTGGCACCAGCCACTGGAAGCACATTTAGATCCAAACACACCCATCTGTGCAGACCCAATGATCACATGTTGCACTTCTAGTAAGCTGGAGTGGAAGCCATATATGAGAAAGACTTCACTAAGAGCAAACTATGGGTAGGGAGGGAAAAAAAGGAAATTGCCTCTCCATATATAATCATCTAGCTTAGCCCAGCTTGTTTTGGGGTAACCGTATATGCTTTGTGAATCCTATATTTCATAGGTTATTCCAAGCTCAGGTTGTTTGGTTTTATGAGGGATGCAGCCAATGGAAAAGACAGAGTGTAGAGTGGGAGTGGTCAGATCAGAGAAGCATTTCAAGATCTTATTGTCTATGAAGAGAAGACTATTGGTCTGGGAAGGGCAAGAATGGTTGGACTTCACCTTTCCTCTCTTTTCCTTGTTGTCTAATTAGAGGAATCTTTTTTTCAATCTTTTTGCAGTTCACAAAGGTTGTTTCCTCACATTGTCTGGTGTTAAGAAAGGAGCTTAGCTTTCCTAATGTAGAACTCTCCTGTGTACCTAAGGTACTGCCAGAAATGAAGAGACAGGGTTTCCAGCACTTTCTCTGCCCCTGTTTACCTAAAGGGCTCTTAGCTCCTTTTAAGAAAAGCTGTCTTGATTTTTCTTTTAAGTAACAGTAAGAAAATGTGAAGAGCAGCAAGGAAAATTGATTTATTCTTAGTTAGCTCCCCTCCTCACCATCGATCTTGTCTAATAATATCCTTTCAGGCCTTAGGCCAACTGCATCTCTCTCCTCTCTCTGAACCTGCTCCTCATTCTCCTCTCATCCACCCTCCTCTCCCAGCCTTGGAGAACTTCTATACCCTTATCATGGTAGCTTCTCTTATGAGCACACTGAGCAGAGGGATTAGTTACTTGTTTCTCCCACTCTTTCCTCCCATAGTAGAGTGGCACATGACAAGTTTGTTGCTACAGATGAGCTGGTTTTTCGCTAAAATTATTAGGAGTTGAATGATATATTTTTAGGGTTCCTGCATCCAACTTACTAGTGGAGATATCTCTCAGAACACACCACTGGTGAGAGAAGAACTTGCCCAGAAGAACTCACTGGCTAATGCTCCTTTAAAACCATCTCCTCCCATGCCCATTTTGCCTCCCATAGGATGATAATCTTCCCCAACCCTGGGCATTGGTGAGTCTGTATTCTGTCATTCCTTTGGTTTTGTCTCTTACAGGTTATCTTATGCATTCATGCCTCTTGCTGCACTGTATCTTCCATCTCTCGTCCAAAGGCTCAAAACCCCTTTTAAACCCAGATCTATGGATAACTTCATTCTGCCTCAAACCCCGCCAGATCCTTCTCATTGTGGTTTCTGCCTCAGTAGGCCCTACCTCTCCTCCTCCAGCCTCTTCTGTTGTTTCTCTCCCATTTTTTATTTTTCCATCAAAGAAAACATTACAGTGATGCTCCCAGAACTGTCTGTGATGGTGCATATGGTGTCTAACCACGTAGTCCCATGGTAGCCACCAATCACCCAAGCCTGGTGAGCACCTGACATACAGTTGGCATGTTAGGGGAAGCAAGTGTACATTTCACTTCACTTTGATTGGATTCAAAGGCGCTTGGGGATGCCATATTAGTCAAAACAGTCCTAGATTCTGGATATGCTAACATTGCCCTGCCCATCTGCTCATTCCCCCTCTCTGGAATGCTCATTCTTTTAAGTTTCTCCAAAGCAGAGGTTAACACTCTCTTTCTTGGTAACTCCAGACTGTCACTGCTGGCCCCCACATAGCACAAGATCTCATGATAGAAGAAAAAAAAAAAGATAATGTTCCCTTTCTGCCACTTACCCTTTTCATCTGGCTGAGCTTTCTTTTTTTCTTTTTTTTTTTAATCTGAGATGGCCTATTATGATTCCTTCATTGTTCAAAAGGTTGTGAGAATTCCAATAGCTAGAATTGTAGGCACTCAGCAACTGATAGCTCCTATTATTAGATGTTCTGTAAATATTGGATCGAGGAGCTTTTACCACTATAATCCCCATGTCATTGAGTGTCAGTCAGCACGTTAAATACTTGATGAACAACGAAACATTTTCTTTTTACAGTAACCCCAATTAGGCAGTTCTGACTATCTCCATTTGAGAGTTGCTTTAGTTTTATTTTTTATATTTTGGGGGCCTCCTTCTGGTCCTTAGAAGAGGGAATCCAGGGTCCACTCTAAGTAATACTTGGGGAGAGATAGTGCAGTAGATAAAGCACTTGCCTATATACAGCCAACCTGAGTTCAATTCTTGTCATGCCTTGTGGTTCCTTGAGTCCCACCAGGAGTGATAGCTGAGAATAGAGCCAGCAGTAAACCCTGAGTACCATTGGGTGTAGCCTCCAAACAAATAAATTTTATAGACTTGGTCACTAAACCAGATGGCTCACTACTAGAGTCTAAGACCTATCCAGACCCTGTAGAGCCAAACGCACAGCAGTGCTAGGGGTGAGGGAGGAAGGGGTGGGATGTTGGAACAAGAATGGACGTTTTTTGCTTTTGGATTTTGGATTGGCGGTTGGGCCCATGACCCAGCAATTTTCAAGGCTTATTCCTAACTATGCTCAGAGTAACTACTGACAGTCTTCAGGGACTGTATGTGGTACTGGGCATTGAACCAGGGTCAAATGCATAAGAGGCAAACACTTTAACTTCTGTCCTATCTTTCTTAGGCCCCAAAAGTTGCAATTTTGTGCTCAGTTTAATGATGCTTAGCTGGCACTTAAACCCCAAGTGTACCAACATTCAAAGCCCAGGTAGGCTTCCTCATTGCTCTTCCCCCGTGTGTTTATACTTAATTCTAGGTAGCACTGTATATGTGCAATTAACCAAGAAAATCACAAGGGGAATTCATTTTAATGCTGCCAACAAAATTTCCCTAAACTAGCTGCTGTGGGAGGCTGCACGGTGCGTTCCTTGTACTGTATTTCTAGTCCCAGTTTACAGTTTTTATGTGAAGAGATAAGGAAGCATTTAATCATTCTCTCAATTAGGTTGTGTTAGATTGTCATGGGCCTTTACAGGATAAATGCTGAAGGAGATGGTACTGAAATACATCTCAGAAGTCTCATTGATGATCAAGTTTCTTTGAGTAGAAAGATTCTCTTCTTGGAGGACTCTAGCCTCCCCTTTGAAGGCAGCTCAGAGCACCACAAAGGGAAGGTCTCACTCTTCATCTGTTGAGTGAACCTTCATGTTGGAAATAATTAAATGGAGTCTGGAGTCTTATTCTCATTTTTTTTTTGGACAGTAGTGGTTTTCTTCCTATATGCTTCTTTTTGGTTTTCTGAGCCACTTCCCTTCCCTGTCACACTTAATATGCCTATGTGCAAATATGCCTGCGAATATAACTACATGCAGGGTATTGGGTTTCCTCCTTTGAAAATATAACTGCCACTGAGATAGAGCTAGACATTTGCTCTGTGTGAAGAAGACAAAGTGGACACAGATTCCTACATATAAGATCACGCAAAGCTTCATAGGATGAGCATTTACCATAACTATGGGCCCTCATATAATCATCTAAATGGGACCTTGGGCATCAGCTACTGATCCTCATCAATAATCTGGGAAATATGGGGGCCAGAGTGATAGCACAGCAGTAAGGAATTTGTCTTGCATGCTGTCAACCCAAGACAGAGCCCTGTTCAAATCCTGGCATTCTATATGGTCTTCTGAGCCTGCCAGGAGGGACTTCTGAGCACAGAGCCAGGAGTAACCCCTGATCACTTCTGAGTGTGACCCCCCCCCAAGAAAAGAATCTGGAAAATAGATACAGAACAATAACCTTGCTGGAGATCACATGGCTAATAGGTATTCCAATGGATATCCTAACCCTGGCACATTTGATTTTGAGTCGTCTATATTATAATTGCACCAATGACCTCTGCTTTAGGGTTCAGGGACTTGCAATCAGAAGTGAGATGGGACTAATGACCTGGATGGTTTTCAACTACTCTACACCCCAAGATTACTCAAATCACTTTTTATTTTGTTTTATAGGACCACACCCAGCAATGTTCAGGGCTGACTCCTGATTCTTTGCTCAGGAAACACTCCTGGAAAGCTTGGGGAGCATATGGGATACCTGGGAACTGAACCCAGGTTGGCTGCATGCAGACAAACATGCTACCCACTGCTCTATTGCTCTGGCTAGACCTCAAATCACTTTTTAAATATCACCACCATTTCTCCCCCTAGGCTTGCTGCATTAGCATCATCAAAGAGGACACAGAAAATAAGTACTTTTATTTATTTTTTAAGAAGTCTCCCAGAATTTATCTGAATGTCCAGGTTTGTATATTACTGTCAAGAATGGACCAGGTACTCTGGCAGAATAGAATTAGGAATGAAGTCATTTTATTATTGTGCAAAGAGTAGTGTGAAAGAGAAGGGTACAGAGAGAAGTTAACAAATAAATTATATGGAATACAGACCATGATAGCTTGATTTCTTACAAGAGAGACTATCCTTGGGGGATGAGAGGTTATGGGGTGAGAGTGACAAAAAGAGCATGCAGACTCAGATGCATTCATTTCTCTATACATGATTGCTTTCACACATTGACTTGAGTTTAGGTGGCAATGCAGTTTTCCAGGACCAAAAATCCCTGCCATGGGTCTAGCTCCACATTGCTGGGTTTCAGGGTCTCCCCACAATGGCCTCAAAAAGTTGTCAACCATTTGACCTCAAGCCTACATGTTTCTCAGAGTCCTGTTTTGTTTTAAGTCTTTGCTCACTATAGAAAAGCCAGGCCCTGGAGAGCTGACACATTCTATCATGAAGCATTAGCCAGGGATATAGCACAAAATCAGTAAACCTGCTTGGCCTGTGTAGGTCCCAGGGCTCATTTCTCCCTTTGCTCCAACTCCCACCAGAAGAGAAAAGAAGTGTAAATACTGACAAAAATTTTAACTCAAAGGGCATGTGCTCCTAAGGTTACATCAGCGTTCTCTGAAAAATAAAAGTCTGGGGGTAAAACAAATGGAAAGGAGTGAGAAGAATTTTGGTGAGGAAGGGGAACAGGAGGACAGAGCCCCTAGCCTTTGTTTAGACTTGTCACACAAAGCTGACTTCATCATTTCCACTCAGTTTACATACAAAGAATTGTTCTTACAGTCTGTTCTAGCGTAGAAGTGGGATTACTTGGGATGAGGCAATAGTACAGCAAGAAGGTAGCCTTGCATGCAGCCAACATGGATTTGTTCACCAACATTCAAGCCCTTTTCAGGAATAATTCCTGAGGAAAGAGCCGGGATCAATCCCTGAACACCACTGGGTATGGCCCCAAAACAAACAGAGGATTTCTAGAATGGAAGGAGAATTAACATTTAGGGTGTGAATGGCTTGCCTTCTTAAAGATGAGACTTCTACATGGGCCCCTTTTGTAGGTCAAACTATGGAAAAGAAAGACTACTTTAGAAACCTGGGAATGAGTTTGTGACAACTAGTGTATTACTGTCATCCTGTAGTTGACAGATTAATATTCTAAGGGTCAGTCATAAACATCTGTCCCTGGAACATCTCGTTTAAATAAGACTTTCACTATCCATGTACATTACTATAAAATTCCGGAAATCCAAACTTTATACTCTTACACACACACACACACACACACACACACACACACACATTCACTCAAATAGCTAGTTATTTTCTCCAGACCCCAAGATATTTCAAGTATGTACTTTTTATAATTTATTCTATTTTATTTTTATTAATATCTTTATTTAAACACCTTGATTACAAACATGATAGTAGTTGGGTTTCAGTCATGTAAAGAACACCCTTGTTCACCAGTGCGACATTCCCATCACCAATGTCCCAAATCTCCCTCCTCCCCACCCCACCCCAAATATGTATTTTTTTAATAAAAGATTTTACCATTATCTTCTCTAGCATTTAAAGCAGGTAGAACTGAAGATTCAAGATGATTTATTTTGATGATCTTAGTAATAAAATTCAAGGAGAAAATTAGTTCATAGTGAATACAGACACTTTTCATTAGCTGCAGCTAAAGGCCAAGAATGACTCAGAAGTAGATACTAGACCTGCCATTTGAATGAGGGACAAACACATCATTTGCATCTGACATCAATTCTCCAAGGGTGGCTTATGAGGATGGCCAGCAGGGAAGGAAAATTACACCGTATGGGTAATATTTCTAACTCCTGTTGTTAGTTCTGAGCACTGATCTCTGGAAGTCACTCAAGGCTGCAGCCACAACAATTGGGTTAGAATCCTGCACTCAGACACTCAGCAGCTTGTTGCTTTATACTTTTATCCACTCTTCTCCTTGGCTCTGCAAGAATGTTCTTTAAGTAAAAGCGGCAGGTTTCTTGGGGTACCACAGCCCAGAAAAGCAACCCCACACCATTAAATAGGGTGTCTATAACTCATTCCAATCTATCCCAAACCCCAGAGCATCTGGGTTTCTTGGAGTTTGAATAGGCAGATTCTAGATTCCTAATCTGACTTCAAATCTGATGACACTACCTTCAAATTAAAAATAAAGTATTCTCCTTAAAAGTAACCTAAGGCTGTTCCTTATTTTGAATGTCCTTTTTTGTATCTGCTCAGCTCTCCTTGATTGAGTCTCTATGTGGTAAGGGGTGCTAGGAGTTGTACCTCCACTTATACTTCATGGATGCTCTATGCTGTGACCCATACTTTATTAATATGACTGCATGCTTTTTTTCTTTCATTTGTAATTATATATACAATATAAAAAAGGTGCAGAAAATATTACCAAGAAGATTGCTTAAGAAATTGACCTAAGAAATGGCACTGCATGCTCTTATTTCCTATTAATTCTGGGTTTCCTGGGCCACCACCCCTATCACTACCAGTATCAGCTCCCTTGTCCCACCCAAAAAATATAGAAAGTAAAGAAAAATAAATGAAATATAAATGATTAGAAAATGAGAATTTGTAAACTCCATACTCAAATCATGCATTACCTAAAGGTTAACTAGGTCTCCCAGTCTTCCAATTTTCTTTCTCAGTCATAATCACGCACTACTTTTGCACACAAACTTTATATCAGGATGCTTCCTTGCTTTCCTTTGTGTTTGGATTGAGTTGTAAGGACTTCTAGTCATTCTCAGCTCATAAGTGCAGGACCAAGCGCAGGGCAGGAGAGATAGTACAGTTGTTAGGGCTCTTGCCTTGCATGCTGCCAACTCAGGTTTGACCCTCAGCATCCCGTAAGGTAGCCTCCACCAAACACACACTGTAAAGAGTCATTTCTAAGAGTAGAACCAGAAGTAATTCCTGAGCATCATAGAGTAAGCCCCCAGATGAATAAAAATGAAGAGTAGGAGGCCCTTGGTGCTGCCCCCAGTGGTTTGTTTTGGGGAAACCATTTGATATCCAGATCAAACAGGAATCTGCCACACACAAGGTGTATGCTTTAGCCCCAACCTTTCCAGACCTTTTTCATACTTCTAACCATAGATAAATCAATTAGTTTCCTCTTGCCAGATTTTGAAGTTCATATAAAGCAGACACTCAGTGTGTACCTGTTGTACTTATCAAAAAGTTAACATGCAGTTGCATAATTTATAGTTTATTTTTTATTGATGTATGGAATCCTATAGTATGAATGTCACAATTTTAAATTTCCTATAGAGTGGATTTACAGTTCCACTATCTTTTCTTTTTTCTTAAATCTAATCAGACACATCTAATATTTCATTTTGTGATAAATCCTAAGAAGATCAGAGCATGTGTTATATTTAGCTTTAAAAAAGGGGCATATCTATTCTCACTGTAGTCTAGATTATCAAATATTTTCAGAGTGATTTTTTTCAAGTTTTATTACTAACAATAGTGAGTTCCTGTTGGTACAATTCTTACCACATTGCTTCTTCTTTCCCCATCCCCCCAAATTTAGGACTCTCTGGGATTAGTATAGCAGAAACAGACTAACCCAAATCTTGTAGCTTGTAGGGTGTCTTAACTTCTCTCTGAGAAAGATCTCTCTTATTTTATTGCTACTGAATAACATGTATTTATTGAGAAGAGATGTGATATTTGATTCCTAAGCTATATACAATTTTATACACCAAAGCTATCACAATATTAAGAGTCACTGATTTGGTGAGCACATCAGTTAAAAGTAAAATCACTCTGAGGTTTAGGCTATTCAGAAAGGACAGAACATGCTTACATATTTTAATGTTCATTGTATAGAATTAGGCAAATGCTTTGGGTGCCACAAATAGATTCTCAATTTGTCCCCTTTCTTTTTTTGTTTTATCTTTTTTTTCTTTTTTTTATTTTATTTAAACACCTTAATTACATACATAATTGTGTTTGGGTTCAGTCATGTAAAGAACACCACCCATCACCAGTGCAACATTCCCATCACCAATGTCCCAAATCTCCCTCCTCCCCACCCAACCCCCGCCTGTACTCTACACAGGCTTTCTTTTTCCCTCATACATTCTCATTATTAGGATAGTTCAAAATGTAGTTATTTCTCTAATAAAACTCATCCCTGTTTGTGGTGAGCTTCATAAGGTGAGCTGTAACTTCCAGCTCTTTTCTCTTTTGTGTCTGAAAATTATTATTGCAAGAATGTCTTTCATTTTTCTTAAAACCCATAGATGAGTGAGACCATTCTGTGTTTTTCTGAGAGAGATCTCTTATTACATTAATTTTTTTGCACTGGTAATGTCGCTGGCCTTTAGCAGTACAATACTAGCCAATGAAAAATTCACAGTCTACCCTTTCTTGACCTCACTTATATTTCTTTTCATTACCATAATAAAAAGTATACCCCTAGGCAAAGGTGCCTGCCTTGTTTGATGTTGACCCAACTTGAGACATGGACTCTGAGTACCACCTGAACTTGGAGGCTCTCAAGCACTGCTAGTAGCCTTAAGGATCACCAACACTGCAGGATCTGTGCCATACCACATCTCATTGAACCCACAGTCCCTGTTGGTTGAAAATCACAGGAAGAGACTGCCAGCTGCCCTGCGATTTCTCACCCAAAAGTGACCCCTGCAACATTTCTCTACCATTTTCTGTACTTGAGATGTATGTTCATTATAAGCTCTTCAACTGTGCATGCTCACAGTTCTCCCTCATGAATGTGCATGAGTCTCCTGAAAAACGACTTGAATATGTATGAGCTGTTGCATCACTCTCTCTGCTGGGCATAAAACCAGACTCCCTCTTTGAAGCTGTTTTCCAGCCTGTGCGAGTGGATACCTCCCCAACTTAAGTAGTTCCGTTGATAGTAAGGCCCCTTTCTTCTATTCACTTGTTCCTGTTCTTTTTTCAAATGCCCTCATTTTCCATCTTTTTTGTTTTATTTAATCTTGAGCCTAAATATTCCTCTAATACTCTTCTGAAGTGAATAGAGAGCCCCATTTCACAAATGTGGATGTCATGTCTAGGTTTTTTTAACAAGATTCCATATAATGTAAAACCATGTGAGAAGATAGAGATGATTACTTAATAGCCAAAGAATGCCAATTGTCTGAAGTTTACCTTAATTTATAGTTAGATTGTAATTTTGGAGGGTCTCATAGTCATTAGCTCCAAAACACTTAAATGTCTTGTGTTTTAATCATTTTAAAGTAAAAATCTCTTAAGGAAAACATTAATGGAATGGTGTAGGAAGGAAATAGTTACAAAACATACGAAAAATGAAATTAAAATAATTATAATAATAATATCTCTCCCTTGCTTTTGTGAAATACTGATTCTGGACCAGATGCTGGCACGAGCAGTTTTTCTAAATTTTTAACAGTTGTCTTGTCCATGATCTTGTTTGCTAGAATTCTTGAGTGATTAAAAAGAATCTTCTTTTGTATTCCTTTGAATTCTGGCTTGTAACTTAGGTGTTGCAATTCAGTTCTAAATGGACTTTATAGACTAAGCTTCCTTAGAAAGAGATGCCCCCTTTTCTCATATTGTACCTCTACATTTGCTCTAAGTTCTTCACTTTTCTCTATTACTATAGCCACATTATAGATGGGAGAAATTTTGCTTTAGAAAGGGTAAGTGACTTGCCATCAATCACCCCCAGAATGTGACAAACTCTGTATTTGAATTTTGCTCTTTATTTTTGTGATATAATTCATCCCAACAAGGGAGAAAAATTGAGCAGGAAGGTACAGTCTATTCAGAATATCAGCCCGGAAGCAGGCTTTTCTGAAAATGACACTGATGGGTTTGGAACTGAGTAGCCAGTGTTTTATACTCTCTGCATTATTCAATAGTATTTAACATAATTCTTTTTTTAATATAATTTTTATTTTGATTGTTGTGGCTTACATATTGTTGACAATAATATTATAGGTACATATTTACATAAAATCAGGGGGGTTCACATCACCGATTTGTCCTCCCTACATCTCCGTGTTCATCCTATCTCCCATATCCTCCTCCCTCACCCCTGGGACTGCGAGAGTATGTGGTCCCCTCTGTACCTACTTACTACTTAGTAGTCTTGGTCTTGGAGCCTCCCTTATTTCCCCCTCTAACTGGGAAAAAGGACTACATAGTTCAAGTTATGTGGTTTTATTTGAAGAAGAGAAAAGTAATAAACTAGGGTAAAAGTCTAATATGCCGAAAATGGGCGGAATCCTTCTAGAGGCTCTCATCGTCGGTTTGAGAGATGAAGGAGAAAAAGAAGGTGAAACACCCCAACAGGACAAGAAGAAGTGTCAAATATCCAGTGAGCACTCCAGTGATAACAATAGGCACCACAAAAAAAGCCATGGTCTTGAGTTAAAAAACATGGCAGAGCACCTAAAGAAAGAAAAGAAAGAAACGAAAAGAAAAGAAAAGAAAAGAAAAGAAGAAAAAACAATATAAATATAAATGGGGACAACAACTTCAATAACCACACCAAAACAAAGAAATCGAGAAAAAGTAGATAGGAAAATAAAAATAAAAAAAATAATAATAATAAATGAAGAAAAAAAATAAAGATAAAAAATGTTTTGTGCTTTTTGCTTTTTTTTTTTTCCTCCTGCACTGGCACAGTAAATATTGGGGTCATTCGAAAATGAATTCACTTGGCCTAAGTGCTATAGGGTTTCTCCACCTTTGGGGTATATTGTCATGGGATTAACTGTAGACTCTGTTCAGGTTCATTTACTCTACTGGTGGTGCTTTCCTGGTGTTTGGAAAACTTCTGCTCCGTCCTGGGTAATGAAATAAGACCTCTGTATCTAGAGATCTCAGTATCTGCACAGGTCCAGGAGTGGGACTTATGAAGTCTTTCTTTGTGGTTCTAGAAGTTCTATTCCCTCAATGTCATTTTAATCCATCTTCTGTGGTTGGTGGTCTTGGTCTTTGCACTGATCCTAGGATGGAACCTAGGATAGCGTCTTTCATTGTGTTTCCAGAAGCCCCATTCTGTTGCGATTGTCTCTGCCGGACCTTTGGAACTGGGGATCATGGTTGGTATTTAACATAATTCTATTGTCAGAAATCAAACAACTGTATTTTCTTGGAGTCTGTACTAGGAAACTATGATCATTCTAAGAAATCACCAAACTGAACTGCTGTTACTCTATTTTGGAGCACTATTATTTCAAAGCAGATATACTATGCAAATATATTAATTTTTTTCCAGTGTTCACCAAAGATCTAAATGCAAAGGCTATAGTGTAATTCATATGTAATTTTGAAGTAATATAAATATAATTCTGTTTGAAATGGGTTGGATGAAAAAACTCATGAATAAATGCTTTGACATAATCAGAATTATAGAGTAAGGAATTGACCTACTTTGCAGAAGACTCCCCCAGAGTTTTTTTAGCTAATTGTACATTAACCCAACAGAGATGTCTTCCTGCTAATAGCAATTATCAAAAGAGATTGGAGCCTGTAGTTAGTTGGTCAGGAAATCAAAAGAAAAATCATTTAAAGTCTGGAATCATTAGAAAAGGAAAAATTCATGCCTGCCTTTAAATTTTATTTTAATTAAAATACATAATGAATGTATCTAGATGTTTGGATCTTTTGATATCAGCATAAGAATTTTTTTGGAGCTCTGCTAATTGGAATGGACTCATCTAACCAATGCTAGGCCCATGATATATCCTAAATGTTTCCAGTTTGGGTTTCTTTAAAAGACATAGAGATTAAAAACCACTAGCAAAGCAACTGGAATGGAGAGCTCTTTGAGGTCCCTGGGATTTCTCACTTAATGTTCGTTGTAGCACTTTCTTTTAAACAACTTGCCCTTTTTGATTTTTTTTTTCCCTAAGAGTGAATTCCATCTTCATAGAAATGGTATCTCCTGTTCTTTTTAAAATCGTGTGCCTCTGATTAATATTTAATTATTATGTAGTTACAGTAACAACTATAACTCTTATATAGTGGTTTGGGGAGAAATACATAGGATTCTTGGTAAACATCTAACTAAATAAAATTGAAGAGAAATTAAATCACTTAGCTGAACTGAGTGTTCTGAAGAAAGTCAACATCAGGCAGGCAGTGGAAAGGAGCATGCCAAAGTCTTGTTCATCTTCTTTTGTGTGAGCATTTGAGATCTACAAAAGCATATAGAGTGACTAATAGTGAATAGTAGGAATTTAAATCTTTAAATAAATTAAATCTTATTTTATTTCCTCTTATCTCAATCCTGTCTGGTGGAACAATACATTTTTTTGTTTTTGTTTTGCTTTGTTTTTGTTTGTTTGTTTGTTTTTGTTTTGTTTTTGGGTCACACCCGGTGGTGCTCAGGGGCTACTCCTGGCTTTACGCTCAGTAATCGCTACTGGCAGGCTCAGTGGACCGTATGGAATGCCAGGATTCAAACTATCATCAGTCCTGGATTGGCTGCATGCAAGGCAAACACCTTACCACTGTACATTTTTATTGGATTGGTATCATTGACTTAAGTCTCTATTTTTTTGGAAATTAAGATCATGGTAAATGATGAATTAAAGGGAATGTTGTTGTCCTTATATACTCCCTTATTTCTTGGTGTCAGTAGGTCTTCTGAAAATGTCTCATATTTCATTGCAGCCTGACAACAAGGATGGAGAGAGGACTTAGGGGAAGGCAGGAGTATCCAGCCAAGATGCTGGGGACTTGAGTCAGGATACCAAAGAAACTAGATGTAGAGGGATGGATAAGAAAATACCAAATACACCAAGTCTAACAGGGAGGGATCTCAATGAGGATTGTTACTCAGAAGTTCTAGGTTAGATTAGTTCTCTAGCACTTATCTGGGCATCTTCTTCTTTTTAGTATCTACCCATCCCTATGGATATTGAGATCCACACAGCTGTTTCACAGAAGTTTCCTTGGTAGGAAACTGAATATAATTTCAATTCTTGAAGCTTTTCAAGGGGGTAAACATTCTCATACTTTATTTTTGCACTAAATCTACAAAAAAATAGGTTAGAGATGAAATTTGGAAACCCATGAAATTACAGACTTTCGTACCACACCAGAAGACTTCCCTACCCTGGCCAAACCCTTATATGAGCTGGAAAGATTTCACTTCTTTCCGGTGTAAAAACATATTCTCCAATTGCTGGCAACTATTAATAATAAAAGTTAAATGTTCTTTAATAAAACCATAACCTGATAGTGAAATGCAATTTGGGCCCTAAGCCAAGTATTAAAAGAAGAGACTTGAACTCCCTTGCTAAAATGTCAAGAGAAAACAAATCTGGATTTCACTGTAGCAGTAAAGTCAGTCTTCTTTTTTCTTTTCAAATATATGGTCTATAGTTAGGATCAAACCTCTGCAGCTGTATACAAATAAGAACCTGAGGGGCCGGAGAGATAGCACAGTGCTGGAGCATTTGCCTTGCATGTAGCCATCCTGGGAGAGACCAGGTTCAATTCCTGGCATCCCATATGGTCCCCAGCCTGCCAGGGGAGACTTCTGAGAGTAGAGCCAGAAGTAACCCCCTGAGTGCGTGCCACTAGGTGTGGCCCAAAAAGCAATCAATCAAGTTTAAAAAAATAATGGGATCGGAGTGGTGGCACAAGCGGTATGGTGTTTGCCTTGCACGCACTGACCTAGGAAGGATTGCAGTTCGATCCCCATCATCCGAGATGATCCCCCAAGACAGGAGTGATTTCTGAGTGCATAGCCAGAAGTAACCCCTGAGCATCACCGGGTGTGACCCAAAAACAAAACAAAACAAAACAAGTACCTGATCATTTGACTATTGCTTAGTCTAGATACCTTGCATTGGCACGATGGAGTGGAATAAGCACAGACTGGCTTTTTAAGTTCAAGTTGAGAGCTTGACTCCATCCTCAGTCAGTACCTAGGTCTTTGGTCAAACCAGTCCACCTTCTTTCCTTTAAAATATACAAATTAAAAAAAAATATATATATATATATACAAATTACTTTACTTAAAGACCATATCAATAGTTTACATAGTTGATCATAATACAGTTTTGCAGGTAAGAAAAGGTTAAATTATTTAAAACAAAGAAAAAATAGAGTACAGCAACAAGAAAAATTGTGAAAATTATTGTATCTTACAATGAGGTAATTAAATCATTGTCAGAAGGATTAGTAAGCTCTGTTATTTCTTTTTCTTTTCTTTTTTTTTTTGTTTATTGTTTTTGTTTTTTGTTTTTGGCCACACCCAATGATGCCCAGGGTTTACTCCTGGCTATGCACTCAGAAATTGCTCCTGGCTTGGAGGACCATATGGGAAGCTGGGGGATCAAACTGCGGTCCATCCTAGGCTAGTGCAGATGCCTTATTACTTGCGCCATTGCTCCAGCCCCAGCTCTGTTATTTCTATTGTACCTGAACATTAGGTGGCTTCAGCTAGACAGTGGCTTCTAAATTGATGTTTTACAAGTATGACAGTATTTAAAAAAAAATTGGAGTTGTCACATGGTCATGCAGTTCAGGAATTTCAAATATTATAGCTGATAATAGGCTTTTGTGGGATGTGTTTTTAGCTTCCAGGCTTTCCAGAAGTATGAGAAAGTGGTAGAGAGGATGTCCATACTCACTTTGAAAATCTGGTGATACCAGCCAAATTTTGGGATACCTGGAGTTTTAGTCAGATTGGTATCTTTGCAGAAAGCCTATAGATGAGTGGTGAAGCAGGGTCATAGGAGAAGTGGTGAAGTGGTGACTGTGGGTGATGTGGCAGTAGGCATGAGTTAGGCAGGGCAGGGATTTGACTCTCCCTCTCATGAGATTGCCAGTTTTTAGATGTGTGGCTGGAGTACCCATGATTTTTCATGGCTTGATATACATTTCTTTCTAGAATATAGGAGTCTGTGGAACTGGCCAAAAGCAGACATGGTCACCTTCTTGAGCTTCTACTTTCCCTTTGGAAAAGCAGTATAGTCTTTCTTTTACTGAAATTATTTTGAAGAGAGATGAGTTGATATAATAAAGCCCCCATGGTTTGAAATGAATTTTTTTTGCTGTCCACATACTCTCTGCCCATCTTTATATTCAAGTTTTAGCTCCTGGATGTTCAGAATATGCCAATTTGAAAATACGATCATTTCACATATTACTACTTAAAACGAGGCTTTTTGGGATGGAGCTTCAACCCTCAGGGCTGGTGTCCTGCCAACAAGGGGAGGATGGAGAGACAGACACAGGAGAAAAACAAGGTGACACTGAAGGTTAAAGGCAGGAGTTGCATACTCATGAGCTGAAGCTTCCAGCATTCCATCAGAAGTCAAGATAAAGGCCTGATTGGGGACCTCTCCCAGCTCACAAAAGGATTCAATCCTGCCCACACTTAGATTTTGGACTTCCTAAATTCTCAAACTCTGAAACAGACAGTTGCTAATGCTGCTCCCTGGATGATACATGGCTGCAACAGCCCTAGAAAGCAAAACCATATTTTACTCAATTTTTTTTTATCTTTTTCTTCCCCTTATACCTCCTTTTCTGGCAGCCACATTTAAATATATACAAATCAGTGTGATCCTGGATCCCACCATGGGGACATCCAGACCCCACATAGAGGTGTGCTGTGCATCCTAGTTCTGATCTGCAGAGAGTACATGCAAGCCCCATCCCTTTTCCCTGTGATATAGAATATGTATTTTTTTAATCCTCTGGGTTGTGCCTGCAGGAATCTTCCGCACACACATCCTGCTGCGGAACATTTGACAATAAGAACAGCCTCAGGAGACCAACCTGAAAGGAGTGCAGATATAAACATGTTGCCATTCTTGTCATTTTGAAACAATATTTTTTTTCAGGTATCTCAAACCTTTTATTTTTTTTCAGGCATTGGGAAAGGAAGGATTCTTTTCTTTTCAGTCTCCCTTTTCTCCTAGATCCAGAAAAGATAGTCATGGGTGTTGTGGAGTTAGTGGGAGGGAGCTGGGAGAATAGGTTCCCTGGAAACATCCTGGGTGATTTGCATTGTATTAAAGGAGCACAAAACCCTCTTAGAGTCATTCATATTAACGGAGCAATTTTTAAATTTAAAATAGAACTCCTTTAGGTAAAGGTAAGTGATTGGGTTTCAGTGGTATGGTGGCTCCTTGAAATTGACCCTAATGAGGAGGGCTTTGTTCTAGGGAAAGCCTTTGCCAGTCCAGCTGGACAGTGAAGAAGAAAATGCATTGATATCATTCCTCCCAGTAAGTTTATTGTTATGAAATCCAGCTCTGGGAACCAGCAGCCCCACATCCACTCACTCAGAGGAGAGTTTTCCAGACATCGCAAAACCCAGTCTTCAAGTATCAAGCCAAATTGAGCCCTTTGCCTTGATCTGATGACCCGGGTTTTCAACTCCTTCAAGTGTTTCAGGCAGCAGTCAGGGGGCTGGGAACCTGCAGAGCAAGCCTCCTGCAGGCTGCAAAATACCTGCAGAGAGAGGCTATTTGAAGCTTCAAAAGCTTCCCACCTGTGGGCAATTTCCATGCAGAGACAGAGAACAAGAGGAGCCAACCTATGACCCCTCCAAAGCACACATCTATCCAGCTCTTTGAGAAAGAGAGCTGGCCTTTCTGTTCCCTAGACATAGCAGGAATACAAAGAAGAGTTGGTTATGGGTTGGGGGGGGAGAAAAGAGTCTGGGAGGCCAAATCAGAGGACACTGGAGCTAGACTGGGAGACCTTGTATGTCTTCTGTGTCTGCACCTTCGAGTTGCTAGGAGGGGAACTCACAGCAACCCCCTGGCTGCCAGAATATTCCTTCCATTATTTGTAAAATAGTCCAAATCATAAGTCACTGGCAGGTCTGTTGTGAGGATGGCGTGCAGTGGGGTGTGTGAATACGCTTTCGTACCTGTGTGTGGATCTGTCAGCCTGTTTTTGTTTCCCCTTGGCCCATATATCATCCCTCACATTTATTGACTGATTACAACATGTCAGGCACTTTGCTGAGTACATTATCTTCATTAATTACATACCTAGCAGAGGCAGAAGTGCTTTCATGGGAAGAAAACGCAGTCCTTGAGCTGGAATAAAGAGTTGCCTGTGTAACCTTGGTCGAGCCCTTTAGTTCTGTGAATCTTGGTTTTTCTCATCTGTGAAGTGGGATAGTAAATAGTAAATATAGTAAAATAGGGGATAGTGAGGAACAAGGGGGTAACAAGGCCAGCTAAGCTTAGGGGGAAATACTAAAGAAATTGCCTTTAGAATAGGATGGATGGTCTGTCAAAAAGCCAGGCCTGATAAATGACCAAGTGATAGTTATCTTCTGCCTGTGTCTGTTTTAACACTGTGCATTCCTTGAGCTAAACAAGAAGAATAAAACTCAGCCCACTCACTTCCCTAGCAAGGTTTGCAAAGAAGATAATAGCCAGCTCCCACAAACTCTGACCCCAGCCAGATTTCACTTCTCCTGGAGCACTCCCATGATAGGGGAGCTTTTCCTACCTGCTTAGCTTCATTTGCTAATAAAACTATTTGGATTTGATCATTTTTTATTTTATTTCTTGTTTTAAATCTTTGGTGGCCAGAGACTTTGGCAGGCCAGGGCCTGCCTCTGTTACATCAGGCTCCATGTCGTAAAAAAATGAAATGTTGCTTGCAGTGATATTTTTCACAAAATCTGTGCATAGTAAGCACTCAACCATTATTAGAGCTACAAGAACAACTTGTTCAGTAGTGAATTTTCTTGTAACTGCTAAAGGGAGGTGGGGGAAGCATGTACCTGTAAGGTTGCTAGATGACTCCATCTGTGACTAGATTTTAGTTATGTGAGAGAGAAAATATGTATGTTATGTGAATTTGTTCATTTCTGTGCTTTAATGCATGATTGCCTTCTTCCATTTATCTTTATGTATTAAGAAACATTTTAATAGGAACAGGCATTGTAATGCCTGCAAATGGGGTTCATAGGCTTAGAGAGAGAGTCAAGAAAAATAGCATGTTGGAAGAAACATGCTTCAGTAATTAAGGGGGAATTGGGAGGGAGAACCCCCAAGCTTTGGACTGGGAACAGGAACGTGACTGTTGAGAGAGGACATGGCAGATAGGATAGAGAGGCTTTAGCTCATGACAGAGAACATAGGACAGGGAAATGCACAGATATACAGATCTGAAGGAGATTGGGTTTTGGTGGAATTCTATAGGTTCAAATCAGAGCAGTCATTTAAGGAACTGGGGATAAGAAAGAAGGAATGTATATTCTTTCCAATGGAAAAGACTATGATGAGTAGGTATAGGGGGTGTCTATAAAATTTATTTTTAGCTTCCCAATGTTTAGCAAATAGGTATCTGGGAAATGTTTCCTGGAATGTTGGCTGATGAAGGAGAATTTCTGTCCCATTAGCCATGGAGGAAATAGGAATCTCTGGAAACTTGAATAATAGGAGGACATTCTGTATGAGTTCTTCATCACATGGATTAGAGCAGGGAAACACTGGACATGGTAAGCCAACAGAAAACCATGGTATGATCAGAATGAGTAATAAGATCAGAAAACATGTGGGAACAGGGAGTGTACATTTACAAGTCTTAGGATATAAGTGCAATACTTTCTAGGGAGAGGAGAAATGAAAAGTCTGCCTATCATATCTCTGTGGTTGAAAGGTAGCCTTCCCATGCCACTTAAAACAGATGTCACCTGCATGGTGCTGAGCACTCTCCTTGACATGAAAGACTCAACAACATTTAACCCTGGCATAGCAGTATTAGAAATAACTACAGCATAATTTGACCATATGGCTAACAGATGAGATGTTAGATCAATGTGAGGCTACTTACTAAAGAGAGGTGGTGGTGAAGACAGACTATGAGACATGTGAAGCCAGCTTGAATAAAGCAGTAAACACTCAGACCAGTTCCATAAATATTTATTCAATTTAGTTTTAAACATATTCGTTCTGATATTTGTAATAAAGGCAAATATGAGTCTTTGGAGGTAATGGACATATGAACATGAGGTACTGGAGAGGTGTGGGAACAAGGGGTATTGACAAGCATGTCATCTCGAGAGGTGAGATTGCCACATGTATAAGAAGATATGGAGGCAGAGGAAAAAATGCCCTTTCCTATCTAGACTCTTCTTAGGCTGGCCAAGCAGTTAGATTAATATCATATTAGTAAGAAAAACAGTAGGATTTAGCCACATAGGTATGTTGTTGATGGCATTGGCATTCCCTAAGCAGTCTTCTTTATGTCCATTTCCTTGGGTCCCTTACTGAATAGTTGTGCAGGAATAATTGTGTCCAACATTTTAGGATTCCAGTCTAGATTTGCTCTGGAATCCTTTGTTTGCCTACTCCACTGAACTACAGCCAGCCTTTCCCAAGCATCAGAAAGTATGATTTTTTTCCCTGCCTCCTCTTTACACTTTGGTGGCAGCTCTATTTATTAAATTGGTGCTGCCATTTCTGAAAGTTTGTTTCCTCCACTATAATGGGGTCGTTCTAAAGTGGGCAATTGCATCTCATTCATCTTCTCTGGCTAACCACTTAAGTAGCATCCAGGCAGGGCAAATACCCAGATCCTTGTCATTTCATTGGCTCTGTAAACCCCTATCATGATCCTTGACCAAAATAGAGCCTATTTCTTCACAAAGGTGGATTTCTTAAGACACAGAACCTGGGTCAGCATACCTGTCTAATGATGCAACTAACTCATTTGGCCACAAATTAAAAATTTGTGTTACCAACTGTTACCTCAATGTACCTAAAAGGGATTTGGTACTTATTTTTGGTTTCTGTAGTTGTTTGTTGTTGTGGTTGTAATTTTTTTTGTTTGATTTTTGTCCTTCTGTTGTTGGTTTTCAAAAAATATCATCACTCTCCCTGGAGAACTACTTCTGCTGTGTCAGGGCAGTTTAGGTCAGTCAGTTCAGGCTTGACTGACCTGTAAATGGACAGAACTCTTTGGAAGAGAGGTGCTTTGTTCACATCCCCCATGCCTTTTTTTTTTATCTCTGATCCTAGTCTGTTTTCTTTTTGACAAAAGAAATTGAAAATGCTTGGCAGGTAATTAAGATTTGAGGAGATCAGGACCCAGAGAAGACATGGCAGCAGTGGTTCTGTCTTCTGCACCACATCGCATAGGCTCCCCACAGCTGGCATGAGAAAAACCTTGCTTAGCTCCTCTGACTTTGTGCCCTTCCCTGAGTGGGAACACTGGAGATCCTTTCAGGTTCCACAACCTAGACTACAGAGTTGGACTTGCTCTGCTTCTCTACCATTCTCTTTCACCTTGTATATGCCCTTCCTCTGGATTTGAAATAAGTCACATGTTGGCATTAGTTGCTTCCCTCACCACCTCCTTCCTGACTTTGGTCTCTTCAGCCACAGAGAAACCCAATTAATCTTTCTAGAATGTGAGTCAGGCCCTTGCATCAGGAATCACAAGGGTCTTTGATTACTTTCTAAGCCCCAATCCAAGTTCCTGATTCTACCCACATCACACTAACTGACAGTGACCCTGCCAACATTGCCCCTCGTCACAATATTTGCTTTTTGTTTGTTTGTTTGGGCCACACCTGGTGATGCTCAGGGGTTACTCCCGGCTATGTGCTCAGAAATTGTTTCTGGCTTGGGGGACCATATGGGTTGCTGGGAATTGAACTGGGGTTCACCCTGGGTCAGCTGCATGCAAGACAAGTGCCCTACCGCTGTGCTACTACTCTGGCCAAACATCTGCTTTCTGATTTTGAAGCAGGCCTATGACAGCTTTCCTCCTGAGATACCAAGTCTTATTTTACTGTTCATATCTCCTTTCAAATATCATTTCTCATTCATATATCATATCTATATAGGGACTTCAAACCAGCTTGGCTCCATGGAGGGTCTCCACCTCATTCTAGGCCTTCTTTCTTCTGGTATGTGGCTCATCACCAGCATTATGCTATCAACTTTGTAGAACCACCTTATTTATTGGGCATGCATCCATTTTTCTCATTCTCCCCATTCCGATCAGGAGCTCTAGGAGAGCAGGGGTCAGGGAGGATGCTGATATGTTTATCTCTCTGGTTCAGGATGACTCCCTGGGTCCCAAGTCACTGCTACTCACTTGGCATTCGACACTCGCTTGTGGCAGAAATGAATATTAGTCAGGTCGAGTGAGAAATCTAGGGTCGTCAGGGCTGGGCCTGTGCCCTTGCCTTCATTACTAGCAATGTCGGGGGGCACTTAGTCACTGTCTCTTCCAGCACATTCCACTTAAGCTCTCGATCACGGAGATTTATCTCCGGGTTTAATCAAATGTAATTTATATTGCAGCCTCCTCGGTAAATAATTGATTTGCCCTCACTGTTGTCTTCATCACAAATACTTCTTTGTACTCTAAAGAAATAATTTAATCAGTCGATAGTATACACAGCCCTCTTGTTTAGAAGGCAGATGGAAGATAACGCCTGAGTCTTGCTCACACCAGAATAGACCAGGACCAAAATAAGCTGCCTTGAAAAAAATATATAGTCGGCAGACAACTTGGCAGCAGAGGAACCCAATTAAATTTTTTTATTTTCCTCTAATGGTGATGACCCCATGGAAGTCATAGCTGCTGCTAAAGAAAAGTTCTTGGCCAACTACAGGCTGCAATGAAAATAGAAACTCTGGTCATTCGTGCTTTAATTAACCTCTGTCTGGATTTGAGACCTGGCTTTCAAGCACCCTATGTTTGTGCACTTGGACAAAAACTCCAGACTAGGGTTTCTCAGATGCACTGCTCCACTATGTGACCTTAGTCCCTGTGGACATAGGCTTCTTTGCTCTCCTTTGTCCTTGCTGTCAGGCTTTCTGTAGACACCTTGTCCAACTTTATTGGGTTTTGTAGCACTAGTTTTGCAGACATGCTTTCCCTGCATGCTTTTCTTTTGAGGCAAAGTCCTGAGAAAGAGAGTATTTGAGTTTGTTTTTCTATACATGTCTGTTTTGAGCCACACTTTTCAGGAGCTTGATAAAGGGAGTAGTAGATGATAAAACCTCCATTTTGATAAGTGTAGAAAGGTGGTATATATGTTCGCAGAGTAAAATTCCTTTGTAGACCTGCTTTAGGAGGGAGATTTGGTGTATGCAGTCTTCATTGGAAATGTCTGCTGAGTTCAAGAGAAATGGGTGGATAAATAGTGGTGTTTGGGAAGCATGAGGTGCTGGGAATAGAATTTAGGTCTTCCCTGAGTTATCTTCTCCATCACCAGATTCTGTTCCTTAAACATTTGAGTGATGCCATTTACATTTTTGGTTTGGCTTTATACTAAATGTGATTCTGTGATTACCGTACTTGGTCCCAGAGTGCAGTGAGGAGAAGGAAATAAACTGAGTGGAGGAGGAGAAACACAAATATGGAAGAATGGGGTCCAGGAGCCAAGCTGTCTCAGGTGCATTGGTAGGAAAAAAAAAAAGACAGAACTAAATATCCAAGCCAGAGTAAACAGCAATGGAAACAAGATGCTCAAACTCTAACTACCTAAACTTTATTTTCTCCGCCCCCAACGATCTAAACATTAAATGGGTTTGTTATTAAATGGCAGGCTGGGTGACAAAAATGGGGATTGGGATGCACTTGGGGAACCTGGTGGAGGGCGGTCAACTTTGGTGGTGGGAATTCCCTTGCTTTAATGTTAAAATGTACCTAAAATATTACTATGAAAGATATGTAATCCACTTTGATCAAAAATAAAAAAAATCTGCAGCTATTGTGGGCCATTTATTCAGTTATGCCTGTCTATAAAGGAGAAAAGCAGCAGGGGTGGTGGTGGTGGTGGTGGTGGTGGTAGGGTGGTATTCCTAAGCCTGAGGTCCTGTACCTGGGACTCTGTGGGCCCACCTAAAGCTGAAACATGGTTTTCCAAGCCACAGGACACAGCACCTGGGTGTTTGCAGGGCACTGAAAATTCTTAGAAAAGAAAATGAAAACAAGTCCCTGTCTATTTATCTTTTTTATTCTGCATATCTCTTTACATGCGAGACATTGTACTCTATGCATTGTTCTCTGAGCCTGACTGAGGTCAAAATATGTTCTAGAGTAGTAACATATATATACACCATAGACCTGTCCCCATGGAGTACAATTTTTTTTTTCGTAAGTCTTGGTATTTAAAGAAGAGAGACTGGAAGGAAAAACCCTCCATGAAGATCAAAGTTAGCCTCCCTTGGTCAGGTAGAGGAGAGAAGGACCAACTTCTTCTGCATATATATAGATCCTTGCAACAGTCACTTGATCATGCTTGGTATCTCAGTATGCCCTACACTGGTGCAGTCCAGAGTCATCAAGTTAAAACTTTTACAATACATCCTCACAAAGACTGATCTGAGACTCACCAGAGTCTGAACGCTTGGGCCTTAGGATGATACAAGAGGCCTCCAGATGTCCTTTAGATTCTCTTCTTAAGTACCTCGAAGAACACTTTTTAAAGAAAAGGTGCATGCAAGCCATCAGCTGAATATTATTTTAGCTCTTTAATTAGTTTACCTTTAAGCAATAATGACAGCAACCATGTTCATAAAAACACATTTTAACAGCCCCCTCAGTGTGCTCTTTCCTTATTCTACTCACAACCCAGCCAGCTAATTACACAAATCAGCATTCTCTACTGCACAGCCAGAATATATAATTACATGTCCATTGCAAACCAACACCTGGATAATTGTAAGATAGAAGTCTAAGTGAAGTAAGTTATCTTAGCTGTTGGGCCCCAAGATCCCCTCGCAATCTGTTCTCAAAAATGGGACAGCTTAACAGACAATAGGGCACAATGGGGAGAAGGAAGTTGGACAGCGTATAAAGAAATAGAAAAAAAAAGGCTCTCTTGAATTTCCTTATCATGAAGATGGATGGCCTAGTGACTCTACAACATGCAGAAGGAGGGGGACATCTCCATTCAGGTAGTGTGTTAATAACTCATCAGGAGATCACCCCATTTCTCCATGAGGAATCATCTAGCTCCTAATTGTACTCTTTGTCCCAGGCAACCAAAGCCTCCCCAGCAGTTAGGACTGTAACTTTAATGTAGTCTAATGCTATTATGGTTCAGTATGGGCCACTGTGGCCGAACATAGGATATTTGGGGGAGGAAGTAAATATTGATTTTATGAATACCAGGTGCCAGAGAGTGTTCTGAGGGCATCCTATGTCTATGAATCCTCATATTTTCTATTCATCCCTAAAAGAAACACCAATAGTTGGAGGTTTATAGATAGTTACAACTCAGAAAAAGTTAAATAATGCCCCATGTCTGTCTTCCCTTTCTCTTACACATACATGCTCTCTTTTATTTCCTCTTGCTAGACACACATATACATACTGTCACACACAATTTTTCTTTCTCATGAACACTTTCCTTTACACACACATATTCACTTTCTTACATGCAGTATCTTTTTTCACATATGCTTTTGGGCATATGTTATTATACACATACTCTCTCTCTCTCTCTCTCACACACACACACACACACACACAAACACAGACACACACACAAAGTAGGAGAGCATGAAATAAACTCAAATTCTGATTCCAAAGAGCAGAAGTTCCTGTCCCTCCAGAACAAGCCATCTTTGCACTAAGGGCCTTATTCACTTCCTTCTCTAATTGGGGAGCAATCTTGGCCCCCAAAGTTGCTTTGAAGATCCCTGAGCTTCTGGGTTCCTGCTCATTCCAGCCTGCAGGTGAAATCAAGATGGTGTACGGGGTGGGAAGTATCTTTGACTTGACTATTGGCAGCTTTTATTTTGCTGCCACCATATAAGACCAGGTTCATTCCAGTGGCCTCTGTGGGCTCATAAAGAATGTCTTCTAACATGTTAATGGCCTACTTACTCCTTTTGCTGACTGCTGGCAGAGTTGCTTGCTTCTAGGCACATTTCTGTAACATGAGTCTTTTGGCCAGGCTTTCCACATAAAGATAGGAACCCAGTGCTCCTTCCAATGGTATCCCTGAGACTCTTGTTCAAAATAGGGGAATTTACTATGTGTCCTGATTTCAGGTCATTAGTGAGTTCTATGATAAGGTGAGCTGGTCATGACAAGGTGGAGGAGAGCATTTTCCTAATGCATCAAGCAAAAAGAACATTAAAATAACCATGTGTGACATTTACTCTTTCCCATTAAAAACTTTATTCCCTGGAGACATAGTGAGTCACTTTTCTAAAATGGATTTGAAATATGTGTCAATGGAAAGGGATTCTACTGACCCCTGGCCCTTCTCCACGAAGATCCTGATTCCTGTAGTATGATCTAGCTTCCTTTGCATAAATCCATAAATTCACTCAATTATTCAGCAGAGCTAGGCACTGGGGATCTATCCTTTGCCAGGCCCCATGCTAGGATGAGAGAACACAGATGAATAATGGCAGCTCCCATTCTCTGGAGCTCAAAAGTAGAAGAGACAGACACAAAGACACTGTCAGCCAATGAGATGTTTCTAATGCTATGATGCCATATGGGATAAGGGAGTAAAATAAAACTGTTTAAGTGCCAAGAAGCCAACTTTGATTGTGCCCTTATTGTTTAATAGTCACTATAATCCTGTATGTTTTCTACAAGAGTCATTTAATTGGCTTACAAAATGACCCAGTGTGGGATCAACTGTTATTATGGACAATACAGAGCAAAAGACACTGGCAGACCTTTTAAAGAAACTTCCCCCAAACAGCACAGTTAGTTAGAGGAGAGGATTGGAAAACAGGGCTTGAACTTAGGCCTTTATATCCAGACTTCATCAACTGGACCATTAAGTCCTATTGTCTCCCAATAGATCTCAGGCCATGGAGAGGATTGAGCTGCTATTCCAAGTTCAACTTGCAGTGACTTGAATTACCTCTCTGGCTTTACGTTCTTCATCCACTGAATGGATGCCTGGTTCCAATAGCCCTGGTGGATTAAGTGAGATAAAGTAGAAAAAATCAGGCATGGTGTGAGTGTGTGTGTGTGTGTGTGTGTGTGTGTGTGTGTGTGTGTGTACTGGTGGGGTACTTGTCTTAGAAACAAGATACCTTTCAGTTTATTGTAGGCTCCTTGAGACATCAATTCAAATATTTATGACCCAAAAGTTAAAAAAAAAAAGGCAAATGCTTTTAACAAGGTCTCTGGTAAGGTCACAAAAAAACTCATAATCCAGTGGTAAAAGCATGAAATTTTGCATAAGTATTAAAGAATTACAGTATTTACTCATTGATTGGTCTACCAGAATGTCAGCTTCTCAAGTTCAGATTCAGGATGTTGGCTATGAATTAACATGTCTCTAAAGAATATATGCAAATAGACAAATTGCACATGAAAAGATGCTCAACCTTAATAGTACTGAAGAAACTGCAAAATAGAACCCTATTGGGAGATCACTAAACACTGTAGGATGGATCAAGTAAAAGAGATGAGGGGGATGTTGTCAGTAACATGGTAGACATACAAAACCCATATTCTTTGTAATGGAACTGTACACAGGTTGGGTTAGATATAAAGTGACTGCAGAATCCAGCAATATCATTCCTAAGTATAATGCTAAGAAAATGGACAAAAATACTCCACTATAAATAGAGACACATAGTGCAAACCATCATTTTCCACAATAGCCAAAAGATAGAAATGTTCTAAATGCCTTAATGGGCATAGAATACAATGAAATGCTATAAAGAAATAAAGGTGGAAAGAAACAGAGCAAGGTTAGGAACACATGCTTTGCATGTGCAGGACTCTGATTTGATCCTTGGCACTATGTTACCCCTCCTCAGCGTATCCTGGTGGAATCCTAAATGCCCTGGAATCTTGTTTAAGTTGCCTTTGTGGTTCTGGCACCTAAGGGCCTATGCAGTATCATATCCTTTGACCCTAGCATGAAACTCTGATTTAGTTAGTCAAGCATTTAGGCAGTGACCCTCAAACTTTTTGAAGTATCCCTCAGTACTTTTTGGGAACTCCCTATTGCCTGCATAAGAAAGATGTGTGAGACTACCATGTGCTCTCCATAAAACAACCTTGAAAATTGGATGAAACTGGTCACAGAGGCTCATATCCTATAATTACATCAATCTATCTCATCTGTCATTTGCCAGGAGAACATGCAAATCTTTAGAGATAGGAAACATGTCAGTGGTTACCTGAAATTGGATGATTTCAGGGAGATGAGAAGTGAGCAGACTGCAAATGGGTACAGGGTTTCTTTTCAGGGTGATGAAAGTATTAGAGAACTAAGCTGGTTGTCTGAATCTGTGAATGTTTCAGAACATCTGACTTATACGTTTGAAAAGTGTAACTCATTGGAACTGTAGTGATAGCATAGGGGTGAAAGCAGTTACCCAGATTTGATCCATGGCATCACCAAATAAGCTTCTCTGAGTACTGTCGGAACTGATCCCTGAGCACAATCAGGAGTAAGGCAGCAAGGCACTGCTGGACATAGGAGGGAGAGAGGGAAGGAGGGAAGGGGGGAGAGAGAGAGAGAGAGAGAGAGAGAGAGAGAGAGAGAGAGAGAGAGAGAGAGAGAGAGAGAGAGAGAGAGAGAGAGAAGGGAGTTAAGGAAAAAGAGAGGACTAGAGAAACAGAAAGAAGATAACTGTTTAGCATGGGAAATCAAACCCCAAGAAAAACATAACAGCATTCAGACTTTGCTTTGGGTGTTGGTATCCTCTTCTATCAAATAGTACTTGAAATAAAACTGAACTAAATTCAAGCTTATTGACAGAACCTAATTCAAATACCGGGCATGAAGATTAAATGAGAGATTATGTGTTAAATTCTTGGCATAGGAACTGGTATAGCAAATGCTCTGTAATAGATAATGTGATACAAAGTCCCCTTGAGCATGTGGCCTTTCTCTTGAACACTCTGAAGTGAAGGGTCAGTGCTGCTCCAGGCCAACAAGGCTGGGATTCATGTCTGAGGATGCATAGACACTGACCCTCTCCCTAACATCCTTAAAATGAATGTGCCTCTGATGGAACAGTTACGTGGCTCTGATTTTTTGTTATTTATATCTTAACTAATATAACGGAGACCTTGTTCAAGATGTGCTCATGAAAAATTACCCTTTTAATGGGAGAACATTTAATGAGAAACTGTATTATCTACTGCATAAGTGCCCTTCATACAAATTAGCTTGGCCCTGGGTCCTAATCTAAATTGGGCTCCTTACTTTCCTTTAAATGGCCTAATATTTTCTTATTAATCTCTGCCCTTGTTCACCTGATCTGGCTCTGCCTCTTCTTATAACAGGCCCCTCTGTAGTGCTCTGTGCTCTCACAAACATTTAATTCAGCTTGACTTTTATATCTGACTCAGGAAAAGCTATTTGGTTTCATTTTCAAGTTTTCTGTCTAAAGGATCTTTAATGCTTCAATGCACTGAGTCTTACAGACTTGGTCCAGGTGAGTCTGGAATAAGGTAAATATAAGGCTTTATAGGGAAGCTAGATCGAAGAAAAGTAAGTCTCATAGGGTTTACCAGAAGAGATTTAAGAAAAACACAAGCAAACTGTTGCATTAAATAATTAACGATGGTGGTGGATGGTGAAGGACGGAGGTATCTTTCTCTGCCATCCCAGGCCATGTGGCTCCGCAATCCCCATTCAGCTGGCGGGTTCCAGGTTTAGGTGAATGGCGGAATCAGACTCATCCAGAGACAGGCATCAGGAAGCATCAACTTTATTCATGCCCTATTCACCACATGTGTGTGGCCTATATCATAACCTTTCAAGCACAGCCATTCTTAGCTAGCCCTGCATCTTAACTCCTTTCAGCCATCTTCCCTTGAACCTCCATGCTGGCCAAAGACCAAAAAGCAAAAAGCCCTAATCCCCTGGGTCAAAGGCCTTATCTACCTTTTCCAAGACCCCTCCCAGGAAATGGGCGGGGTCTTGCAGGTAAGGTCAAGTTACCTGGAGGGATGAGGCTTCAGCAAACCACAAGCCTGGGCTTTGGATGGAAAGATCTGGTTCAAGTCCCACTTTAGGAAGGTTTCATGAGTCACCTGGACTCTCAAACATTGCATGTAATTTCCATCTCTAAAAATGGAATTATAATGTTCATATCTAAGATATTTCTGAGATTGTTAGTGCATAAATGCACTTTGTATAGGACGTGATCCATGTTTGGTTACTAGCAAATGTGAGGAATTCCCACTGGTGAAAGTGGTATTTGTAGTCGCTGAAAGATTTCAGATTTTGGAAAAAAGAGATATTTATGTGTCTGGTGGTGATGGGGGTTAATAGAAAGAAAAAGAAATAAAAATAAAAATCTTCCCAAGAAATAAGCCACACCCAAATAGTTGAGGAAACTGATTTTTCCATCTACTTTCTTTTTAATGTTGTTATTGAAACATCGTGATTATAAATATGATTGTAGTTGTGTTTTAGTCATACAAAGAACACCCCCCTTCACCAGTGCAACATTCTCACCATCAATGCCCCTGATTTCCCTCCTCCCCCACCCCTACCTGTATTCAAGACAGGCATTCTACTTCTCTCTTACTCATTAACATTGTCATGATAGTTATTACTGTAGTTATTTTGATAACTGCACTCTGGGCATTATAACAATAATGTCTTTTATTTTTCTTAAAACCCATACATCAGTGAGACTATTCTGTGTGTGTGTCTCTCTCTCCCTCTGGCTTATTTCACTCAGCATAACAGTTTCCATGTACATCCATGTATAGGAAAATTTCATGACTTCATCTGCCAGGAGTGATTTTGACCATTCTCTTTATTATATGGAAAAGAGATTTTAAGTTATTAGAGAGAAAGAGCATAATTTATGAAATATCTTGTGTGACATATTCTTAGTTTGCAGTAATTTTATTGTTCTTAGATTATGTTGATATGTTTTCACTTCTTTCTATTATAGCCTAGCAAATTATTATTTTAATAATTGTGGAGAAAACCTGTTGCAAAGTGAAGGAATACCCTATTGAGTATCATGGAAGCCCATTTCTCTACACATGAGTTAGCAGATGAGATATTGTAAAAGCATTTTTTTTATGATTGTCCCTGGGTCATTACTTGATACAAAGCAATTACTCTGTAGTCTCACTATAAAACAGCCCAAGGAATTGGGCTTAAGGAGGATCCTGGACCCTGGCCAAAGTCATATTAAATGCTGAAAAGGCCAAAGTAGCTCAATGCTAATACCATTCTAACAAGAAAGCAGGACATGAACTCTTAGTGGGCTATTATTGTTTGCTAAATACCTAGAATGTATCAAACACCGCATAAGGTGTATTATATATCTTGTCTGGCTTGTTTGTCCTAGTGACCATTGGAGTGGTTATTTTTTATTCTTTTATTTCTCCTAAGAAAACAGATTAAGAGAAGGATTTGTCCACTGAATTTCAAAGAATGACATTTCGTTGCCACCATGTAGTTGTTATAACCCGTTTTTCAGTAATACCAGCATATTTTTTAAAAAATGGTCACACCGGGCCTGGAGAGATAGCACAGCGGCATTTGCCTTGCAAGCAGCCGATCCAGGACCAAAGGTGGTTGGTTTGAATCCCGGTGTCCCATATGGTCCCCCGTGCCTGCCAGGAGCTATTTCTGAGCAGACAGCCAGGAGTAACTAACCCCTGAGCATCGCTGGGTGTGGCCCAAAAACCAAAAAAAAAAATGGTCACACCCTATTTTTGCATGAAATTTGCAATGATTTTTTAGAATAACACAGTAAAACCATTTTTTTTTTTTTTGGTTTTTACCAGTATTACCATACCTTTGTATTTAGTCTAATGATTTAACATTCCTTGAATGTAGGAGACAACACAAAAAGCCCTTGGAGTTGCAGATGTATAAAGGTCATTGTTGGGGCCTGAACATTGCATATCTGAATCCTGCTTTTCTCCTTCCAGGTCAGGATCGCAGTGAAGCAACTTTGATAAAGAGATTTAAAGGTGAAGGGGTCCGGTACAAGGCCAAACTGATCGGAATTGATGAGGTTACTGCAGCTCGGGGGGACAAGTTATGTCAAGATTCCATGATGAAACTCAAGGTACAAGCGTTATACTTTAATTATTGCAAGCTTAAAATGACTGAAAGAAAGCATTTTGATCAATATAATACAAATTACTTGGCTCACCAATAAGTCACCACATTTATTCATTGGGAAGAGTTTCTAATCTTTGGACAGATGTTCCTTGAATACCTAGTACATGGTAGTATTTGGATAGGCTCTGTTTCATCATTATTGAATAAAATAATTACTCCGTTTCACTTTCTTTGTTGCATGCAACAGAAATACACACATTGTCACTTTGTAATGTCAGCTCGTTTAAGTTTCACTACATTGTGTTATTAGTAAGCTTAATATATTGTATGATATGACAAATTATGGTAAAAGATGCTGTGAAGATAAAAGCTTATTTAATTAATACATGTCCCATATTTTATAATAAAGGAAGGCAAATTTAAGGTAATATATAAAAATTGAGATTTTGAAGTATCATAAAAACCATTTCACTTTAAATGCTCTAAAATAGATGAGTATTGAGAAATCTAGGAAAGAAATTGGAAACTTTTTCTGTTCATTTTATTGGCCGTACAAATCTTACTCAGGAGCTACCTGAGGTATGATGCTCTTTAGCCACTCTTGAAGGTACACAAGTGACTATGCAGTGACCAGAACTGAACCTGAGCCTTTCAAATGCAAAGCAAGAGATGGCCCAGTCTTTTGAGCCATCTCTCCGGCCTTGAAATTGGAAAATATTTAAATATGCATATTAAAAATCACTGTTATTTTTAAACATACATACAATAATATCATGAAAACATTGTGATAGAGTGCTTACCTTGCACCTGGCTAGCCTGAGTTTGATCCCTGGCACCCCAATATGGTTCCCCAAATATGTCAGGAGTGACCCTTGAGTGCAGAACCAGGACTAAGTCTGAGCATAGCTAGTGTGGTAAAACAAAACAAAACATTAAAAAGTGACACTTACAAAAGAATATAACATTCTTAACATTTTCATATATTGTGTTTCTCCTTTAAAAATGTAATATATGGGGCCCGGAGAGATAGCACAGCAGCGGCGTTTGCCTTGCAAGCAACCAATCCAGGACCAAAGGTGGTTGGTTCGAATCCTGGTGTCCCATATGGTCCCCCGTGCCTGCCAGGAGCTATTTCTGAGCAGACAGCCAGGAGTAACCCCTGAGCATTGCCGGATGTGGCCCAAAAACCAAAAAAAAAAAAAAAGTAATATAAAATATTGAAAATAATGATTCAGCAAGAAGTCTACAAAACATTTTATGCATTGACACCTTAATTTATTTGAAAATACAAAAAAGTATCTGGAAGAAAGTTGAGATCATCCACACATCTACCACATAGAGAAAAACAATGTCAGCATTTCTATGTGTAATTTACTATGCATTTTTATGCATTATATCACTTATATATAATCAAATTATTAAATTTCAAGTTTCGGGGGATGGCCACACCCAATGACGCTCAGGAGTTACTCCTGGCTATGCACTCAGAAATAGTTCCTGGCGTGGGCGGTTACTATATGGGAAGCCGGGGATTGAACCAAGGTCCGTCCTGGGTCAGCTGCATGCAAGGCAAATACCCTGCCCCAGTGCTATCATTCAACCCCAAATTCAAGTTTTATAGATTATTTTTCCTATAAGATACTTTTGTCATGTCTTCACTCTACTTCTTTCGAATGTAGGCAAGATAAAGGGTGAGGGAAGAGAAAACATTAAAAGCAAAAAAGAAGTAAAACTGTCCAACATTGAAAAGCATTACGTTTACTTTCACAGACTCAGCTGTTCTTTATGACTCACCCCATCTGACCCTCCTGGTGAAACTTTCACACATCTACCTCACCATACCAACAATTTGCTATTCTATCAGTCTCTGCATCCCTCTCATTCTTCCAGGTTCAAATTCTCCACTCACCCCACCCTGCAGGATGCTCAGCCTCTCCCCCAATTCCTCCTCCCCATCTTGTCCCTCCATGTTTAGCTTCTCCACGCCCCACCCACTCCCCATGCATTCTCACAAGCTTCTCATCAGGCCAAACCATCTCTTTTTCTTCACAAGGTGACCTTCATTGTGGATGGGAGCAAAACCAGACCTTTCTTGACTCTCTGCAAGCCCCTCCCTATTTCAAATTTTAGAATAAAAATCATGTTTTTTTGTTTTTTTTTTAAATTTTTTATTTAAACACCTTGATTACATACATGATTGTGTTTGGGTTTCATATAAAGAACATCACCCATCACCAGTGCAACATTCCCATCTCCAATGTCCCAAATCTCCTTCCTCCCCCCCAACCCCCACCTGTACTCTAGACAGGCTTTCTATTTCCCTTGTACATTCTCATTATTAGGATAGTTCAAAACGTAGTTATTTCTCTAACTAAACCCATCCCTGTTTGTGGTGAGATTCATGAGGTGAGCTATAACTTCCAGCTCTTTTCTCTTTTGTGTCTGAAAGTTATTACTACAAGAATGTCTTTCATTTTTCTTAAAACCCATAGATGAGTGAGAACATTCTGCATCTTTCAGTCTCTCTCTCTGACTTATTTCACTCAGTATGATAGATTCCATGTACATCCATGTATAAGAAAATATCATGACTTCATCTCTCCTGACAGCTGCATAATATTCCATTGTGTGTATGTACCACAGTTTCTTTAGCCATTCATCTGTTGAAGGATATCTTGGCTGTTTCCAGAATCTTGCTATGGTACATAGTGCTGAAATGAATATAGGTATAAAAGTAAGGGATTTTTGTATTGTATAGTTGTGTTCCTAGGGTATAAACCTAGGAGCTGGGTCATATGGAAGCTCGATTTCCAGTTTTTGGAACAATCTCCATATTGCTTTCCATAAAGGATGAACTAGATGGCATTCCCACCAGCAGTGGATAAGAGTTCCTTTCTCTCCACATCCCTGCCAACACTGCTTGTTCTCATTCTTTGTGATGTGTGCCAATCTCTGGGGTGTGAGGTGGTACCTCATAGTTGTTTTGATTTGCATCTCCCTGATGATTAGTGATGTGGAGCATTTCTTCATGTGTCTTTTGGCCATTTGTATTTCTTCTTTGTCAAAGTGTCTGTCCATTTCTTCTCCCCATTTTTTGATGGGATTAGATGTATTTTTCTTGTAAATTTCTATCAGTGCCTTGTATATTTTGGAGATTAGCCCCTTATATGATGGGTATTGAGTGAATAGTTTCTCCCACTCAGTGGGGGGCTCTTGTATCCTGGGCGCTATTTCTTTTGAGGTGCAGAAGCTTCTCAGTTTAATATATTTCCATCTGTTAATCTCTGCTTTCACTTGCTTGGAGAGTGCAGTTTCCTGCTTGAAGAAGCCTTTAGTCTCAATGTCCTGGAGTGTTTTACCTATGTGCTGTTCTATTTATCTTATGGTTTCGGGTCTGATATCGAGGTCTTTAATCCATTTGGATTTAACCTTCGTACATGATGTTAGCTGGGGGTCTAAGTTCAATTTTTTGCAAGTGGCTAGCCAGTTGTACAACACCACTTGTTGAAGAGGCTTTCTTTGCTCCATTTAGAATTTCTTGCTCCTTCATCAAAAATTAGGTGCTTGTATGTCTGGGGAATATTCTCTGAGTATTCCAGCCTATTCCACTGATCTGAGGGCCTGTCTTTATTCCAATACCATGCTGTTTTAATAACTATTGCTTTGTAGTACCGTTTAAAGTTAGGGAAAGTAATTCCTCCCATATTCTTTTTCCCAATGATTGCTTTAGCTATTCTAGGGTGTTTATTGTTCCAAATGAATTTCAAAAGTGCCTGATCCACTTCTTTGAAAGTGGGTATCTTTAGAGGGATCACATTAAATCTGTACAATGCTTTGGGGAGTATTTCCATTTTAATGATGTTAATCCTGCCAATCCATGAGCAGGGTATTTGCTTCCATTTCTGTGTGTCCTCTCTTATTTCTTGGAGCAAAGTTTTATAGTTTTCTTTGAATAGGTCCTTCACATTTTTAGTCAAGTTGATTCCAAGATATTTGAGTTTGTGTGGCACTATTGTGAATGGGGTTGTTTTCTTAATGTCCATTTCTTCCTTATTACTATTGGTGTATAGAAAGGCCATTGATTTTTGTGTGTTAATTTTGTAGCCTGCCACCTTGCTATATGAGTCTGTTGTTTCTAGAAGCTTTTTCATAGAGACTTTAGGGTTTTCTAGGTAGAGTATCATGTCATCTGCAAACAGCGAGAGCTTGACTTCTTCCTTTTCTATCTGGATTCCCTTGATATCTTTTTCTTGCCTAATCGCTATAGTGAGTACTTCCAGTGCTATGTTGAATGGGAGTGGTGAGAGAGGACAGCCTTGTCTTGTGCCAGAATTCAGAGGAACGGCTTTCAGTTTTTCTCCATTGAGGACAATATTTGCCTCTGGCTTGTGGTAGATGGCCTTAACTATATTGAGAAAGGTTCCTTCCATTCCCATCTTGCTGAGAGTTTTGATCAAGAATGGGTGTTGGACCTTGTCAAATGCTTTCTCTGCGTCTATTGATATGACCATGTGATTTCTATTTTTCTTGTTGTTGATATTGTGTATGATGTTGATAGATTTATGGATCTTAAACCAGACTTGCATTCTTGGTATGAAACCTACTTTATCATAGTGGATGATTTTTTTAATGAGGCATTGAATCCTATTTGCCAGGATTTTATTGAGGATTTTGCATCTGTATTCATCAGCAATATTGGTCTGTAATTTTCTTTTTTCGTAGCATCTCTGTCTGGTTTAGGTATCAAGGTGATGTTGGCCTTATAAAAGCTATTTGGAAGTGTTCCTGTTTTTTCGATTTCATGAAAAAGTCTTGCCAGGATTGGTAGAAGTTCCTCTTGAAAGGTTTAAAAGAATTCATTAGTAAATCTATCTGGGCCTGGACTTTTGTTTTTGGGCAGACATTTGATTACTGTCTTAATTTCCTCAATAGTGATGGGTGTGTTTAGATATGCTACATCCTCTTCATTCAACCATGGAAGATTATAAGAGTCCAAAAATTTATCCATTTCTTCCAGGTTTTCACTTTTAGTGGCATAGAGTTTCTCAAAGTAGTTTCTGATTACCCTTTGAATCTCTACCATATCAGTAGTGATCTCTCCTTTTTCATTCCTAATACGAGTTATCAAGTTTCTCTCTCTCTCTCTTTCTTTGTTAGTTTTGCCAGTGGTCTATCAATCTTGCTTATTTTTTCAAAGAACCAACTGCTTTCGTTGATCTTTTGGATTCTTTTTCGGGTTTCCACTTTATTGATTTCTGCTTTCAGCTTTGTTATTTCCTTCTGTCTCCCTATATTTGGATCCTTTTGTTGAGTACTTTCTAATTCTATGAGTTGTGTCATTAAGCTATTCAGGTATGCCCCTTCTTCTTTCCTCATGTGTGCTTGCAAAGCTATAAATTTTCATCTCAGTACCGCTTTTGCTGTGTCCCTTTGTAGTTCACATATAAATTCAGGTCCTTGTGGTCAGCGAAGGTAACCTGCAAAATTTCTATCCTCTTGATATTATGGAGGTATGTTTTATGTATTAGCATGTAGTCTATCCTGGAGAATGACCCATGTACATTAGAGAAGAATGTGTATACAGGCTTCTGGGGGTGGAATGTCCTGTATATATCTACTAGGCCTCTTTCTTCCATTTCTCTTTTCAGGTGTAGTATATTCTTGTTGGGTTTCAGTCTGGTTGACCTGTCAAGTGTTGACAATGCCATGCTGAGGTCTCCCACAATTATTGTGTTGTTATTGATATTATGTTTCAGATTTGTCAAAAGTTGTTTTAAATATTTTGCTGGCCCCTCATTTGGTGCATATATGTTTAGGAGAGTGATTTCTTCCTGCTGTATGTATCCCTTGATTAATATAAAATGTCCATCTTTGTCCCTTACAACTTTCCTAAGTATAAAGTTCGCACCATCTGTTATTAGTATGGCCACTCCAGCCTTTTGTTTTCTTGGATAATTTTCCTCCAGCCTTTTTTTTTTTTTTGAGTCTATGTTTGTTCTGACTATTCAGGTGCATTTCTTGTAGGCAGCAGAAGGTTGGATTGAGTTTTTCGATCTATTTAGCCACTCTGTGTCTTTTAACTGGTGCATTTAGTCCATTGATATTGAGAGAAAGAATTGTCCTGGGAGTTAGTGCCATCTTTATATCGAAATTTGGTGTGTCTATTGGTCAGTATTGTCTTAAAGTAGGCCGTTCAGTTTTTCTTTTAAGAATGGTTTTGAGTCTGTAAAGTTTCTGAGCTGTTGTTTGTCTGTGAAACCATGTATTGTTCCTTCAAACCTGAAAGTGAGTTTTGCTGGGTGCAGTATTCTAGGCAAATCATTTATTTCATTGAGTTTTGTCACTATGTCCCACCACTGCCTTCTGGCCTTGAGTGTTTCTGGTGACAGGTCTGCAGTAAATCTCAAGGATGTTCCCTTGAATGTAATTTCTCTTTTCGATCTTGCTGCTTTCAGAATTCTGTCTCTATCTGTGGGATTCGTCATTGTGACTAGGATGTGTCTTGGGAGTGCTTTTTCTGGGGTTTCTTTTAGTTGGTACTCTTCGGGCATGCAGGATTTGATTGCATGTATTTATTAGCTCTGGTAGTTTCTCTCTTTTTTTTTTTAATTTTAATTATGACAACAAAGATGCAAAGAAAGAGGACATGGTAAAGTTACAGTGGAAGCCCAATCACCCATAAGCAGAATTCTCGGTAGTCCCAACGATGATATCCCAGCCTTGATCTTTCAACCAAAGAAAATTAAGAAAAACAAAACTGAACCCATGTACAATACAATTAATTTGTCCCTCAAATTCCCAGTTGTATTACATACTATTTCTTAGCAGCACACAATATAATCCAAAGAGATTAGACTTATGTAACTCCTTAAACATTGAGGGCAAAGTACATTTATCTAGTTCCATGCACATGCTTACTAGTTTAAGTTAACCTCAAAAGTTTTAGTGGGTTGTTTTTCTTAAGGATTGGAGTCAAGGGAAAACAGTAAAAAATGGTGTTAGAGTGGCATTTGTTTGCATAGGCCCACCAAAATATAAGGGACATGGAAAGAAAAATTATGGTCTAAATATAAGGAGACCCTACCCCTGAAGTTTCCCGGCACAGGATTGACTCTAGGCTCCAGGCAAACTAGTTTGTCCAATTCAAGTCATCATCTGTAGTGGCAATACACCTTCATTCCTCACATAGTCTCTGTTGTTGGTATCATGTTTCTGTATTAAAGGTCCTGGAGTCTGCATATCCCATATTGCAGTCAGGATGGTGCAGAGCATCCTCTCGTTTCACCTCACACTTAAGGGGCACTAGAGAGAACCATGTCCTGTAGAGCAGGTCATTGTTGTTGGCAAGTCTTCTCAGTGTAAACGGAAGTCTCTTTTTAGGAGGTCGATGTCAGACCCTTGGTAGTGTCTTTCCTGGTAGAGGACTGCTTCCTCTTCTTCTCAGTGTAAATGGAAGTCTCTTTATAGGAGGTCGATGTCAGACCCTTGGTAGTGTCTTTCCTGGTAGAGGACTGCTTCCTCTTCTTCTCAGTGTAAACGGAAGTCTCTTTTTAGGATGTCGATGTCAGACCCTTGGTAGTGTCTTTCCTGGTAGAGGACTGCTTCCAGCTGTTGCTATAAAAGACCTTGGATGTTTCGTAGATAGCTTGCCTGGTTCTGGCGTGAATGGAGGATTCCCATTCTCTGAGGCCTGTGCCAGGGCATTATATCAATGTTCAGGGTGTAAGGTACATTGTACTGAGATTTATTAGATAAGAACTTATCTGTAGGTATAGTGTTTTCCTATTTTAATGTGTCTATGCAAAGAAGGATCAATGCCATGAAGCGTTATTGGTGCATCGGGAGGCAATAGGAACAAGACCTGCAATTTCCATGACATAGTTCAATCATAGGCATTAAACTGAGGGACAGTTCCACCAACAATCCTTATTGAACAGCTTACAAAGAAAAGACAAGATGAAAAGTGGATAGAAACATCATGGTAGAAGAATATAGAGAGAGTTACAGCCGTTAAAGAAAATATACATAAAATATTCAAAAGATATATGTGTGCAATTTATGTCCTTCTAAATAGTTCTGGGATTGTTAGATCCACTGTATGTCTTTGGTCTGAGATTAGAACTGTGTATTATTGAAGTTAAGAAGGGTAAATCGGGGGTACTGATGGTTGGGAGGAGAATACGGGCGCTAGCCCCCGCGCGGTTTGCATCATGTAGACTAGTATGAAATTGCCAGTGACAGCCTGAGTATAACTGACCAACTATCTGCCACCCCACAGATCAAACACCACCCCCCAAGCCAATCTCAGGAGCTCAAGCCCCACCCTAGGCCAATCTCCGCAGCTGGCCTGGGAGTGGGGAAAACCCAGGGTGCCCCATCAGGTCCTCCCAGAAACCCACCTGGAGATCCGGAGGAAAGGGGGAGAGGGGGGTCGGGTGACCCAGGTCCGGGCCCCCCTACCCTAGGCCGGGCCAAGTGGCCCCTGGCACATACGGAGGTCTGCCAGGAGCCAGCCCGTGCCGGCTGAAAATCCAGCCCCAGGAAGGGAGGAAAGCCCTCCCAGGCCCCAAGGACCAGAGCTCAAGCCCCACCCTAGGCCAATCTCCGCAGCTGGCCTGGGAGTGGGGAAAACCCAGGGTGCCCCATCAGGTCCTCCCAGAAACCCACCTGGAGATCCGGAGGAAAGGGGGAGAGGGGGGTCGGGTGACCCAGGTCCGGGCCCCCCTACCCTAGGCCGGGCCAAGTGGCCCCTGGCACATACGGAGGTCTGCCAGGAAACAGCCCGTGCCGGCTAAAAATCCTGCCCCAGGAAGGGAGGAAAGCCCTCCTAGGCCCCAAGGACCAGAGCTCCCTGGTAGTTTCTCTTTAATGATGTTCTTGACCGTTGATTCTTCCTAGAGATTTTATTCCTGGGTCTCTGGGACTCCAATGATTCTTAAGTTGTTTCTGTTGAGCTTATCATAGACTTCTATTTTCATCTGTTCCCATTCTTTGAGTAATTTTTCATTGTTTGATCATTTGCTGTATGGAATTGCTATTCATCTCATATTCCAGTGTACTAATTCTATCTTCAGCTGCTGTCAACCCATGGGAAAGCTCAACCATGTTTTTCTTCAATTCATCTACTGAGTTTTTCAAACCTGTTATTTGACCTGAAATTTCAGTTTGGAGTTTTCTGATTTCTATCTTCATATTTGTAGCAAGTCAGCCCCTGAAGAGGTTGACTGATGGTGGGATGGAGAATGAGGCCCTTTTCTTCCAGCTCGGAGTACGCGTCTGCCACCCTGTCTAGCCCACGGTTCTGAGGTGAAACGGCGGGTAAACAGCTCGCAGACAATCAGGCTCGTGGAAATATTTGCTTTATTCGGATGGACAAAACTGAAGTCCAAAGACTCAGATTCAGTTCCAGCCAGCCAAAAGCTCCCGGCCTTCCACAGACTCCTGTTTTTATACTCCAGAATCAGGTCCCACCCAATGGTGGGATCAGATACCAACCAATGGTGAAAGCAGAATCAGGTCCTACCCTAGGGTGGGGGCAGAATGCCAGGTCACACCCTAGGGTAGGGCACAATCACCTAATCAGTTTAGGGTGAGCAACATAGTAATCCCCCAAAATATTTACATATACAACACATATTCTCTTGATTCTTATTAGTGTTCTCTTCTATACTTTCTTTGAGTTCTTTGAACATCTTCCATATTCCATCTCTAAACTCATTATCTGAGAGACTGACTAGTTGGTTGGTCATGTTCAAGTCATCAGAGTTGCCATCGTCATTCTCTATGTCTGGCGCTGGCCTGCGTTGTTTCCCCATTGTCACACTTGTATTGTGGGTTTTTCTACGTGTTGTGGTTGTATTCATTGGCTAAATGATGTGCACGGCCAGGAAGCAAAGCAGAGTGGCCATGCTCCTGTGGCTCCACCCTTTCTGGGTGTGTAAGCTCACCTCCAGGGAAGGCTCCAGAGAAGGCGAGCCGTCCGCAGATGAGCCACACACAGGATGAAATCAGGCCGAAAATGGAGCACAGCACAGAAGACAGGTAGATAGGGCATCTGAGTTCCAGCAGAGTTCAGCTGAACTTTATTTTGAACTATAACATGTCATAGCAAAAACAACTCTGACAAAAAGAAAAGCAAAAGTAATGCATTATTTAACTTCAAACTCTACCACAAGAAATTATTCTTCATTTTTATTACTCCAATAGGGGAAAAAATGTTTACAAGAACTACCATTATGTTTAGGAGTTCTTATGCCATAGGAAAAGAGAAGGGACTAATAGAATACTACATAACTATAAGGAGTGATGGAATTATGGAATTCTTTGCAACATGTATATAGCTGGAAGATATCATGTTAAATGAAGTAAGTCAGAAGGAGAAAGATAAATACAGTATGATATTACTCATATGTAGTATTTAGAAAAACTGCATGAGAGAATACAATGATTTAAAGGGAAATTGCCTGCATCACTCTTGGCCCCAGAGTGAAAAGAAAAGTAATAGTGGATGGGGAGAGAGACAGATATAAAATAAGGGAGAGCAGGAGTCAAGGGGATTCAGATACAGAAATAAATATTCAAACTGAATATTTATTTCAAAACTGAAATTATGCGATCCAGGCAAATCCCTTCTTACCGAGTGTGACATCAGAAATGGAGATTTGCTGATGACTAATCTTAATTAAAAGTCATAAAAAAACTCTCCAGTAGTTGGTTCTCTCTAGAGTCCGGAGGCTGCTGATGAGAGAAGTACAGAACAAATCAGTGGTACTCTGGGTGGCCACCATTGGTCAGGCACATCTCTGCATCACATTTGCCAATGCCAGCTGGCTTTCTGGGCCCCAGAGAGAAGATATCTGAGCACTTTGCTCTCCCTGGATATATCCAAATGAAGTCTGAGAAAGGAGGGAGGGAGGGAGGGATAGAGGAAGGGAAGAAGGGAGAGGGAGAGAGGGAGGGAGAGAGGAGGGAGAGTGTGTGTGAGAGAGAGAGAGACAGAGAGAGAAGAGAGTACTTCCTTTGGTTCCCTTTCCCATCTAGATCACAGGAATTAAACACACGTCTTGCAAGGCAGACTGTTTAAGACTCTACACTATTCCTTTGAAACTCATGATTCTATGTTATTTCACATGTAAATGAAGTAGGTAATTTTAATGAGAATTATATTATTTATTTTCATATATTTATCATGAAATTACAAAGTTATTCATGGGTTGGGTTTTGGGCATACAATGTTTCAACATGAATCCCTTCACTAGTGTCCACTTTCCACCAATGTCTTCTAAACTTATTTGCCTTCCACCCACCACTCTGCTTTTACAAGAGGCATAAATATATTTAATATATATGTTTAAACATTTTTATGTTGGGGCTTATAACATGGTTGCTAATAGGGTTTCATTTTACCACTTTTCAGCATCTTCCTCCTCCACTTGGGTTCAACATCTGTAGAGGAGGTATTTCTTATGTCAGAAAATTGTGTTTAGGTTAAATTTGTGACGTAGTAGGCACCTCAGAAAGTGTTTTGTTTGTTTGTTTTTACCAGTGACTTCCTAGCGAAAGAGGCTACTACTGTTCTAACGGCACCTCCATTTGCCTCTATCCAATTTTCAGCCAAAACTATCTCTTGCCCTCCTGCCTGCCCCAGAGTTCTGAGTAACACAATGAATAGTCTGTGTGTTGGGGTGGGGAGAAGAGACCCTGAGATATCCTACCTGGTGCCAGGCCTGTCTAGACTTGGTACAGTTCCTCAGAGAGTGGCCTAGAGTCCCATCCCATGGGAGAAACATATTTAATAAAATTGGAATTTGATTTCCCCAAAGATAGCAGTCTGACTAGACCTTCTCAATCCAATTTGTCATGCAAAGTCTCTCCCAGCAAAAATACCACTGGCACATGTATGTGGGCTCTTTCTACCCCTTTTCAGACACTGGCAGAGCTTGGAGAGCAGCTGGGAACTGGCAAGCAATGGGGGTGGGAGCAATGAACATTATCTGCTCAGCAGGACTGGTTGGCATTTGCTATTGCTATAATTCTAAATGCAAACGTGGGCCTGTTGGGGCTACTTTGGGGAAGGGAGTACTAAAGTTCATTTTTATGACCCAAAGGCTTTACCCCTTTCCTTATGTCCTGACATGTTCTCACCTTAGAGGGAACTAAGAAAGACTAATTTTAAAAGTAAATGTCTTTTTTAACTCCCATACTATCAACCTTAACAGACTTAGGGGCCCTGGAATAATCATTTCTTCTCTCAGGGAATATCCCTCCGATAGAGCATTGAGAGCCAATTCCAGTCATTGGTGAAATTAATCTTATTCTCTGATAGACATGATATCAGTAAACACAAAGTTCAGAAAAAAGGAAAAACACTTCTATTGCTAAATGAAATGCATTTTTATTTGATTTGGTTTTTATGGTGCAGGAGACCAATCCTAGGGCCACATGCATATGAAGCAAGTAGGCATTCTGTTGCTAAACTATATCCCCAGAATACCTGGTAGAAATAGTAGTCTTCCTGTGGTCTTCCAAAGTGCTTGAATGTAATGGAAAAAGGCAACAGAAACTCCACAGTGTCTGAAAGAAAACCTGCAAAATAAGGACACACAATTCTGCGATCCTAATTTTTCCAACAAAACTGAAGCATGCTCTGGCAGTAGTTTCTTTTTTTTTTTTTAACTCTCTAAGCTTGCTTCATATAATGACTTTTTCAGGAAGAACGAAGGTAGTAATAATATTTAGGAATATATTCAGGCACACACTTTTATTGAGAAGATTAAAACCAAAGCACCTACAAACCCCAGCCAAGATAATTGTATTTATTTCAGTATCTCCCACTCTGAATCAAGTGGTAGGCACAGAGTGGGCATTCTATAAATTTTGATTAGTCAAATCAAGCCAGATATCTATTTACACAGTGTTAGAACATCAGGAATAAATGTTCCCCTAGAATGTCTTGAAGACAACATATCAGGTGGGAGGCATGGCGGATGTAGAGCACAGAGTATGCATGATGGGTGACTCTGGCAAATGGTGTCTGACATGGCCTCTGGGACCAGAAATATTCAAATTAAAACACTCAAGTAAAATCCTTGTCCTTCCCTTCAACAGGGCGTTGTTGCTGGCGCTCGCTCCAAAGGAGAACACAAACAGAAAATCTTTTTAACCATTTCCTTTGGAGGAATCAAGATCTTTGATGAAAAGACAGGGGTAAGTAAAAGAATCACATGGCATCATGAGATTGAATTCATGGATGGATATAGCCTTAAAAGCCTCTGCGCAGGGCAAGAATATCAAACAAGTATAAACACACATAAAACAACTGACAAACTCCATCAGCTGTGATCATCCATCACAGGCAGGCTTCTTCTCAGCTTTGGCTGCTGTGACGAGCCTGTGTTTTCTAGAGTGGGACTGTGATTTAAGTGTCATTCTATTCTGGTAATCTAATGGGAGATAAAGGAGCTTTGAAGAGCTGTGGGTAACGTGACAGTTTAAGTTAAATTACTGTGTTGGCAACTTTCATGCCACGCATCCTGGGGGGAGACACAAATGGGTCTTTGATTTCGTCAAAGCATTCAAACTTGCTAGAGTTTGACCAGTGGTACCTTGCAATTTTGCCTTTAAAAAGAATGGAGTTCTTGATATTACAAAAATAATCTATCACTGTATGGCCAGGAAATGCAGGGCTGATCTTTTATGTCAAACCTACCGAAGATGTGATTTGTGTTTTTCATCATCATTGAGGTAGCAGTGAGCTCCCAGGATCTTCTCCGGGGCTTGCCTGACCTGGTCTTTCTCTTTCACAACCATGAGAGAAGCAGAAAAATATATTAAGCTCTGTTTTGTCCTGATCCTGTGAGGCAAATGGAGTTGCTATCCCTTTTGTTCCCTAAGTGTTTTATATGTTATGAAATATCTCCATGTGTGTCACTTTAACTCCACAAGACAATTTTATTAAGCCTTTATAGATAATATTTGATGTTTCTTAACTTTAATTATATTTCAATTTTATCATCCATTTTTAGTTCTTTGAGGACATCATCTTAAAACTCTATTAGGGTAGTACACTGATAATTGACAGTAAAGCTACATTTTTCTCAATGAAAATTTCTTTAACTAGCTAGTAATAGGATATATATTTGTACTTCCAGAAAGTTCAGAATAGCATTAGTCACACTAGATGAAAGATGGAAGCAAACCAAATCCCCATCAGTAGATAATGGATAAACACAGGGTGTTATTTACTTACAATGAAGTGTTCTGCAGCAATGTGACAGAGGAAAGTTCTGGCACATGCTATAGCAAGGACAAATCACTGTACAGCTATAACTATATGCTAAATAGCTAAGTGACACAATTTATAGTTCTCACTTCAATGAGTTTCTAGAGGAGACAAGATAGAAATGGTGGAAGTAAGAGTTGAATGACAGTTATTAGGGACAGGGGAAGGGCCAGAAGCAATTAGTTGCCCAATAAGAACAGATTTTCAGTTTAAGAAGAGAAAAAATTAGTTAGAGATAGATGGTAGTAATGATTGTATAATATACTACCAATCTACTTAATACTACTACTATTGATAAACTGTCGACTTAAAATTGACTAAAATGATAAGTTCCCTGTAAATTTTATTTCGTCATCATCAAAAAATAACAAGTTATAATTACTCCTATTTGAGGGTACCTACCCTATGTTAGAGTCATGCTAGCACTTTACATGTTATTCTGTTTTATTTTTTATAACCTCTTATAAGACTTATAGGTCTATGCAATAAAATAATAACTGTTCCATCAAGTACATTAGTAGATCGGACATTGTTGTGTGCACTTAATATGGGCCAATTCATTCAATCTTCACAAGCAACTTTACAAGGTAGATTTCATCTCCATTGTGCAACTTAAGATGTCAAGAACAGGAAAATCTGTATAACTCACTAAAAGTAAGTGGTAGTAGAGATGGATTTACAAAATTGATAGTCTGGTTTATGAGTCCTCTTAGAAATAACATCTTTTAACTTTTACAATAAGTCACAAGGTATCTCAGTATATAAAAGGTAGACCTGAGATTCAGCTCCAGTTGGCTTGAGTCAGAAATTAACGAGTTAATTTTGATGTTCAATTTTGAACCCCAAATTATTAAAAGAATGCAGGCAAATGAGAATATATGGATGAGTTAAATGAGGCAGTGGAGGGACTAGAAACTAGGCCGTGCCAAGACTTATCAACCTCATATAGCCTCATAGAATCAATACATAGGAGGCAGAGAGGTTTATTGAGAATGAGAGTTCATTATTAATCCTTTAATTTTCTGGGGTTCAGTTAATTGATTGAAACTCAACTAAGAGATACTTTTATGGTTGTTCGCATGGCCTAATAATATATGCTCAGCTCGTAGTTCTTCCTAGTTTCATGACTATCACCAAAATAAGTGGTAACACCCAAGTAACAGGAGTGAGGAAGATGATCACATCCTAGACCTTGTCTGAAAGCCATGTTTCTATCTTTTACCATATTATCAAGTGAACTGTGCCCAGATAATTAAAGTTCTAATTTTAGGATTTAGTAAAAAGAGGTTACTTGTGTTCATCACCTTTATCTAAATCTTCTCAAGAATGACTAGCCTGGCCTTCAAGGAAGATACTACCAGGTTGCATATTGCTCATTTTGATTCTTTAGCTGGACACAAAGAGAACAATAGTAAAACCTTCCTTCAACCAAAGCTATTGTGCGTTGTGAGCAGTGTCTGATCCCTAGGGGAGAAGTAGGGAGATGGCAATGTGTTTTCAGTGTAGCTTCAGGTTTTCCCGTTCTGATTGATTAGAATCAAGCCTCAGTAGCCCCTGGCTTCTGGAATCTTAGCCTCACAGAATCCTGAAGAAAAATGGTGGGTAGAATGGAGTTTATTCTTGATGAAGTGAAAATAATGTGGAACTGGGTGCCACATTAACTGTATCTGTCTTTCCAACAATCTGCACAGTAGAAAGAGCTAATTTTTCCTGTGTGATCTTGAGGCCTGGAACTTAGAGCGGGTGGCATCAGTTTCCAAGAAGCCCATTCATTTTATCACTAAGAATAATTCCCTATCCATCAGAGGTGTTGAAACCTCAGACAAGCCATCTGTAGATATGGGTTTGCTGTCCCTAGGAATATCCCAGTGGCAGTTCTGTGATGGGTGGACAATTGGAAGGGTCAGGGAGAGCATAAGATGTTGAATAAAGTATTATCTGCGTTGATTTCTAAGACCAGTTTTAAAATTCTGTTTCTCCCTTAACACCATCCCTATTGGTGTGATTTATCATCAGATCAAAGGATGTTTTCAGAAATTCCCTTGGAGACTACAAGCTGGGACAGTTTACTTAAACCTTTGTTATGACCCATCAGGGGACTGGTTGAGTGGTGCTGCATAAGAGTCTGTGAAGTGAAAAGAAAAACCAAGTCTTTGTTATTCAGAATGATAAATCTCAGTTGTTTATCTTGTTTTTCTACTCAAGCTTGACTGCACTTACTTTTTCTTTCAAACCAAGAAAAGAAACATTTGCAAAACGTGACAATAACTAGAATTTTAAAATCCAAAAGCTGTCAAAAATGTTTTGATCCCAATTACAGAGACCCTGTGCAGCAATTTACACCTTGTCTAAAATTTCAAAGAGCTCCTGATGCCAATCTTTACATGAGAAAATTTTATTTTATTATGAGCATGTTGCAGGGCATAAATCAATACTTAAAGTTTCTTCTATAAAGACACCCATGTATCGCTGATATGCCAATCGGATCAATAAGAAAGCAAAAAATATATAAACTTCCTTTGATTTTTCTTTTTTTTTTGTGGTTTTTGAGTCACACCCAGCAGTGCTCAGGGGTTACTCCTGGCTCCATGCTCAGAAATTGCTCCTGGCAGACACGGGGGACCATGTGGGATGCCGGAATTCAAACCGATGACCTTCTGCATGAAAGGCAAACGCCTTACCTCCATGCTATCTCTCCGGCCCCTTAACAAAGAAATCTTTTTTTTTCCTTTGATTATTTTTAATAGGGGCAGTAGCATATCGGCATTAGAAATAGTTTTACTAGATCTTCACATCACACCCCTGAATGGCAAAAAGCCTCTTCTTCATTTTGCAGATAAAAGAACTGAGGTTCTTGGTGTATTCTTGAGTTGATTGTGAATTCACTGTAGGTCTTCCAATATCAAGAACTGTTTTTCAGAGAACCACACTGACATTTGACTTTCCAATCATAGTTTTATTCCATAAAATAAAAAATGTTTTCTATAAGAAAAATGGAAATTTGACTGAATATATACCTCTTAAAGGTATGGAATATCTGTCCTGCCTGTACAGGCCCCAAGTTTGAGACCTGGCACGCCATACTCTCCTCAACACTTAAAGGTGTGGCTGGCTCTGGTAGCCCTCCCAGCACTTCTAAGCCTAAAACTAAACACTTAAGCCACAAAACTGGGCTAATGATCTTTTAGAGTAGTGTCCAGGCTGTCCAACACTGTTGAAGAGCCCATCCAAAACAACAAAAAATAAACAAACAAAAAACATTTAAAGGATGAATAAATATTGAAAAACGCTGAGCATGGATTTTTTCCCTTAAGCTAGAAAACAATAGTTTGCATCAGCTTTTCAAGGCAACAGACTTCGTTTTGCTACAATCCTTTGTGAGTCTTGCTTGTTTTCTTGGCTTAACCAGAACTTACTTAGAGCAATTAGGTGCCCCCTGTGAAATGTCTTCCGCTATTTATGAAGGAGAGTCTATAATTGTCACCAGTGTATAAAGAAAATAGAGCCTCCTGATAATAGCATAGTTATAAAGTCCCAGTGCTGAGATGCAAACTCAAGATTTTGGTGTGTAATCTTTGAAGCTTGTAATACACTACAAGAATAACATTTCTGTTTTTGTCCACTTGGACTGTTCTTACAGAAATGCCACCAACCAGATAACTTTGAAACCATCAAGTTTTCCTTTCTCTCAGGTTGAGAGGCTGGGAAGTCCAAGATGTTGACCCTGGCCTATTGCATATCTGGTAAATTAGGCATACTTCCTCACAGACAGTGCCTTCTGGCAGGGTTCACATACTGTTGAAGGAGCTCAGGAACTCTCTGGGGTCTCTGTTGTAAGGATTCAAATCCCATTCATGAGGGCTTTCCTCCCATGAACTAATCTTTGTCTAAAACCCCATTTCTTAATACCATCACCTTGGGAGCAAGGGTTTTGACCGATGAACCAGGGAAGAAACTAAAAGGACCATAGTATTACCAAACTTTATTATGATTTTTTCTACATATTAGAGCTGATGCAAGGTTATTTCTGTTTTCAAATTAGTTATTTACATTAATTTTGATGAGCCTGCCTGAGTAATATCAAAGGAATAGATTTGTGGGAACTCATCCCGCTTGAGTTGGTCTCATGTTTGGATTGCTATCCATATAACCAGGTGATGATGAGACCCTACTGTCCCAGTTGGTCTCTCTGTGCCATGTACTATATGGCTTCCTGGGAACTTGAAAGGTAAACAAGAGGCTATGATCCCTGGCCCTGGGATCCACTCATTTGATGAGATCAAATTCAGTTGAGAGTGACTGGATACATGTGTGAGTAGAATTGTTAATATTCTGTCAAAATGAGAATCTTGCTTTGCTTGGAATATTTCTGAAGGTTTTCACAACAAAAATTGTGAAACTCAACAGTGTACCAGTGAATTAACCAGAACCAATTAAACAAGTCTAGGAAGAGATATTTGTTATTTATGAGGACAAGAATGTCTAAAATGTGTGTTCTTATGTTTTCCTCTTTAGAAAATAATTTGCTGATCACCTTTATAAATATGCAAATGAAGAAAGCACCATCTTTTTGTTCTTCGCTGTTATCGTAGCTAGTTAGTCCAGTCACTTACACATACTGGTTGCTCAGAAATACTTAATACCCCAAAATAAATTGGCTTAGGGATTAAGAACCAGCAGATATATGCAGAATAATGACAGCATAGCAGGGGAGGGTTGTAGAGTGACCCAGCATTGAATATTGTCCCTCATAAATAGAGGGGTAATGATGTTTTAAATGCAATGGTTGCACTTAAATTTTAGGGCTGATTTAATAATTTATTCTTCAGTGAAAAGCCAGATGTCACTTTATTCATGTGTCATCCAAATTAGGTCTGTTCTTTTTTCAGTTCTGACAGGTTGCTTATTTAGAGTGGGTAGCGGTAGAGAGCTTTAAGGAGAGCAAATGAGATAAAGGGAAACTGGTCCTGCAAAGGATAAGACAGAGTATAGGACCCCTACCACACCCACCAACTGATATAAAAGGTTGCCCAAGAATCAACAGCTGATGGTTTATAGCAGGCTTTGGTGACTGACAGTCTTCCTTCATAGGAGGTTTTTATAGTCCTCATTTTACAAATAAGCTGACTAAGGTTCAGGGGAAAGACCTGCCCTGGGCTATACTGTGTAGCAGGACTGTAAGTTTTAGTTCACATTTTATAACTGCTAAGCTTGTTTTCTTTCTTTTACTTCATAATTCTTCACTTGACTGGTTCTGTCCCCAAAAGAGGTGTTTTGGAAATTGATGTAGACATTTCTGGTGTTTTCTACTTTGGAGGGGAAGGATATGGTAAATGTAGGAATTTGTTAGGGATCAAAGATTCTATACATGTTGCAATGTACACATAATAATTCTCAGACCCTGACATGCTTATATCTTCCAGAGGCATTGATAGTCACTTACATAGATGAAAAACCTGTTTGTAATGAGTTCATCTAAGACCTAGCTCGACTCGACTTATAAATAAAGATGTCCATACATCCTATTAGAACTGAAAGTTCTGGAAATGCAACTAAACTGAGAGAAAAATGTGCTTCCTTTTGCTAGAACCTCAAAGATAAAAATGACTAAGTCAGTTTAGGCTGAATGTTAGTTGTCCAGGCTGTGAATGATGGAGCTTATGTTACTAGAGACCAACTGCTAATTTTCAGGGGTAATGATATGAAACTCAGAGGTAGCTAGTTAGATTCCACTTAAAACAATCTACACAAAAGCATAAAGGGATCAAGAACAAGGCACATGGTTCAGAGATCCTCAGTTTTAGGAAGGGGGCTTAGGCATTAACTAGCCTACTCACTTATGAATGAAGAAACTTGAAATCTAAAGCCAAGTGGTACCTTCATGGAAGACCTGCCAGTAAATGATATGTCAGATACTATGGAATGAGCATCTCAGGACAAATATAAGTCACACTCCAATGGTCACATTAGGAAGAAGAAAGTACAATCTTTCTTCTCCTTCTTTGCTTTCCTTCCTTTGCACAGACGGAGTTTTTGCTCTTTCCATCTTCTGCATACCATTGACTTTTTTGCTTCACCATTCAGCCTCTCACATGCACAATAGCAGCCCCAGATCCATTTTAATATCAAGAAAACTGAACATCTAAAGGGAAAAATTGGGTTTCTGGATGGTTAGTGTCTTGTTAGATATTGAGTTTTAATTTATCACAATAAAAAATCAATTTATAGCTCAAAACCAACATATTTTTAGAAATTGGCACTGTCAGGAAGCTGCCTCTGTAAGATAATTTAGGCAGAGGATAATCCTCGACAGGGGATAAAGGATGTCCCTATTACCCTGGAAAAGGAGACTGAATGTTTTCCAGCAGATCTGGTAAACCCAGAAATGTAATATTTTCCCCTTAATGAACCATTTTATAAATGTTGGTCTTTAAGAAAGTAAAGTAATATTTTCTGTGTTAGCTGCTTTTGCATGCTGAGTCTCATTTCATTCAGTTTCCTAAGATCTCAGTTAGGAGTGTTTTGTTATTCCCATTGAACACATAAGGAGACTTAGAGCCAGAGAGGCTGAGGAATCTAGCACTCCACCAGATCCAAAACAAATAGGAACCAACCCTAACATGGTGCCAGGGTGAGTTCAATTGCTCTTTCAGTATTCTCTTCTAGGCCATAGTTTGGCCTCTTACAGATCAATGACCATTTGTTTACCCTCCAGGAGAAAAGCTGAGTTGTGCTAAGAATTATCACTATATACACAGAATCCATGACTAAGTTTTTCTCAGCTGTGATTATGACCACTGTGGGCCATGGAGGTCAAAGGTACAGAGCCCCCATGTGTACAGTATGATCTCAGGGAGACTCCACTCTATGGGCCTCTGTTGCTTCCTTTGAAAACTGAAGAATCTTCTGAAAACTTGTTATTCAAAGACCAGGCAGTTCAAGAACTGCCAGAGACAATGCAGGCCAGTGAGCAGTGCTGAGTGTCATGACATCTTTCCTTGAGATAGCAAGTGGTGGCTCATGAGCTGTTGCCTGAGTTTGCTCCGGATGATGATGAAGAGGCACGGAGGGATCTGTAGATCTCAGGCTCTTTATTCACTATTCTTGGGCTGCCTTTGGGAAGGGTGCAAGGATTTTTTTTGTATGCACTCAGAAAGGAATATTTGGCTCTCCGGCCTTACCTATAAGTCTAATAGGGCTCAGTATGCCCTCCTTTTCAGACACCATGCTTAGTGCTTTGTATGCTTAATCTCTCATGAAAATATTATCATCAGCCTCTAAGTTTTATAGTTAGATTCAGCACTGCTGATAAGAGACAGACTGGAGGATGTTAGGTTGGTTGATCAGGGCTACTCTTGAGTTTTTATCTTTTTCTTCATTCAACAGATATCCATTAATTATCTACTGCACACCAAGTATATTCTCCAAGAGTTGCTGACAGTGGTGAACAATGAAATTTTCTCTGCTTTTGTGGCATTTACCCTTGAAATAGGGAGACAGAAAAGAAATGGTACATGTGCATAAAAAATAACCTCTGTATGAAAAATAAGTCAGGCAAAGCCAGGGCATTTCCCCCTCTACACTTTGTTGACCTCACAAAAGGGTTGCGTTGGTGTGCATGCATGGTAAATCACAATCATGAATGTGTTCTGGGAGCTTCTTCTAGCTTTGAGGGTCAACTGAGTAATGGAGAAAGACACTTTTGAAAATGCTCATCCGAATTCCAGAGTTCGTTACACTTGATAAATCAGAGCTGCCCGATGGGTGTCTCTGCTTTTATTTAGATTCTGATTGCTTCCTATGAGGTCTACGGCTTATTGTTTTTCTATTTCATGCATTTGCTTTAAATTTTAATTTAAAACTCATTTTCCATCACTGTGCCTCGGTTACTTAATAGGCATTTCTATTTCCTACGAAGTCACTCCTCGTGCGCTCTTGTTTGTATCAAAATGGTGATGTGGCAATTAGGAGCAGTCCTCATAGGATGGTGCTTTGTGCTTTCTTTCAAGTCCTCTGGACTCAAAGCCTGAGATGGAATTGCATTCATAATCCTTGGTGCAATCAAGTGATGTGTTTCAGAGAAAGTAAGCAGTGAGGTCAGGGTAAGACTAGCAAAGTCCACCCCTCGGCAGAGAGTTCTGGCTCTGGGGCTTAGATGATGAGTGTCGTGGACAGAGGTCTGATCTTACTGTCAAAGGCCTGAATTTTAATCTTCTCTGAGATATACAAGTGCAGGTTGAACTGTAATGATACCAGCAGTGATAATAATGCTAATGATGATGACATACTTATTGTCCCAGATCATTTCATCAGTGTATTCCCTCCATCTCATTTCCTTCTTTCATCATTCACCAAATCTCTTAGGTCTCAGCTCTATTTTGGAGGATGCCAGCAGCAGTGAACCAGCCAATCTTTATAACAATCTCTCAAAATAGATGTATTATCTCTTGCTTATACAAGAAGATATTGGTATTCCAGGAGTTTCCATGAATTACCATGCTGTCTCTGCTAGTAGGAGGCCTCCTGTCCCCCATTTTATTTCTAATGTGCCAGCCCAGACTAGGAAACTGGAGTGACTCAGTTTTGCATTAGTGATATAATGTTTTAAATGCTTCAATGATTTCTGGTTTTGGTTTTCATCATTGGTCCCTCTGGAGAACATCATTAACTCTCTCTGTCTCACTGTCTCATTCTCTCTCTCTCTCTCTCTCTCTCTCTCTCTCTCTCTCTCTCTCTCTCTCTCTCTCTGCCCCCCACTAACAGTAAGACATCAATATCTTCTTCATTTTATGTCACATTCTCAGAATTACTACTCCCCACACTCATACCTATCAATTGAATAAGGAAAAAAAAAACATGCTAAATTGGTAAAAAAAAAAAAGTTTTAATGTCTTGATTCCTTACAAATAGTAAAAGCAAAGGGATTACAAGCAATCAGACTGTGAGCAGTTTTGTTTTGTTTTGTTTTGTTTTTGGGAGAGGCTCCTAGAAGCTCTGTGTATTCTTGAAACATGTCAAATCCAGGCAGCCTGTATCTACTTTTCTACTTGTATCCAATCTTAGTGAGTGGTATCTGCATATAAGCAGTTGTTGCCTCTCAGAGAATGACTGCTCTGTCCCTATAAGCATCCCTTGCAACCATGTATTTTGCTCCAGCCTTATATATCCTTTCTATAAACTTGCCTAAACTTCAAGATGAACTGAGGTTATATATATATATATACCCTCTCTCAATAACTTCCATTTAAAATGATCTCAATAAACAGGTGCCATGTTTCTCCCTATGTCCTATTCTCTTTCTCCATACCCTAATTTGTTTCCTTTTCCCTTTTCTTCTCGTCTCATAGGCAAGGAGATGTAGTCAATTTTTCATATATTTTTTCTAGAGATGGAATCAAGTACTGTTTTGCATAAAATAACAAAAATATAGCCTGCTAATACAAACAGTTACATATATTCAGTTTCATATATTCAGAGGGACATTGAGATTTCATGGAGTCAGAGAACAGCAACTCATTTTCAGGATGCTCACTGAGTGCTATACTAAAATCACAAGGTTCGTTTCTGGTCAAGAGAGATTCTTGCCAGAGATGGGGAGCCCTCCTTCCATCAAACACCTTACAGTTCTGATGCTTGGATACCTCAGCTCCTGGAGTATGTACACACATATTATGATCCAAGGATGAGAGAGAGAAGATTATCTTGGGGGAGGACTTAGGAACGAGATATCTCTGTTGGCAGGGAATTGTCCTCATTGTCCCTTTCAATCCTTGTCACACTATGAACGAGTTGTGACTGACCCTCATTATACTGGTCAAAGCCATGAACCTGGGGGATGGTGTGTGGCAGGAAACTAGAGATGTTCTAGGCACTAAGGACAAAGGGATATCACATCTCCAACCCAGACTCTTATTCTCTAAAGAGCGAACATCAGGGTCTAAAGTGCAGCTGCTTCCACCTAGAGTAGGCAAACTCACTTCACATGACCTGTGCTTTATATTTTTATGTAATCGTCCCCCCAGTCACCTCTTTCACCGTGCCTTACCCATATTCTGACTTTAGGATTGGCCTGTCAATATTAAACTGACTTTCCAAACTATTTAGAAAATCAGATTTTAAATCTGCAAGATACGATCAGGGAGACATAGCTTCTATATACATTTCAGTACAAAATACCAATCCCGCCAGGAACAAAGGCCTGCATTTTTCATGATGGCTAAGCAAAGCACAGACTGTGTTGAAATTATATATTAAAAATGTGGAAATAAAGATGGGGCTGGCAGTTGTTTGCACTCCAGAAAGTCATAATCTTAGTTTTGAAGAGAAGCTGCTTTGTCTTCGGTGTAAATAGGTCCAAAAGAGAGTACGAAAGCCTGTGAACTGCAGAAATATTTCATCGCAGGACCAAGTACAGTGTGATGCAGTCACCACTGTGAATTGACAGACACATTCTCTCCTGTTGATTTCTGGGCTGTCAAAACCATGTTTCTTCCCACTGATCTGTACCCCATGATACAACCAACCAAATGCTTAACAGAAACTTCATCTGATAACAACAACAACAAAAGATCTCTTATGTTTGAATTTTTTTTGTGTGTGTGTGTGGCTTTAAAGGTACAGTTGCCTCCCTCCCTTTACAATGGATCTTTACATGCATCTATTATCTACCCTTTCACAGTTTAGTGAACTAGAGCCCAAAGAGATTAATTACTGGCCCATAATCACACAGTTATAGTTAACAGTCTAATTGTTATTTCAATGTCATATTCTTTCTGTTCCTAAAAGTGGTATCTATTCAAGAAATTTTACAAAATACAGAAAAATTATAAAGGGAAAATACAAATGATCAGCAATGCATAGAGCCAATATTTTGATATATCTATACCACCAGTTTTCTTGACATAAACATAAACAATACATGCAACTTTGTAACCTACATTTCTTTTATTTTTCCACATCTTTTTTGGTGTTAAATATTTTCCTATAGCATCATTTTTGTCTTCTCTTTCTGGAAAATATGAGTAAAACTTTAACCTACACTTGGGCACCACTTGGCAACATTGTTTTGTCTCTTGACCACATACTATCTCTGAGTCTGAGTTTAAAGTAATATTATTGATTCTCTGTGTACACATACATGTTACAATTAGGAGAAAACTTGGCAGAAATCACTTTTACAATTTAAGATTACTGATCTTTGACTTAATGTCAAATAAAGTGTATTTAATTGATTATTCATGTATATAAAGTCATACAATCTGTGGCCAGGGAGTAGCTCAGGAGACTGGAGCACATACTTTGTATGCAGAAGGCCAGGGTTCATCTCCAGTACCACATGATCCCCTAAGCACTTCCATGGGAGTCCCCTGAATAAAGAAAGAACTAGAATAGTAGCCCCTGAGCACTTGTGGATAAGGCACAAAACCAAACAAAAAGAATGGAAAAAAAATGCATGTAATCTTGGACAAGTCATATTAAACACCCTGAGATTCAATCCGTTTTGAGATGGTGATAGTCTTGGTCTTCTTTAAAGATCAGTTAAAGCTATTCAAGGAGAGAGAATACATGTTAAAGGACTTTGCAAATGAGAGCTCCTTTATGTTGTCGTTATTTTGGTCATAAGAGAGGAATAAAGTTGAGCATTTGGAAACTAGATGAATGAATAAACCCTTTCATCTCTTCATTTTAATAACTATAATTTATGAAGTGCAGTATTCTTGGACAGAGGAATGCAGGCTGGGTTCAATTCTAATTCAGAATTAGTAGGTTCTGGAATGAGATGAAGTGCAGCCTCTTTCTGGAGAGCTGTAGTAGCCCCCTGGTGCTTTTTGGCTTTTTTGTCTACAGCTCCTGTGCTCTTAGGTCAGATTATCTAATGAACCAAATGCACCTGCAGCCTCTTGCAGTCCTTTTTCTGAAGTTAGAGGCCTGGCTGCACAAACCTGCCATTACCTTTTTTTTTCTTTTTATGAGCCTCAATGAGTATTATGGAGATGCTAAGGTGGACTATCCCATTGACTATGAAAGTTCATCTTAAAACGAGTCAGCATTTTCGCCAACTTCTTTACTGTTCTTGTCTTGATAGTCTCATCTGTAAAAATTAAACCTTGCATCAAATATTTGCAAAGCAGGCGCTTCCTAGCAGGCAGTGGGATGTGAAGATGAATGAGAGGATCCCCCTTCTTCCCAAAGACTCATGGTCCAGCATCCAAGTAAACAACCAATTATACAGCAAGATCATAGGGTGATCATGTCACTTCCAGTTCAGATGGGTGCGTGTCTATATTAATGGTTTGGGAAAGGAAAGCAAACAGACTCAGTCTAATTAAATAGGCAGAGGACACTTAATTGATTCATATGGAAACAATATAGAATAAACTGTGAGATCCTGGCATTCCAGACTAATGCTCTCAGATGGGGTTGGGTGTGTGGGGTAATCCTTTCCACTTCTTCATCAGTTCCCCCAACACAAATAGACTCCCTGCCAATTCTAAATGTGTGTGTTTTCATTGTCTTTGTTCTTCTGCTGGCAGCTGCCTCCCTGTATTCATTTTCTTTGCCCATTCCTTTGGCTAACTTTCCTTTATTATGTAGGTTACTCAGCTCAGCTCAGCTCAGTCATCATTTCTCAGGAGTTCTTCCCTGACCCCTCCCAACTTAGATATCCCTTATCTATATTTCCAGGTGCCAGTCACTTCTATCATTATATTTATTTAAATATATTGTGCAAAGGTAGAAACAATCCATGTTCCAGGGGATGAACGGATAAATAATATGGTGGCCACATGCTAAAATTCATCATTAAAAGAAAGTTTTAGCTGATATTTCCTACAAAATGGATGAGCCTTAAAGACATTACACCAAATAAAATAAACATTTAACAAAGATACAAATACAAGTGATACCTCTTAGATGAGGATCCGAGAGATTCAGATTCAAGAAGTAGCTGAGGGACTGGAGTGATAGGACAGTGAATGGGGCTCCTGCATGTGCCAACCCAAGTCTGATCCCTAGCACCACATAGGGTGCATAGACCTCTTACAGGAGTGATCCCTGGACACAGAACAAGGAGTAAGCCCTGAGTTTGTGTGGGTGTGGCCCGCAATATAAATAAAGTTTACCTAAACTTCACTCATTAAAAGAAAGTTAATGTGGCTGGAGTGATAGTACAGAAAGAGTAGGACATTTGCCTTGAATTCAGTCAGATAAACTGGATTGGATCCTCAGCATCCCATATGGTTCCAAAGCACTACCAGAAACAATTCCCTGATATGTGACCTCCCCCACAAAATACCCCAAACAACCAAACAAAAATATGTAGCCAAATGGTGGCCAGAACCTAGGAGCTGGGGAGGGAAGTTAGGAACTGCTGGTTTTCATAGGTACAGAGTTTTCTTTGAGGACAATGAAAATACAAGGAAAGAGATAGGGGCAGTAGTTTGATAGCAGTGTGGATGTTTTTAATGTCTTTGGACTGAACACAAAATTATTTCCAATTCTTCTGTTACATACATTTGAGCATCATTAAAGACTATGTTTGAATTTGGTTTGCACTGACAGCTTACTTTCCAACATCTCAAGACTCCCAGAGAGAAGCTGCAATGGTTATTTCACAGGATGTTTTTAGTGCCATGCAAGTACCTAATATAGATAGTAGGCGTTCTTATAAAAAAAATAAAACATTGAATTGATGAATAGAAAAGTCCTCTATGATTGCCAAAACTGATCATGTATTATTTTTTCTTATTAGTTTTTGAGTCATACCCAGTGGCGCTCAAGGGTTACTCCTGATTTTGCACTCAGAAATCACTCCTGGCAGGCTTGGGAGACCATTTGGGATGCCGAGAATTGAACCAGGGTCCATCCTGTGTTGGCAGCATGCAAAGCAAACATCCTACTGCTATGCTACTTCTCTGGCCCCATATTTATGTTCTTATCAACTCCAACACCACACAGCCTTATGGAGACCAAGGAGATGGCAATTGTCCAAACCAGGATTGAAAGCCAGTTGTTGTCAACCCCAATCCAAAAATATTTTTTATGCCTGGCCAGCTTCCTTTGCTGTCACTTTCCTTACATAGCCAGATAGAACCCAAGAGGGAAAAGGTGAGTAAATGAATCTGAAGAGCCATTTCTTCAATTAAAAATGATTTTAGAAGACTGAAAAGAGTATGGAAAAGGAAAGGGGGAGGAACAAGGTTGATAGACTTTCCCTGTGATACAGTCACTTTTCATTTGCTTTTTATTTTTTCCAATCTCTTGCCATGTAACCAAAAGAATTGGAATGGGGAGATTGATTGGGCAATCAGTTGTTTCCCAAGGGCTGCCACAGAATCCCAGTCTCTTAGGTAATTTAACCTGGAAGGGGGTTTTGCTGTAGGGAACAGCCCACATGGTTGGCAATGGACAAGATGATTTAATAGGCCTCTTCTTGTCCTAATTGCTAATCTTCCTTGTGGGAACCCCCTTTTCATGCTGCATTAAAGACACCATTAATTTGTTTGTGTATAAATTCAAGCTACTTCTGAGAAGCTCCCATTCATAAGTCCTTGGCTTGTACCTCCCCTCCCCAGGAGGATGAACTGATAAGAAAGATGCATTATACATTTTATTACCTTGTATATGGAGCACATGTGGTAACTGTAAAATACATTCATGTATAGTATGAATAACTGTCAGAATAATTGATAAAGTAGCCTGTAATAAAGGTAGAATGGCATTCCTAGATACTGGGGTCTCTAAGTGCTCAAGGAAGCGGGGGAGGGCACCAAATAAATCTCATCTTTCAGAAATTGCTGGCATTTAAAAAAAAGGGGGGGGGGAGCCAACCAGAATTCTTAGGCCTGCATTTTACTTTCAAGTGTAATTATTTTATGTTGCAATTCATATCTGCTGACACATTGGAATCAACTCAAATAAAGGGAGGCTATAAATCTTGAGTTGTTTGGATTAAGCACGTGCTGTTGCTGGAAGAAGGCTGGGAGGAGGCTGCCCCTATGTGTAAATAGTTTAAAAGAATCAGTCTCTGGAAAATATAGAAATCCAGTGAAGACAAATGCCACCCACCTCCCTGCTTGTTTCCTTAGCCAAAGAATGGCAAGGAACGTCTTTTGGTTCTAGTGGATGAGTTGTAGTTGGCCATTTCAGTGGCATTTATAACAATGATAACTGACACTCACATTTACTGGCTTCTGCTACATGCCAGCTTCCTTTGCATAGCAGCCTTTTATCTCCAATCCTGCAGAGAAGGGCTGCAGCTGTATTATGGAGAGCAGAGGTTCCTGGACTTATTGGCCTATTGCCTGCTTTTCAATGGAAAAAAAAGGTACTCAGCATTTCTTGGAAATGTACCTTCTATAAACAAACAGAAAGGTCCCCTCAGTTCCCCCTGAATCCACTACAGTATAATCCACCAGTGTCTCAGGTTTTCCCAAGAGAACCCACTCTGGAACATTGTCCCACTGGGACACTGGGCTAGGGCAGTGTTCCTCATTTGGGACCATATGGCCCCCTGTAACCTGTAGGGGGGGAAGGGAGGTGTCACAGGTGAAAATTGTGTAAATGAGGGCACAGAACTAGACTAAGGTGCCAATCTGTTAAAAAAAAAGTGAGGAGGGGGAATCACAGGAAGTAAATCAAGTTTGAGGGAGCCTCAGTTGGAATTAGGTTGAGAAATGCTGGTCTAGAGTATATATTAATGATTCATACTCCAGGCTATTTATTTGGAAGTAGAAATAATTACAACCTCACCACCAGATGGGGCTCTTGAGAGGGTGTCAAGCTGTCAGGTATTTAGGTAAACAGCAATGATCAAAAGGTAGGAGCTGATAGTATTGTTTCTGCTATTCAAATGAGGAAACCAGGCACACACATTAAGAAACTTGGCCGAGTGTAGTTAGAGAAATAACTACATTTGGAACTATCCTAATAATGAGAATGTATGAGGGAAATAGAAAGCCTGTCTAGAGTACAGGCGGGGGTTGGGTGGGGAGGAGGGAGATTTGGGACATTGGGGATGGGAATGTTGCACTGGTGATGGGTGGTGTTCTTTACATGACTGAAACCCAAACACAATCATGTAAGTAATCAAGGTGTTTAAATAAAATATATTTAAAAAAAAAGAAAGAAACTTGGCTGAGGCAGGGGGTGGAGTGGGATGGGACAGAGAGATAGTCCATCAGGTGGGGCACTTGCCTTGAATGTGACTGATTCCACCCAAGTTCATTCTCCAACCTGAGTTCAGTCTCTGGTATCACCTATGGTCACCGAGCATCACAAGAGATAATTCCTAAATGCAGAGCAGGAGTAATCCCTGAACATCATCAAGTGTGTCCCCAAATAAACAAAATGAAACAAAAAAAGAGATCAGGTACCCTAGACCATGCAATCAGCAGAGCTGCAGACCACAGTGAAGTACAAAGGCTGTCAGGACCAGGCCATGAGTTCTTTTCATCCTCCATCTCCATTGGACTCTTTGTGGACTTTTTTTTTTTTTTTTTTTTTTTTGGTTTTGGGGTCACACCCGGAAGCACTCAGGAGTTACTCCTGGCTCTATGCTCAGGAATCACTCCTGGCAGGCTCGGGGGATTTTATGAGATGCAGGGATTAGAACCACCATCCTTCTGCATGCAAGGCAAACTCCATACCTCCATGCTATCTCTCTCGGCCCCTTCCATTGGACTCTTATAGTAAGGACTGGAAGGGAACTGGATTTCAGCTTGCTAGAAACAACTTTGAGAGTATATTGATAAAACTGAGCTTGGAAGTAGAACCAGAGCTTGGTATACTCTTTGTAATATCCAATCTCAATCCTGGTTCTGCTAATGAACCTGACTATTTTAGCAGTTTATGCAAATACTATGGAACTCAATTTCTATACTGTTGCTTTGTGGGTCACACCTAGCAATGCTCAGGAATTCCCACCTCTGTACACAGGGGTCAGTGCCAATAGTGCTTTGGGACTATGTAGGGATCAAACCTAGGTCTCCTTCCAGAAAAACACACAACTTTTAACCATTTGAGCTATGTTCCTGGTCTCAAAAGTTAACTTCTTGGTTTTTTTTTTGTTTAGTCACACCCAGTGACACTGAGGGCTTACTCCTGGCTATGTGCTCAGAAATCACTCCTGGCTTAGGGGACCATATGGGACCTAGGATAGCATGTGCAAGGCAGATGCCTTACTGCTTGTACCGCCATGCTAGCTCCTCAGAAGTCAACTTTTTATTGGTAAATAATATTTACTTCCCTGGTCTACAGACTTGAGTGTAAGGCATAAGTGCCTGAAAACTATAGCATAAGTGCCTTGAAAACTGTAAAATACCTGTAACGGCTCTTTGCCTCCATATTAGAAAAGGGTAGCCTTTAGAGCCAAAATTAGATTCATGCCACAATGCCATCACAGTCTTGCTATTAAATCACGTCTTTGATCCTCACTTTCTTTGTCTGTTAAATAGACAAAATATTCATAACCCTCCACATCAGTTTCACAGCAGGCATGAGACACCAATGTGATATGGAAAAGAAAGTGTTTACAAATGGATTCCCCCACAAACACCCTGCGTGTAGACCACCCTGTGTATTACAGGGATTTCTGGCCAATGCAAGTCCCATCTAAGCCCTCAAAAGGGCAAAGGGCACTTTGGAATGGCAGTTAGTTTGCCCAGAGAAACTCTTACTTTCCACTGCAAGCATATTTCAGGGTTTTCTCAGCCAAATGATTGTTCTTGCCTCTTCCATACCTTAATTGGAGAGTGAAGAAGGAGGAGTCAGTTCAGTGCCAGGAATTGCTGGGCTCATTTCCTGCAGGGAGGAATTAGAAGAGCAGTGACTGTCTTTGCCTCTCATTTTGCTGTCTGCCTGGCGATGTTTGCATGGTTCCGGGATAAACTCACTAAGATCTCTATTCAGTTTATAAATGCTAGTCTGCTTTGTACCAAAAGATCTATGCCAGGACATACAAAGACTTCTCTCCATGGTGTTCCTATTAATTCATAGCAGTTGTAGAGAACTGTAAAAAGCCACCTAATTACTTCTCCTTCCTGCTGTATCTTGCAAGGATGGCAGGTATCCTAGTAGATTTAAGGTAAGTCTGTATAAAAGACATTGGGCTATAACTTTTTTAAAAAAAAAAAACCTTCCTTTTGCAATCTCTGGCTTAGTCTGCGAGAAAGAATACTGGCCCTATGAACCTTTGTTAGCCTTATGCTGCCTTTATCCTTGTATGAGTGTACTGGACTCAGAGACAGCCGCATGACCTGCTGCTACGCTATTTAGGCCTCTTGCAAAATGAGGGAAAATCATGGACATTATTTCTAAGGAGGTTTATTGTTTCTTTATGAACTCAGAAGCCTGTGAGGGTCCCACCTACCCTTCCACTTTGCCTAAGCATGCATTCTACCTGGTTACTACTAAGATATATTAACTTGGATACTGCTAAAATATATCCTTTGCGCATAAACCAGTCATCTAGGAAGAAAACTTTTTCCTTGTGTGCTGTGAGCTTCCGTGAGCTCCAGAAAACCCACCTAACCTGAGCGGGAGTTGCAGATCCTCCAATTGTATAGTCTGGAGAAGCCCTAATATCAGTACTATGGATGCTACCAACTGGTGGAATTGGGACTGGAGCCTGGGATCATTTCTAAAATCCTGATCTGTGCTATAAACTGAGCTTTAGTGTTTCATTTTGCAACAGCTATAGCAGGCTCCCAGTTTTGTGCTTTCTTTTCTTTTTTTTTTCTTTTTTTTTTTTTCTTTTTGAGCCACACCCTGTGATGCTCAGGGGTTACTCCTGGCTGTGCACTCAGAAATTAAAATTGCTCCTGGATTGGGAGATCATATGGGACTCTGGGGTTTGAACCGTGGTTCATCCTGGGTCAGCTGCGTGCAAAGCAAATGCCCTACCACTGCACCATTGCTTCGGCCCCTGTTTTATGCTTTCTTAACTTCCCCCCTCAGAGCTGCTGATGAAGGTGCAGCTGCAGAGTGGCACTAGGCTATTCTGGGCAAGGGGATGTGGATGGTGATGTTGGACATCTCAGTTGCACCCATTCCTTTGTGAAGGAATACACAAAGGCACTCACCTGTAGTCATCACTTTGAATTCTCCCAAATTCCTCCTATCCTGTAGTCGATTCGAAATGAACAACAATAAAATCACTGCTTAGCAAAGGAAGTGACATCGGTTCAGGGTGGGCAATGCAGAATCAAAGCTGGATCTCACACAGAATGGATTCAGAAGCCCTTGTTGCCACCTCTGGGTTTTGCTGCTTTGACTTTTCGTTAGTCAATTCTAGTCTCACTTCCAACAAAGACTTCATTGGCTCTTCCCAACTTGGAGGGACTCTGATCACAAACAGCAAGTTGTCTGAGTGAAGTGAATCCTCCTACATCTGGTTCTCTTAGCCAGTCCCTGGAGAGCTGGGATTGGGCACAAGCTCACTCATCCTCTTCCCCCCACTCCTGAAGTGCTAATCGATGCAGCAAATACACCTGATTGACTTCATGTCAGAACCCCATTTCGCAACAATGAACAACATCTTCTGTAATTTGAAAGCTGATTACAGACCTGCAATCCTTTTCTTCTTTTCTTTTTTCTTTTCTTTTTTTTTTTTTAACATAAATGGAATTTCTCTTTAGGAGTGAGCTAAAGCTTTTCCGGTTGATTCCAAGCTATCTCTAAGGAGATTTCCTGGCCCACCCCCTTTCAGTGAATCTATTAAATTACAGTAACTGAACTTGAAGCTACAGCAATGAAGAAAATCGCACCATCTGCATTCCATTTTCATTCATTAAGAACTCTGAGCCTAATAAGAAAGATGAAGCTTCATATAAACAGTGTTTATTCCATTTTCCTATCTATCCATCGTGGTCTGTTAACAAATGTGAGATGTAAAGTTGATGCATCTGAAATCTGAAGTGCAGCATGGTGGGGGGGGGGGTTCAGAGGAGAATATATGAATGGTCCCCAGTTGACCTTCATAGTTGTGTCTTCAAAGGACATTTTAATGAGACCCCTTAGGCAGAGAGACCAGGTTAGATTCCATAAAACCCTTCTCCTGCCATGACTCCAAGGCCTCCCTCAAAGCAATGCTTCCAGACTCCATCCCATGTTTTAGCTTTCTAAAACATGAACTACTCTTCTTCCATCCTCATAAGTAGCAGCATTCCTGAGAAAGAATGGGGTCTTGAAAGGGGAACTTCATGCATTGGAGCCCATCCCCTCTACCTACTACTAATGAAGGAGAGTAGCTCTGAAAGATTTGTCAAGGTCCTCCTGGAGCTTGAGCCAGAATTTGCCAATAGCAATAGCCAGGAAGTTCATTTCAACCCACCACCTGATTTTAGAGAGTCATAAGCTTGAATTTCGCTCTTTTTTGGGGAAAAAGATAACTCAAAAGAAAATAGATGTTTATGGCACAGTAAACCAAATATAACAATACCAAAAAATAGCAACACAAAATGTATATTGCATTTTCTCAAATCAAGATTCTATGTAGACCCAGCACCCTTGTTGAATGACTTTTCATTCATACCCACCTTCATACTATGCTGCACTATATTGAATAACTACAGAAGAGGCTATAAGGCACAAGAATATAAGAATATATATATAAGAATATAAGAATAGGATACTGATTCTCTGTTCCTTTATAGAGAATTTTTGCAAGCCCTCCCTCCCCAGAATCTAGACCTTGGATCTATATAGTATTTATTACATTGTACCTCCATTTCCTCTTCTGAAAACTTGCACTGGATAATATTCCATTGTGTTTATGAACCACAGTTTCTTTAGCTTCTCAGCTGTTCTCGGGCACTTGGGTTGTTTCCAGATTCTGGCTATCACAAATAGTGTTCTGAAAAACATAACACAATGGAATACTATGCAACTGTTAGTAAAAATGAAGTCATTAAATTTTCTTACACATGGAAGGATATGGAGATTATTCTAATTGCTGCGTGAAGTGAGTCAGAGGAACAGGAATAGACATAGAATAATCTCATTAATGTGTGGTATATAAAAAAAATAAAATATAATATGGTAATAGAGATAAGGACCAGGAAGATTGGTCCAAGGTAGGAAGCTTGCTACAAAGAGCGGTGAATGCAGTTGAGGTAGAGAAGGGTCCACTTGCAATGATAATTGAAACTAGTCACTCTGGATAAGAACTGAGTGCTGAAAAAAGTGATAAAAAATATAAGTGGATAAAGTGACATGAATGGTATATCTTCATTAACAAGAGTGCAAACCAGTGTCCAAAAGGAAAAAGAGTTAGAAAGAAAGTGTAAAGTAAAATGCCTGCCCCAGAGACAGCAGGGGGTGGAGGTAGGGGTGTGTGTGGAAAGAAAACTGGGAACATTGGTAGCAGGAAAAATGCACTGGTGAAGATTGGTGTATATTCTATGGCAATAGAATTCTTGACCAATTCTTAACCAATTCTTGACCAATAGAATTCTTGACCAATTTTCTAGCCATGATGCTTAAATAAGTTAATTGGGGCTAGGAGTTAGATCTAGCAGTTTAGATTAGTTGCTTTGGGGCTAAGAGTAAGGCCTAGCAAGTAGACCTAGCATATATTTAATCCATCTTCAATTCCTGACATCATGTAGACCCTGAGCACCACCAGCTGCATGGAGGCCACAACACTACCAGGGTGGCCCAGGTAATTCTTTGGACCACAACCTTAGGTCCTTGTATTTAACCACTGATCTGGTTGACTAACAATTGCCCATGAGACGCTAGGCCTTCTGAGCACTGCTTGGGAGCACCTTTACAAAGAAAAAAATGGGAATAAAAAATAGTTGTTACTGTAGGCCAGGCCAGGGAGATAATTCAGAAAGAGGGAGATTTGCATAACCCAGTCATATGCAAAACCCCTAATTTTATTCATGCCACTTCTCTCCTAGTAATTCTTTTGGCTCCCAGTACCCTATCACTGGGCCTGAATATTGAACTGTCTGACCCAACATGGCTAGCAGGGATTGGCCTCTGAGTATAATGAGCCATTTGAGAGCCCCAAAAGTAGCCATAGCAGAAAAGAGTTTTACAGCTGAAATATATCATCAATGTAAATTAGTTAACACAATCCTAGATATAATAGACACACAGTGAAGCTTGTGGATGGTCATATGATTATGGTCATTTTATTAGAACTCTGAGTTCCTATTAGTCACAGCAATGGCAATTCTGTTTGTTTTGTTTACGAGTTACTCCTGGCTCTGCACTCCGCATTTACACCTAAACCATATAGAATTCCGGGAATTTAACTCAGGTTTGTTGCCAGCAGTGCAAGTGCCCTACCCACTGTACTATTTATTGTTCTGCCCCCTAATGGCCAGTTTGTACTTAGCATTTTCTTGACAGGTGAAAACCCAAAGAATCACTAAGTGACTTGCCTAGCATTTTTTGAAGCAGACCATCCCTGGAGCCCATGGCTCTGTGATAATGTCTTGGTCCTGAAGTCTCAGCCCTGACCATCTTGAGTCTGCTCTTCCATTGCCCTGTGACCCTGAATTTGTCCTTTGTAATGTCCTTTGTAATAGAATCAGTTCTTCCCAGTCTTTTCCCCACATATCTATTTACAGCTATAATGGATTTACCGCTGTAACTGTAACAAACCCAATTTGTGTTTGACATCCTTTCTAAGATATCACAGCCTTGAACTTGGAAACCAAACATCTTCACCCTTGTAACTCTATACTTGAACTGGTATCGCTGGGCTCTGTTGATACTAAAGTAGTGTTTGCTGATTGTCTGAGCTCCTTAGGGGAAAAAAAATTGAATGTACTGATATAGTTCATCACTTCCCCTACATTATTATTTGTTCTCAGAAAATCAAGTTAGATTCTCAGCTCCAAGATGACTTAAGATCTCATGAATCCTAACATCTTAAAGGCCAGGTTGCAAACACATATAAGTTTATGTACCCAAACATGAAGTTGCTGGAAAATCTTAAGAAGCGTAATTTCAAATCAATGTCTTTATGATTTATTAATAGTGTTTTATTTGAAGTTCTAATTTATATACTTATGTACCTGGAACTATCTAATAATTTCTTGGAAGTTGAAGGAGATCAGGAAGGAATTCACACCACCTTGGTGAAAACCAGTCTGCTGAGTTGCATCAGGTGACCCCACTAGAGCATGGTCAAGATTTTGAGAAATCTTGGGGGATGTTACTGGCTTTGTTGCTTGAAGATCACCAACATGTGTATGTGAGTATTTGTGGGGGGGGGTGTATGTAGTTTAGACAATACATCCAAGACCTGCTTTGGTGTAAGACTGTGATTGCTTCCCTGCACACACACCCCACAAATACTCATATACATAAGTTGGTGTGTGTGCAGGGAAGCAATCACAGTCTTATTTCAAAGCAGGTCTTGGATGTATTGTCTAAACTACATGTCTCCAATCTTGTATGCACTCTTCATCTCTTAACTGAAAGAATGCTTCTAGGCAGGCAGAAGTGTTGAGATTAAACAGACAATTTTATGTTCCTCTTTAGACCCCAGAGTAAAAGGAAGTGTGACAGCAAGAATGGCATCATGGCATGTGCAAGAGACTTAATGTATCCATTAATGGGATTCTTATTATTCTCATTAGACTGACATTGGTACTGAGATTTTAGATACATAGTTAAAATATTTTCAAACCTAAGACTTGTTTTAGTGTTCTGATTCCTAAACCCCTCACTCAACTTCACAACAAATGCACCCAGAACCCAGGGCTGAATCATTATTGATTTAAAAACTGTTATTGATCACCTAGAATAAGTTCTGAAGATTGATTCAGCATTGAGCAAACAAGACAGAAGAAGCCTTAGCCCCTTATTACCATCTATTTTATTGGGACTGTCAGGCAATAATCAATAAGTGAAAAAATAATTTCAAAGAGCAATAAGTACAGTTGACCCATAAACAATGGTGTTAAGTATCTGACTCCTCCCACACATAATTGAAAATTTATTTTTAAATTTTAAGTTTAGACTTTGTCACGTGTAACTATTGTCTTGGTGTCAGGAATGATTTTAGGACACTACCCAATTTCTATAGATACACCTTCTAAGGTTCACTGACAGATTCAATCTAATGATGTTTGTGACTGGTTGAATTTGTGAATGTAGAGAGACCTATGGATAGAAAAAAAAATACATGGGTATTAATGGGACCATGCAGTTCAATGTAGCTCAAACCTTTATTCAAGAGTCAACTTTACTGAATATTTTTGATTCACAGTAATACATACCAACAGACATAGTAAAATTAGATAGAAGACAATACATCTCTGATCAGATACATTAAAACCAAGACTTGAATTATGGCCTTAATGAAAACATCAACATGATGAGTGTTCTGGTTAGTGGGTCTCACAGGTAAAAAAAATGAATTTGGTAAACAGATGGCCCTTTCCTTGCTTGTATATATTTCTTAACCCTGATATTATAACAAAGACTGTGACATCAACTTGAGGTGGACTCATGATTTAGGCTGCCAGGTTTTTCATCTTCATGTAGACAATTCTGCTTATCCCCATCTTTCCATCTAAGTCTACCCAACTTTATCCAGGTCAGTCAGTTTGTAAAACTTCAGGCCTCAACCCAAAAACTGCCTTCCTCTGCCCAAGGTATTTATCTCGCTATATTTCTCCTTTTATTGTTTTTATCTTAAGCATATTCTTTTCTGTGCTATGCATAGTTTTGTTCATTTATCAAGACCAGTATGGAGAATAGCTTCCAAAACCATTGTAATGTGTTAAGGAGGATCTTGGACTCTGTCATCCAACTTCCTAATGGATGACTGTAGGCAAACAATTATTTTCCCTAGACCTCAGTTTCATCACTTGTGAATTGTCAAAATTCTAGTGTTCCTGGTTTAGGATTATTCCTAGGTGAAACTTATACAGTGCCCATAATTCACTGGTCAAAGTCAACACTCAATGGATGTGAAAGAGTTGTTATTATTTCTGCTGCATGCTTCCTGGCTTCCTTTCCTTGAATAGAATAGGGAGCATGGACTTAGTATCAGTGATTTGTGTCTGCATTCCCTAAACAAGTTCCAGAAATGCAACTGTACTTCGTAGATATTTTGCATGAATGAAGTTTTTCTTTTGTCTGCTTATATACACACTACAGCATAACAGAATTTAAGTACTGGAAGGAACCGTCCCTCTCACTGAGTGATTTCAACTGCCTTAAATTGAAACAGAGAGATCAGAGGAGGTGATCATATATTAAGGATAAAGTTACAGAATGTTTGGTAGACACAAAATTAATGTTTGGTGCTTCTCAGAACAACAGTGTGCATAGAAACAGAATACAGATAACTCTGAGGCTAACAGAGGTCCTATGCTCCAAGACAAGCCCAAATTTAGAAAATTTGATCCCATGAGTACAATGATTTTTCTGGAGTTTGTGAACTACTTTTGGGTTCGCTTGTTTGTTTGTTTTCTTTATAATGCTTGGGATTACACCAGAGATGCTCAGGATTTACTCCTGACTCTACAGTCAGAAATTATTCCTGATAGTGCTTGGGGAACTATATGGAATCTGAGGATCAAACCCAGTTCAGGTGTATTAAGAGTAAAGTTCCCAACCCACTGTACTATTGCTCCAGCCCATGGCTAGTTTTTACGTGGAAACTGTCTTTTCCTCCTGATCAGAGCATAGATATGCTTAAAAAAAAACACAAAAAAAACAACAACCTTGAACAATAAGAAATGTGGCTGCTTTACTTAGTAAGTTCAGTCATGTAAAAGGACACATGTGCAAATGAAAAAAAATTTTTTTACCTCATATAAAAGTTGGAACCATGTTCTTTATGTCACAGGGTCCTGAGATCAGCTCAGGCCTCACTCTTTCCATCCTGACCTGTCTGGTGAGGGGAAAAGGTGAATTTGCACCTCCTCAGGAGATAATATGCATTGATCCATCCCTGACTTGAAGGCTTGTGAGCATTTAAATGACCCCTGGGGTTATTGATTTCAGAAGCACAGCAGATTTTGTTTGGAACTCATTTAATGGGCCCAGATCCCAGAAATCATTCACCAGATACCCAGGAGTCCCTACTGTGTGCCTGTCCTCTTCTCTACAGAAAGAAGTAGTAAGAACAGAGTGATACAAGACATTACCTGAAGGAAGCTGACTGCATTCATGAGTATCTCAAAATAGTAGCTGACATATGTACAATACAAGTTTGTAAACTTATGACAGTGACTGCTGTGGAGAATCTATGGTAGATTTGGAATTCTCAATTGCTAACTGCTTCTGTGGTTTTATTTTAACTCACCTTATCATTCACTCTATGTATTCCTCAGGATGTCACAGCAGATGGTGCCTGAAATCCTTTCCTGTCTCCCAATTCACCAACGTTTTACTGTAGCTCAAAATCCTTATCCCCAAGACCTTACTAGAACTCTTCCTGTGGTCTGTGTTTGTGTGATCACTGTATCAATCTAGGGGATGCTGTTTATCTGCTTCTGTCCCTCTTGCAATCTCTGAGTCTAAAGGGTGAGAATAGCCTCAGATTTATCTCTGTTTCCATGGAGTTTAACACACAGATGATGTACAGGAAGTAAAGGAAAGAATACTAGTGCTTTTTTTGTCTTTTTCAACTTTATGCTTTTACATGTACTTCCCTTTTATCTGCCATTCAATCAAAAGGAAGCTGTTGGCATCTCCAACCTCTTTTTATCTTTAAAGGTTTCCTATCATATAAGTAAAAATTCAAACGTTTATGATCTTTAATCTTTGATGCTCTCCTTAGACTAAGCAGAGAAGCAGCCCCACCCCTCCAACTGGATCACTTTGGGACAGATCCAGACCTACATTCATCAAAGATGAGTTATGCATGTTGTGTATGAAAGAGCTGTGCCCCCCTCCCGTAAGACCCCTCCCTCGTGGACCAGGGCAATGACCTAAACTTTGTGATGAGGCTTTAAAGTGGGCAGACAGAACACTTGCTCCTCCTACCCTCTGTGCAGAGATGGGTTTAATGAGCCTGTGTCTTGTTGCGATGAAAGGAACTAAAAATTCTCCCCAAATACTCACTGCCAAGGAAGAGAGTGGGTGGGGGATAAATGAACAAGAAGAGGTTAAAACAGCAGATGGAAAAAAATGTAGAATCTCTGTGTGGTGCTTCAGATTATTTCTGTGATAAGAAAGCTCAGCCCTATGTGATTAGAGCTTCCTTAGAAAAGGGGGGGAAACACAGAGAACCATACACCTCCTTGGCACCCCTAAGGCTTGACATCCATTCTGGCAGAGTTTAGTCTTTGAATTTGACTAGTCAGAATCTGGACTTTGACCCCCCTCATGCCTGTTCATTTTCCTCCAGACCCAGTCAAATGAAACTTCTGGGACAGATCCCAAGTCTGCCTGGCTCCAGATCTCATGCAGGTCCTAGAAGGACATCACCTCATTCCGAAAATCAGAACATGACACCAGATGAGACAGAAAACTTACGGACCTCCCAGAGGCCCAGTGAATTCATGCTGTGTGTTGCAGACTGTCTGCACAGGGGCTGTTTAATTGGTCTTGTATTTGGAGGGCTAGATTAGAAGAGGAAGAAAAAAAAAAAAAAGACCTAGCTCAACCTGATTTACATGAAAATGAGGAGAATGAAAAAATGTGGGGTATTAAAATGTGTGAGTGGAATCCTTAGATCTCTGCTTCCTGAGCAATGTGCTGTAGAACTTTTAAATTGGCTACATTGCTTTAATTGAAATATAGAATTGTAATAACACAATGTGACAGGCACCCACTGAGGGGGCCCTAGCTGCTCCCACCTTTCCCTGGAGCAGCAAACAACAGGGGGGTGGGGAAAATATATACACTGCCAAGCACTTGAAAGAGCTTTGTTCTTTTGCAAGCTCTTTGAGGTCTGCTTTTTGAAAAATGCATTTTCTTCCCCTTCATTCACTCCAGGGTCCAATTAATCCACCCCTCCCCACCCCCTCGCTCAGCATGGTCTCACCATACTGGTATTTTGCCTCCATTAAGGTGTTTGTTGTAGGTTGGGTAGAAGGAAAATAAATGTTAAGATATCCAGATTTACCTAAAAAGACCCCAAACCTGTGGCTCTCCTGAACCAAACTGATGAATTAGTGTGGCATATGACTTCCAATCCCCCAGGTTTCTGCTTCCCATATGAACATTTCCAAGTGGACACACGTGAAGTTTATTGCCAGGCCACTGGACCCAGAGGCCTTGGGAGATGAGTGCAGGTATCAGAGACAGCTACTGTGGCAGGCAGTGATATTTGTGAGCACTGTAAGATAGACTCCTCATCTTCCCTATAACCCAGCCTCTGGAAAGGATTTGTATTGTGGGAATAAACATTCCAAACCCTATTCCCAGTCTTTATCCAGCTTTTTCTGTAACCATCTGAACAGGATCTGATGGTCTCTATTTCAGACTGACTTTCTCCTCCAGACTGGCTTCCAGACTGGCCAGTCCCTACCAAAGATTCTGGGTGTAACCACAGTTAGCTCCAGCCATTGGATTGATCTTTCTCTCCTCATCTGTCTCCAGAAATACTCTTTCTGGACCACACATGACCTCTGAACTCTACAAGTTCTCTCTACTCAAGGACTAGCATTAAGCCATATTCCACACTAAGCCCTCCTTGCCTTGGGTCTCTTGTGTTAAAGATAAACAAGCTAATTGAGGAGAACTCCTTTAGCTGACAGCAGTAGATTTCAAGAGTTTTTCTTGAAAGTGGGGTACAGGAAGTATTTTCTATTCCAATCCATGATAACCAGAACTATCTGTGGCTTTCCAGGTGATCTCTTATGTGTCTTACCTCAGCCTGGCCCAGTAAGAAAATGTGCTCTGTAGACACCTGTGTGCCATTGCACAGTTGTCATGTAACTTTCTAGACTATATGCCTGCCCCTATGCCTTCTAATTCTAGGTTGGAGGACCCAAACTTTCTCAGTTTACTAACTTTAATAATATATTTTGAGAAAGAGAAAGGTCACACTCACATAACTTTTGTTTCTATAGTCTAATGTTTATTTGTTCTACTTTGATATTAATTATAATGGCTAGTCTTATGTCTAGTTTATCAATGTACAGTCATCCAACACTCAGTCTCCAATTCTCATCCTGATGAGTCTTGTTGAATTGCCTTTTACGTACTCAAAGGCTCACAACTTCTTCCCACACCCAGCTTCATTGTCTCCTCAGCAATCTCAAATCCCTGCACTGCTGTACTTTGAGCTGAAACCAGGTTAGACATGTGTAAGGACTTATCACTTGACTCCTTTATCTAATCTTCTTTCAGATCCTTATAAATCTTGTGCCTCACACCCTTCAACATAAGTCTCCTTCTATCTTTGCTCCTTGGTGTCTCTTAAAATATTTTTTAATTTTTTTTTATTTAAACAACTTTATTACATACATGATTGTGTTTGGGTTTCAGTCATGTAAAGAATACCACCCATCACCATGGGCAACATTCCCATCACCATTGTCCCAAATCTCCCTCCTCCCCACCCAACCCCCGCCTGTACTCTAGACAGGCTTTCTATTTCTCTCCTACATTCTCATTATTAGGATAGTTCAAAGCATAGTTATTTCTCTAACTAAACTCATCCCTGTTTGTGGTGAGCTTCATGAGGTGAGCTGTAACTTCCAGCTCTTTTCTCTTTTGTGTCTGAAAGTTATTATTGCAAGAATGTCTTTCATTTTTCTAAAAACCCATAGATGAGTGAGATCATTCTGTGTCTTTCTCTCTCTCTCTCTCTCTCTGACTTATTTCACTCAGCATAATAAATTCCATGTACATCCATGTATAGGAAAATTTCATGACTTCATCTCTCCTGACAGCTGCATAATATTCCATTGTGTATATGAACCACAGTTTCTTTAGCCATTCATCTGTTGAAGGGTGTCTCTTAAAATATTTTCTCTGCCCCAACACTATTCTAGGAACCTGTTCTAGCTACTTCTCAGAATGGGGTCTCCTTGTGGTCTACTAATTCCTTGAAGCCAAGAGATATAATTAATCTTGTTTTTATTTGGGGGTATTTTATTTTTGTTCAACAGTTCTCAGTACTTACTTCTGGCTCTGTGTTCAGGGATCACTACTGGTAGAGCTTAGGAAACCAAAGAGTGTATCTGGTATGATACATGGGTTAGACACATGCAAGGTCAGTACCTTACCTGTTTTACTTTATCTTTAGTCCCAGTGTTATTTTCACAGTGAGAAAACTGAGGACCAGGGAGTGGTTGTGGTTGGGTGAAATGCTTCACTTGTGCCAGGCCCTAAATTTGCTCATTACATTAAATGTCACTGTCCTTTACCCAACATCCCCACCAGGCATGGCCCTCACAAAAAGAAAAGAAAAGAAGATGAAATGAGAAGAAAAAAAAGAAAGAAAGAAAAAATACAGACATGAGAATTTTGGACTTGGGACTGGACTACTCTGGTGCAGATCAACCTGGGAGATCTATGGCCTATCTGGACTGGGCTGGGCACTAGTCTCAGAACTGAACATTAAAAATACTAGATATAAGGAGTTCTATGCTCTTCTTATACCCCTCTTCTTGCCTCTCCTTCTACCCCTACCACTCCCATCATACTTTCCTGACTTCTGCTTTTCACCATCATTCCTTCCCACTGACCCTTTTTCTCCTTTCTCAGGCCTCATCTCATTTACTAGATAGTGTTAGCGCACAGCTGTTTTAGCACCAAGAAGTGCCTTATTAGCCTTAGCTTGAAGAACAACTTAAAAATAACTCTAAGTCTACCATTTTCTCCTAGATTTGTGGATTTTTAGATGTCTGTATTTGTGGGGTTTGGGGCATAATTACTTTCATTCCCAGATTTCTTTCTCCCACCCTGGACCTGTCCACCAGGAGAAAAGAACTTCCTTCCCCACCTCAAGTCATTTTCAGAGTCCCTGGACCTGACTCCAGGAAGAAACCAAAGAGCTGATAATCTTCAGGAGGCCCCAGTCAGTATGTTTGGCCATCTTAATATACAGCTTCCTCAGTTAGACACCCATTTGCATCAATCAATGAACTCTTCAAGAAATGAAAATTTTTCACCCATTTAATATGAGAAAAAAAGAACAGCTTCTGAACTTTGCACTTTTATGACCTCCTCCTACTCTCTGTGCCCCTGGCCTTTGCTGGCTGGCGAGATTAGAAGAGGACAAGTAAAAGCCCCAGCAGGGGAGAGGCAGTGCAGGCACAAGCCGTGGAAAATCTCACATGCTATAATTATAGATTTTTGTTTGCTTTAAATCCTGTGGCTCAATCTGCAAGCTTAGTTTCATAATAAAAAAATACTAGAATTATGCCTGCAAGTGCAAATTTGATATCCTGTCAGTCCGTTCCAAACACTATTTACAGAATGGAAGCATTACAGTGCATTAATATAATGAAGATGGCAGCATCGCCCATTTTAGTATGATATTCTCAAAGCATCACTACAAGATGGTTACTAGAGCCTTGCTCTCGAGATTAAGCTCATCTCAAACCATCTTAACATCATTTGAGCTTTGTTACCACAGTAATGCGGTGGTTGCTATTAGTGATGTGTATGATTATGTCTTGGGGAGTGGAAGACAGATGGAAGGAGGACTAATCACTGGAGGGATGGTCATCTGGCCCACATTTTTCTATAAACATGTCACTGTCACCACTATCTTAGCACTGCCTTGGCATGTAATGGATATGGATTTCATTGAGAGCATGAACTCTCATGAGTTTCAAAATAGTGGTCAATGGTAGTTAGAAGAAGACTCTGATATAATATAGCTTGATTCAAATTTCAGCTCCACCAGTATATTCCTAATAGGGGTTGCATATGTCAGTGAATTCTCTAGCTTCCCATTGCCTGCCATAGAGTTGCAAGATGTGATGAAGAGCAGCGAGTAGAAAAATATCTGGCACCCTGAAAAGATTTATTATGATGTAAACAATTGCTTTTATATCTGTCCACCTAGTGCCCAGTATGGTGATAGGTGTTGAATAGATGGCCAGTTACTGGGTAAGGGGGTGAAAAGTTGGATGGATGTAGGGAGGGACGGAGGGAGGGAGGGAAAGAGGCAGGGAGACAGGGAGGGAGGTATGGAAGGAGGGAGGGATACAGGGACGGAGGGAGGGAAGGAGGGAGGGAGAGAGGGAGAGATGGAGAGATGGATGAGCGGGAGAGATGGAGAGATGGATGGGATGGATAGATGGATGTGTGTGTAGTTAGGTGGATGGTTTCATAAACAGAGTTGTAATCCATGGCAAGGGTTGCCAATCTGAGTCTATAGCTTTCTTTGCAAGTCAATGACTCTGCCAGAATCCAGCCTCTTTTTTCTGGAAACTCAAAACAGTCCAGAGATGATTGAACTTGATTCAGAGAGCTATGGTGAGAGACAAAAGAGGGCTGTGCATCAGGGACTGGAGTTTAGTCTGTAATGTGCAATGTTGAGAACTGCTACAGAAGTCATTATTAGCTCACACATTTAACAGGATGCTTGCCTTTCAACAAAGGGTGACTAATTAATGTAACAGTTGATTATGTAGCTCCCTTAATTTGTTACTGGTTCTCAAACACCGAAGTAATTACATCACTAAATCCAGGACAGTTGCTAGAAAATTCATCAACAGAAGAGATCCCAAAAGGGAGGATAGTTGCTGGAGGACAGGTCTAACTTGGGTCTCACCTAAACTTAGGGTCTGTCTTGGCAACATTTTACAAGGGCAGGAGGAGAGGGAGAGAAACACAGACAGGATGAAAGTCTAGCCTGGGAGTGCCTCCATCACATTGTCTGGGCTTAAATCCAGATTCTGCTGTGTAATGACAGTGTCCACGTATGGGAAAGGGTGCTCTGATCACATCCTCCATTGGGAACTTGGAAAGAGTAAAATGGTTCACATATTTAACATTTTTATCACGACTCCTGATCAACATGCTTTTCTCTCCAACCTCAATTCCAGACATTCTCCCCTGTGAAGTTCATTTCCCAAGCTTGCCTCCCCCTATTGACTCAACTGTTCCATGGGGCTCAGTTCTTCAGTGACTTTCTTGTATATTGTTCTCCCCCCAAACCCAGCTGAGTAGCTCTGATGCAATCTGAAAATCTCTACGTAATAATATTTCTTCAGCAGTACCTACAGCATGTGGGTATGAGAGCAAGAAAGATATATGGGCAGGTTAGTCAGGCAATAGTGAGACATAGGAAATGGCTTGTACTTGATGAAAAAGCTTATAGCAATCTTTGAAGAAGCATTAAAAGGTCTATAGTACAGAGGATCAGACCCCAGTGTCATCATTAGTAGCCAGGAAGATATTGGGCATGTTGCTTACCCTTTCTGAACCTTAGATTCTTCATCTATAAAAAGGAAGATTAAAAATAGAATCTATCTCATAAAGCTATTGATGATGATGAAGTAAATCAATCAACACATGGGATTAATTAGAATAGTGGCTGGTAGAAAGTGCTATTTTGTTGCTATTATCCATTTGACTTTACTAATGTTGGCATAAATCCAAAGAGATTGTGCACTAATGTTTGTTCATTTATTCTCCTATTTGTTTAGCAGTTCTGACTGGGTGTTTTTCCTAGGTTTTGGAGAATATCAAGATAATACACCATAGTCCCCACCCCCAGCTAGTTCAGTCACTGAAAAAGATGACACGACACAGAACAAGTTCTAAGGAAGGTGCTGTGTGGCACGGTGTCTACGATACTTCAGACTCTTTGACTCTAAGAAGTCAAATCCTTATCGTACTGCACTGAATCTGTGATGCAAGTCAGGTCTTTTATGCAGATGTGAGAAAAATGGCACCTTCAAGTTGCAGAAATACATTTTCATGACATAAAGTGACTGAGGAGGTGGAATGTGACCTCCATAGTTCACTCGCATTGCTTTTATGCCTGAAATCATATCTGCTTTCCCTTTACCATCTATTCAGACACAGAGCTAGTTCCATAGCCCTGATGTCTTTGGATCCCATTCCAAATCTAGGAAACTTTCTTCAGACTCACTTTCTATGGTGGCCTGTACAAATTCTAGGTGTGCTCACTTATGCACAGTCAATGCATCTGGTAAGAATTGACCTTGTGTTATCTTTCTCTGGGCTTTTTGCCCCTTTATTTTATTTTATTAATTTTTTGGTTTGGGGGCCACACCTGGTGACAGTCAGGGGTTACTCCTGGCTATGTGCTCAGAAATCGCTCCGGCTTGGGGGATCATATGGGACACTGGGGGATCGAACCGTGGTCCGTCCTAGGCTAGAGTCAGCAAGTCAGACACCTTATTGCTCTGCGTCACCACTCCGACTTTCCCCCCCACCCCTGTTGTCCCTTTATACTGATAGCAACTATAGCAACTACTTGAGACCATCTTAGGTCTTCAATCTCACTGGGTTCTCTTCCACAGTCTTCCAGTTTGCTGATCTAGAAGGAGTTTTGGCTTAAATACGTCTGGAGTGATTGATGATATATTTCTTACAAGTAGTTACTTCTCAACTATATGATGTATTATATTAACCTTTTATTTAGTATCCATGATATTATAAACTCTGAGCTAATTATTGCCAACCTCACAGCTACTGGTATCCCTACAGCTACAAATAATAATAGCGCTGACAACTATCAAATGCTCACTGCACTTTTCCTACAGCCTTGGGTTAAGCAACGTTTGCATCATTTCTTTTAATCCTCCCCAGTGCCTGTCATCTTTAATTTACAGATGATGAAACTGAGGCTTAGTGATATTAAATATCCTGTCTTATAAACTCCATGAGCACAAGAACTATATTTGTTTTTTGCTCATATGTGTGTATACTCGAGTTTCTGGCCTTTATTATGTCTTCAATAAATATTTATCAATTCGGTAAATAGATGTATTAATAAGTCTGGTTTTAAAAAGGCAATCAGGGCTAGATGAGTCTTAAGTGGTAGAGCACTTGCATGGATGAGGTCTGGGTTTGATCCTGATTAAAAGAACAAAAGTAGCCTGACGTGAGAGTGATCAATCATAACTATTTGTTTCCTTGCTCTCTTGACCCAGTTCTATAGGTGAGAATCCTGAATCTAAAAAAGTAAAATAATTTGGGCCACAGAGCTAGTACCTGGGTTATGACCTTTGTCTTGCCTGTAATTACTCCAATTTTATATCTGGTACCACATATGATCCTCTGGTCACTATTAGAAATGATCCTTAAGTACAAAGCCAGGAGTAAGCCCTGACTACCACTGTGTGTAACTTCAGCCTGCCCCCCCCAAATAAAGTAATTTTTTCATTGTATGCCACTAAGATCTATTAAAGCTGCTGATTTTTATGACTATTCTTGTAAAAAATATAGTTAGCCTAAAGGTAATTTCACTATGGGGTTCAAGTGTGTTCTTCCTTTTCTCCTGTCTTCCTCAAACAATAGGAACCCAAGGGAGTTGGCATGAGATATATGCAGGATATTAGTCTAAACCCCATCATTGTGATTGTTATCCCATCACTGTGGTGTTCTAAAGACCCTTGTATGCAATAGGACATCAGTCCTCCACTTCTCACATCTTTAAAGAGGAGCAAATCATAATTCATGCATGATAAAGCAGTGGCATTTATATGATGCAGATTGATTCCTCTCCTTATGGTGGCTTATAAAATGCTTTTAGAGGATGTTAGAGGTCAAAGACAAGAGAAATAGTTGATCCCACACATTCACTTCCTCCTGTCCCCAGAAACTTTGGCTTCAAGTTAAGTGGCAGTGGGTTCTATAAACTTTCAAAGACCAAGATACAGGTTCTCACAGAATCCTCATCCTCAGAGTGACCCTGGTCACACTGTTCCTCTGAGCCTCAACCTACTCACTTTACAAATTGGAATAAGGAGTCGGAGAGATAGCATGGAGGTAAGGCATTTGCCTTGCATAAAGAAGGACAGTGGTTTGAATCCCAGCATCCCATATGTTCCCCTGAGCCTGCCAGGAGCGATTTCTGAGCATAGAGCCAGGAGTAACCCCTGAGCACTGCCAGGTATGACTCAGAAAAACAAACAAAACAAATTGGAATTAAAATATTAAAATATTCTCTCACATGGTTGTAAAAAATAGCTAACATATCAAGTTCTAGGACTAAGTACAGAGCAAATAGTTTTTAAGTGTATGGGGAAGAGAGATGTTATATTTAACTAAATAGAAAAAATCATCAAGATTTTTTTGATAGGAAATTTTTCCTAGCTGAAGATGAAATTCTACCACCTCTATAAAATCATGCTTTATAGCTTATTCAAAAAGGAAATAGAAGCTCCAAATTGGTATTTTGTTTTATCAAATAAATTAAAACAAGATTTAGAGGTGTTTGATGTTTAACAAAACCCAAGAACATGCTACTGCTTGGTGTAGCCTTCAGTGTTCTGTATTCAGCACAAATGGAAAAGTCACATGCTGCCCCTTGCTTGGCCAAGGCTCCACCATGTTTTCAGCTCCTACAACATAGTACCATGTACTTCAGGCTATTGAACTGAAGAGGCATCCATCTACTCCCTTTTTTTGTTATTGCTTTTTGGGCCACACTGGGCAGTGCTCAGGGGTTAATCCTGGCTCTGCACTCAGAAGTCACTCCTGGCAGGCTCAGGGGACTATATGAGATGCCTGGGGTGGAGCCCAGGTTGGCGTATTTATCCCTCTTAGGTCACTCTCATCAACATTGGGATTAACCCACAACTCTCAGAAGCTGCTTTTTCTCGATAGGGATTTGACAATGACTTGTATGTGATGAATGGACATCTATTTCCTGGGTCCCTCCCCACCAGTACTGGATAGGTGTAAATAAAAATCTGTGGTTGTGAGATGACCCTACACATTGTGTTTCTAACCCCTTAGGATGATGGGTCTGTAGAAGCAGGGTAGTGGCAAGCCCATCAGGAGAAAATAATGGAGTCAGTGACTTCCTGTGGATTCTCCCTTGTAGTGTCTCCAAACACCAAAAACCAGAACTTCTCTTTCTTCATTAAACCAATTACCAATACCGGGAGGTGGAGAGGGGAGAATGGAGAGGAGAGAGGGGAAGAGAGAGAGATAGCTCTCTTTTACTTTTACATATCAAAGGAAAAGATTTAAAAGGAGAAAGGCCTTTGTATCAGGCTGATAGCTGGGTGGCATCCTAGTTAGGTAGGATGAAATAAAGTTGCAACTTTGAGAGCTGCTCTTTCCCATAAAATTGGCCAATCAGAAAGGATTAAAAAGGGCACAGGTTAAAAATCACATCAAATCTTTCAGATAGTGTTTATAAATTTCCATTTTCCCAAATGAAAAACCATCTCTTCATCCATGCATTCTTTATTACTCTACCTATCCAGTCATCCATTAGCCAGTCTGTCAATAGATACTCTTTTAACACCTGGGCCACCAAATGCTAACCTGAGTACTAGGATTTAATAATTAAAATACTTCATGAATCACTTTTTTGTTGAGAATGGAGAATGGGAAACCTCCCAAGTAAGGCCTCTTTCAGAAATAGGCAGGACAATTCAAGGTCCTAATCATAAGTGTTTGAAGAGCATGGCATTGATGGGGTGAGAACTTGAGGTATCATGCATATTAGTCCTTTGATCTATCTCTCCAACTCATGCTTATTCTTTAGCAGCCAAATTATAGCTAGTGAAATACATCATCATCATCATCATCATCAAGGTCATCATATAATCATTATGGCAGTAACCCATGGAAAGAGCTGTGATAGGTAGAGAATATTGCAGAACCCAACAATAAAAGGATACTGATTTTCAGATTCAGGAGACTGAATTCAACTGAGCTGGTGAATTTATTAATCAGCTAATATTTGCCAGACTCGAAGAATACTGTATACAGCAGAAAGCTAAGAGGACCAGACAAACCATAAGTTAATGTGCTTATTTCAGCATGAGACAGGGTGTGGAACCCCCTAAAAAGGTGGCATGGAGAGACTGATTTACTTCAGGGAACCAAAGGAAGGGTTTCAGATAAGATGCTTTGGAGCTGAATTGGCCAGGGCCCCCCAGAGTCCAAGCAACGAAGGGACATGGAAAAGACAGGGAAGTAGAGCAGAAATACACAGCCTTCATTTCATGTCATATATTGCAGGGTACATTGCTTTTTCTTGTGCTGGGTTTAATTTTTCCTTAAGTTCCTTTGCCTGAAACGGTGAATTTAAATATATCACTTGCGGTGGAGGTATCTATTCTTGGTCTCGTGTGTTTTTATTTTAGGCAATTCAGAAAGTGGTTGCTGAGAAGATCCGGAACGAAGAGGGAGAAAGCTTTTTTAGCAGAGAGGTTAAAATAGGACTCTGGGGTGGTTTGGGAATTTTGAGAACATTTGCAGGCTCAGGTCAGGAGGCCTTGGGGGAAATCCTAGTTCCATTAATTCTCCTACTGTCTTGTCTTGGGTAAAGTCTGAGCTGTCTCTGCTTCAGCTTCCTCCTGGAATACCTGGAGAGGATCAAAATAGACACTCACAGGGGCTGGCTACAAGCCTCAAAGAGCTGATGCAGGAATGATCTCAGCATATTGAATGGTAGGAAGGAAGCCATGGCCAGAATCATTCTACCTCTGTACACAATGGAGGGTGTGCTAATTAACACACTTATTTGTTTTTGGCATCATTACCACTGTCATTATTTTGGTAGAAGTAATTATTCCTCTTGTATTTGCAATGACTTTTATGTGGGTTTGGCTTTCATTCGCTGGACAAATTGCATTATATGGTTGAGGCCCCACCTAAATGAGGCTTCCAAGTTTCCACCTGGATCTGGAAACAAACTTTTGTTTGTTTTGAACATGATAGTTCTGGGGGTTAGGAGGGTGGAGAGATAAAGCAGGGATTAAGGCACATACTTGCATGAGGCCAACTCTTGATCAATTCTCATCCTTGGTTTGATCCCACTACTACATGGTCCTGAGTGAGCCTAGACACCATCAGGGAAACTCCAGCACTGTAACCTCATGGTCTCAATCTGACCTGCTGGCACAGTTCTAACATACCTTGCTCCAGCTTTGATTCACAGCACCTCATAGTTCCCTGGGAATTGCTGAGTCTCCTCAGAGTCCATCGGGCTCATACAGCCCAGGAGGCCCCATTACTGCTATGGTATCCCAAGAATTCTAGCACCTTTGCATATCAGTAATGCCCCATTTTCAGGCCTTTGTATGGAGTTGCCTGCCAGATTAATTGAGAATTGATGGTGGGCCCCCCAGGTGGCCTGAGTACTATTTGGGAAATAACCATCCATTAAATAAAAAAATTAAAATTGAAAAGACTCTTTTTTTCTTTTTATTTTCATGTTTTTGTTTTTGTTTTTTTGGTGGAGAGTCATACCTGGTGGTATTCAGGGATTACTACTGGCTTTGTTCTTATACTCAGAAATCACTTCTAGCAGGCATGGGGGACCATATGGGATGCTGGGATTAGAACCACCATATGTCCTGAATCGGCTGCATGCAAGGCAAATACCCTACTGCTGTTCTATCTCCCTGGCTCTAAAACCAGACTCTTAATTTGATAGTCTTGTCCTGTTAAAGGATCATTGGAGGTTAGTGATAGATTTTTCTCATCTTTGCTAAACAATGTTATGTACATTTTGTTTTGCCTGATTGAAATGTCTGAGCTCAGTTTGTTGCATGGGTTCAGGAGACTTCTTAGAGCCCCTAAGGCCCACAGAACCCAAAGAAGAGAGTCTTAGTGGAGAATTACAGGCCATTCTTGGACAGCAGGAACCAAGGAAGGAAGGCTTGTCCCCACAGGATAGGCCATCTCTGAGACTGGAGAACTAAACTGCCAAATTTCTTAAGACTTCTTTTCAGAGCTTGCAGGATCTGAAGATTTATCTGCAGCTCAAGAGTGCTCAGAGGTTTCCTTGTGGACTCTCTCATCCCCAGGGCCTTTTCTTCACATGACACATTGCCATCAGTCAACATGGCTCCCTGCCTGTGATGTTTTTTTTTAAAGTTCAGTGGCAAGTATATTTGTTAAAATTATTATATCTTCAACATAGTCATTAATACAAGGTTTTAGAAAATTTAGCAAGCTCTGCTTTTTAACGATAAAAGATTAAAAAATACAATTAAAAAAAGGTGTGTGTGGAGCCGGAGTGGTGGCACAGTGGTAGGGCATTTGTCTTGCACACGGCTGACCTAGGACTGACCTCGGTTCAATTTCCCAATGTCCCATATGGTCCCCCAAAGCCAGGAGCAATTTCTGAGCACAGAGCCAGGAGTAACCCCTGAGCATCACCAGGTATGCCCCCCCCAAAAAAGGTGTGTGTGTGTGTGTGTGTGTGTGTGTGTGTGTAGTAGTAGTAGTCGTAGTAGTAGTAGTTGTTGTTGTTGTTTTTTGCATAGGCACAACAAACTATGGAAGATATAGAAAGGAAAAACATTTGGCCCAGATACAGGAAGAGCTTACCCATGAAGTATTCTGGCATAAGACCAACTCCAAACTCCAGGCATACTAGGTTTTCAACTTCAAAGTCTTTCTCTGTGGTCCCAGTAAAAGCTCTTCACACTCATGGTTGTTGCTGTCAGATTTTTGTAGTTAGAGATCTTGGTTTCTGTACAGATCCTAGTCGAAATCAGGGTGACATGCAGCGTCTTCTGGTTTCATCTCACCATTAGATGGCAATGCAGAGAACCCTACCCTGAAAGCAGGTTGTTGCTGCTACTAAGTAGTAAGGGTGTCATAAGAACCCTCTTTGGAGTAAGTCAATGCCAGGGCAGCAGTAGGGCCTTCCCTGATAGAAGTTTGATTCCTTTAAGGGCCCGGAGAGATAGCACAGCGGCGTTTGCCTTGCAAGCAGCCGATCCAGGACCAAAGATGGTTGGTTCGAATCCTGGTGTCCCATATGGTCCCCCGTGCCTGCCAGGAGCTATTTCTGAGCAGACAGCCAGGAGTAACCCCTGAGCACCGCTGGATGTGCCCCCCCCCCAAAAAAAAAAGAAGTTTGATTCCTGGGAATGGTGTAGAGAACTGGTTGTTCCATAGATGGTATCCAAGGTTCAGGGGTGAATGGTTAATGTCCAATTTTCTGAGGCCTAAGCCAAGTCACTATGACAAGTGTACAGGGAGTAAGGCTTCACTGCAGTATAAAATTAATGTTTTCATCTCCATTAGATAAGAACTTGTTTGCACATGTAGATTTTCTCATTTTAGTGTGCCTATGCAAAAAGGAACAATGCCACAAGTTAATACTGGTGCTTATGGGGGCAGAGGTAACAAGCCCAACAATCCCCATAATCTGGTTCTAATATGAACTCTAAACATTAGAGAGATTTAGCATGGGTATAACAAAACAAGATAATAAATGAGTTAGTACATGAGGTAAAGCTTTAGAAGTTATAAAGTTCTTTTTGCATATATGAAGTGGGTAATTTTAGGTGCCAAAGAACCTTAATTGATATAATAAAGTTCTTGCCTTGTTTGAGATGCATAGAAGAGTTTTGTCAAAATAGGAGGGAAGACTGGAGGAAAGGAAGAAAGGAGAAAGGGAAGAAGGGAGGGGGAGAAAGGAATGAAGGAAAAGAAGGATGGAAGGAAGGAAGGAAGGAAGGAGGAAGGAAGGTGGAAGGAAGGAAGGAAGGAAGGAAGGAAGGAAGGAAGGAAGGAAGGAAGGAAGGAAGGAAGGAAGGAAGGAAGGAAGGAAGGAAGGAAGGAAGAAAATTGAGGGGAAGGGGAAGAAAAGGAAAGAGAAGGAAAATGAAGGGAAGGGAAGAGGAGGGAAGGGAAGGGAAAGAAAATAAAGGGAAAGGTGAGGAGTTAAATAGTCTTAAAAAACATACTTTCAGAAAGAACATTGAGCCAGGAAATGTGTCAGAAGCAGTATGTTGCCATGCTTATAGATTGAGGAAGTCATCCAATGGGATGGCATAAGAATCTAATAGCAGATTCCCACTTTCCAGCTGTTGAATTTGGGATTACAGCTTCATCTGTCTGAGCCTCTGCGCCCTTCTGTATCAAAATATGGGATAATAAAATCTTCCTTGTTGGTTGGTGAGGCAAACTCCATTTGAACATATAAGATAAATGCTGGGCATATAAGAGCCTCCTTCCCCCTGTGATCACAGTCCTTTCCCTCCCACTGATTAAGTCCCTTTTCATGTTCCTCTTTGTGTGCATGTAACCCAAAATAAGGAGCTGTCTCTTTGAGGGATTCATTTCCTGACATGGGAAGAAGGGCACTTGGCATAAATGCCCTTCCATCCTTAGCATAAGCACCATTCCATCCTTCTGTGTACCTGCTTGCAGGTTCTACTGGGGAGAAAGATGTTCTCAGCAGTGGGGGTCTTTGTTCACTGCAATTAGAGGCGCCTAGCTAATCCTTCTGCTTCCCAGATGCTCTGGAAGCCGGCAGTATTTTTAGCTCATCTCTTTTATATGCCTCACTCTGAAGACATCTTATTATTCATTTCAAAACTTGACAACTCCTATCACTTTGTCCCTTGTTCCATTCTGATGCACAAAGAAGGATCAAGATGTAGTAGTCTCCAGCCAAGTTTGGCTTCCACTCACTGCAGTCTAAATCAGCAGGCCTTTCTTCTGACTACATTTCCTCATGCCCCAGCTCTGGGCATCTACCTTGTGGCTCCTGGAGACTGACTCATGTCCTCATCTGCTCAGTGTGCATGCAATATGCAGGATCTACCACTGGGAAGGTATGCTTCAGGGCACTGCAAATGCTTCCATAGAGACTCAAACCAGCACAGGAACAGCAGCAACAGGAAAAGGCCAAAAGATCTTGGTTAGCACGAACATTTCTTACCTGCTTATGAAATGATTTGTTAAGTGTCAATGGTGCAGCAGAATATATGTGAGGAAAGGGCATGCCTTTTCTTCAACAGAAGTGGTCTTTTGAAATAATATTATCTTGGGCATAAAGCACTCACTGTGTCCTGGGTGCCACACTCCACCATCATACAATGTGTGTTAATTCATGTACAGTTGGGAAAGAGTGACTCTGGCCCACTTGTCTGTCACCTTTGTAATTCTCTATAATGTAAGCCAGGTTCAGCAGAAGACAGATGTTAATTTGTATCTGACAGTTCAAAGCTCCAGACAGAGTTAGGCTGCAAGTTATATGGGAGTTTGTTTGTTTGTTTACAAGATAGGGAGCCCACCCATAGTTTAGAGATCTATTATACCTTTCCAAGCAATTCCATGAGGTGGAGACAGTTACTCATAGTCCAGGTGGGAAAGTAAAGTCACAGAAAAATAAAGTGCCTGGCCCCATGGTCACTCTATTGGAATAGAAACCAAGCTTCAAGCTGAGTCCCCAGCTTGTACTCCTGTGCCACATTTTCCCCTGTCCTCCAGTCTGACACCCCAATTCTCAGATCATAATAAATGAGACTGTGCATGAGACCCATTGAAACTGGGCCAAGGGCACCCACTGTGGGTGGACAAGGTCCTCGTTTACTTGCTATTGGAGAGAACACAATCGGCCATAAAAGTGGCAGAAATGGATTTTGTTTTGTAGCTACTCACAGAAACAGAAGGGGCAGAATTTGTGCAGAGGGGACCACCCTTGTAAAAACAGGGGAGGGAGGAAGTGGAAAGAAGGAAGGTGATGCTTACTTTGCTTAAAGGAAGGTGTAAGACTGGCAGCTTGGTTCTGTTTATTAATGCAGAATGGCAAACCCTTTTGTTTTTCGATTACTGCCAGACCTTACCATTTATATCAGAAGCTGCACCCAGTATTATCTTGACATCTCTGTAGCTCTCTCTCATTCAGTTTTCAGCAGCATGCAAACTCTTGAGATGGTGGGCCTAGAGCTAAGTGGGCCAGGGACAATGGTTTCTCTAAATAATAATTGGCCCCAGGTTTTGTGAGTCTTTTGCCTTGGAGCAGGAACTCAGCAAAAGAAATTCTACCCCCAATTTTTTTTTATTTGTTAAAGATACACCAAAGACTATCCTACACCAGCCCTTTCAGAGGGTTTTTGGCTCTAGGAGGGCAAAACATTAGCTAATAAATTCTAACTTTGGGCACTTTCAAGTTTTGTTAGCATAAGAAAAAGGAGGCTCTGAGGAAGCGTACCCAAACTCATCTAAACAACTTACCCAAACCAAGTGTCCTCGGTGAAATTCACAGCTGTGAAAGTGATCTATGATAGAAATGAAGCCTAGCATATAAAGGATTCTGGGTTTGATCCTTTACATTGAACCCCCAACTATTATCAGTATGCCTCCCATGTCTGCAACAATATTAAAAAGTTGGGCCGGAGGTAAGGTAAGGTGTTTGCCTTGCATGCAGAAAGACAGTGGTTCGAATCCCAGCATCCTATATGGTCCCCTGAGCCTGCCAGGAATGATTTCTGAGCATAGAGCCAAGTGTAACCCCGAGTGCTGCTGGTGTGACCCAAAAACCAAATATATATATATATATATATATATATATATATATATATATATATATATATATATATATATATATATATATATATATATATATATTAATGTGAAGGCCCAACTCACACCCATTTATTTAATGAGCTCATCTCCCCTAGGATAGTAGGCACTGAGATCTTCCCAGATCTGTGCTCACAAACCCCTCCTTGTCCTCTCTCCTGGCCTAATGGGTCTTCTTTGCCTTCAGAGACATTGAAGCCAGACAAAGAAAGATTAAGGAAGTTTGAATGGTTTTCAGAACTTCTGCCTCCAATACCTGCAACTCCAATTCAGCTTAGTCTGGCCCACCTGACTCAGTTCTAAAGTAAGGACACAGCTCTCTTGATTCAAGCAATAAAGCTAATTCTGGCAAGATCCTTACCTTGAAGGGGCCACACAGACTCGGGGAGAAAAGGAGTCAGGTGACTTTGTTGAATGTTTTCAAAGAACCCATTGCCTTTCCTCCTCACATGAGCTGCAGCCTGTAATTATGCCTTTGCCTGCATGATTACCTGGTTTAATAAATGTCTCCTCCTTGCACTGCCTAGACTAGGAGACAAGTTCTGTGTCAGCCCCAGCCCCAGGACTGGAATCAGAAACTTTGTGGGACTCCCTATGAGTTGAATGAATAAGCAAATTGTGTGTTTGAGTTCAAATAAAAGTTAGAACCCAGCAGGGGTGAATACTTTGGTGAGCAGACTGGGTGGGAGATGATAAGGAAAGCTTAGTAACCATGGGATAGGGGTGTAAAATGACCCCCATGCACCTTGTTTCCAACCCCAGGTGAATGAGTTTGAAGCAGGGTCATGCATGAAATAATTCAAACCAAGATGAGGGTGAAACACGTGTAGTCTAACAATCTTCTACCTGGTATGGAGAGCAAGCTGTCTGCCAAAACTGCCGTTTTTTTCCACTGAGTACGGTGATCACCTCTAATTGGGGAGTAAGGACAGAGTAAGGGCCGAGAGCTAAGGCTATCCTGAGCCTGGTCTGCCCAGGTTTACATATAAGACAATCTTTGTTTGGTGTGAAACCAAGTTGTAAACAAACATATAACAAAGAAACCAGGGATGATCTTTGTTTGGGGTAAAACAAGGTATAATGTAAGGGTGGGCAGAGCCCGGGAAGAGTATGGACTGAGACATACAGGGCTAGGAAGTAACATGCTCTACAAAGGAAAGTGCTGGCCAGGTGGTAATTTTAGATGATAAAATGCTGTGGTGCCTGTAAGAGGAAAGACTGAGGCCAGAAAAGGCATAATTCCAGATAAAATTGAGAGTGCTTGGAATAGTCCGTTCTTTTCTTTCTTTCTTTTTTTTTTTTTTGTAAAACTGTATGCCTTTATTTCCTACTGATTCTGCTTCTGATATTCAGATAGAAAGATAGAGATATGAAACTCAAACATAGACACTTAACATACATTCTCAGGATATACTTGAACCAAAATGCCAAGTGAACTGCCTAAATAACCAAGTAGAAAACAAATCTCAATGCCTTCTTTTCTTTTTTTTTTATTTTATTTTTTTTAATTATGAGGACAAGGATGCAAAGAAAGAGGACAAGGTAAAGTTACAGTGGAAGGACAATCACCCATAACATAATTCTCAGAAGTCCCCTTGCTGATATCTTAACTTTGAAATTTCAGCCAAAGAACATTAAGATAAATAAGACAGAATCCATGTACAATTATTTTGTCCCTCAAGTCCCCAGATTGTAACATGTTATAATATTTCTTAACAGCACACAAGGCAATCTAAAGCCATAAAACTTACATAACTCCTTAAACATTACAGGCATAGTATTTTTTTACATTTCCATATACATGCATATTAGCTTAAGTTAACCTCAAATTTTAAATGGGTTCTTTTTAAGGGTTAGAGTCAAAGGAGCACAGTAAAAATGGTGTTAGAGTGGCAATTGTTGTTTGCATAGGCCCACCAAAATATGAGGGACATGGAAAGAAATAACCTTGGCCTAAATACAAAAAGACCCGACCCCTGAAGTTTCCTGGCACAAGACCAATCTAGCTTGCCTGGAGCCTAGAGTCCTGATTTGAGCCTTTATGTGCTCTACCCTCTGAGCAGGCTATAAAGGCAGACCTTGAAACCAGAAAAAGGAGAGTTGAAACTCTCTGGGTTGGGATAGCAGTAGGAGGAGGGCCTTATTGCCAGGGTAACTCCTGGGGTTACCAGAGCTGCAATGAGCCTGTCTGCCCACTCAGAGGCATGGGTTTGAGCACTGGACAGCACTGGACTGGGATACCACCCATTGCAGAAGCTGCTAACTCCTAGGGAGCGACTGTCGGGTGGAATTTCTGAATATAGATTCTCTCTTTTTTAAATTTTAATTGTTTTATTTAAGCTCCATTGTTACAAATTTGTTCATTGTTGGGTTTAAGTCATATAATATACACCATCCTTCACCAGTGTACCAGTCACCATCACTAATGTCTTCGATTTTCCTCTACCCCTGACTTGCTCTACGCAGGCAAAAAAAAATGCCCTCTGTACTCCCATGTTCAGCACAGCACTATTTAAAGCAGCTGGAATCTAGAAATAGTGCAGGTGCCCAACAACATGGGTTCTCTTTTCTTCACCCCTCACTCTGCTTCCTGACCATAATCCAGAAAGTAATTCCCCCCAATGTTTCTTTCTGTCTCAAGGATTAAAGCACTTGCCGTTTGGATTTTCACTGATCTGTCACCTACACTGAGCTCATCCGTCTCCTGTCCAGATACCCATTCATGTATCTGCATGAGAAAGTCAGTAGTTTATTTTCTGGGTAGAGAGGGCCAATATGTGGTCACACAGAGAGTGGGGGACAATAGAATAAACCAGCAGAATAGTGTAGGGACACTAGAATGAACAAACTTGTCCAACTCTAGCCAGAAATCTCAGTGATCTTGAGCTACTGAGTGGTACTAACATCATTTTTAACCATTAAGGCCACAGCCTTTGGCTAACCAGAGTTATCAGTATCTGCTAAGAAAACGCAAGGCTGCCAAAAGAACATAACTGTGCATGCTAGCTAATGCTGGAAGAGAAGTACTTACAGGATAATGTCTCTCTGGGCAAACAGGTACTGAGAGTATAGAAAGCACCAGGTAACAAAAACAAATGTTTGTGCTTGTATCCAGCCCCTTCCTGATTTCTGCAAGGTTTGGCATCCTGGACTCTTGAGAGACAAGAATGAGACTAGATTACTCAAGTTTAGCTATTGTATCTTCTCTACTGTTGGAGAAGTTTTCAACCAAAAGGAATTTGGCACTAAAAAATCAAAGCAACGACTGTCATCCTTACTGGGAACACAGCTGTGACACAGCTCTGTAACTGAGTGGCATAAAGAGCGAGGACTTTTGATCTCTGTGGTCTCTTCAGTTGTAGAGCCTAAATGTCTAAGATCTAGGGTTTGATTGAGTTTTGAAGATTAAGGGGGAAGGTTCCAAGCCTCCCTCTAGTTTTTGTCAGTTTAATAGAAATCGTTGGCAGTCTTTGGCTGCCATTTGTACCCCCTTTTGTACAGGCAAAAATATGTCCTCTGTACTCCTATGTTCAGCATAGCACTATTTAAAACAGCTGGAATCTAGAAATAATGCAGGTGCCCGACAATATGGTTGTATGTTTTTGTATGGCATGTCTATGTCCACTTGCACCTTCTCCTGTGGATGTGGGTCTGTTTGGATTTTGGTACATGCCCTGTTCTACTTGGATCTAACTTTGATGAATCACATCTATAAAAATACTTTTTCTAAACAAGGCCACATCCTGGAGTCTTCAAGCTTTAAGGCTCAGCATATGATTTTGGAAAGGGTCTGCAGCATTCAGTTCGTCTCCCTGAGTCATCGTTTAGATTTGTAGTTTTCAACTGCCCGTCCGTGAACTCTCAAACTCTAATCTGCTGATGTGAAAGGGTTGGAGCACACGGCTTTAGAGAACTTTGCAACTAGAGAGAAGCTGTCATGTTATTAAGTGTCGGGCAGAATACTAGGAATTTTAAAACACCAAACTTTATTGATTGATTGATTGATGCATTGATTGATTGATTGATTGGTTTCTGGGCCACACCCAGTGGAACTCGGGGTCCTCTTGGCTCTGCACTCAGAAATTGCCCCTGGCAGACTGAGGGTCCATATGGGATGCCAGGAATCGAACCAGGGCCATCCTAGGTCAGCTGTATGCACGGCAAATGCCTTACCGCTGTGCTATCTCTTTGGCCCCTAGATATTAGGAATTTTAATAGCATTGTCTTACCTGGTTCTTTTAATCAAATGAAGTTTGTTTGAAGTTTTATTTTTGAAGGACTCTAAGTAGGGAAGCTTTCCATGGGGATAAAAGAAGCACAGAATAGAGATTCCACCCACTGCTGAGTCTGCCTGAGTATTCAATACCAATTCAGTACTCAATACCTGGGTATTGAGCCTTAGATGTCAAGTTTGCCATCACCACATCCTAACCAGCTTAATTTTCAGTGAAACCCTGGTGCTTAGCATCCCAGCCTCCCTCCCCCATTCCCCATTGCTCCTGCCACCAGCTGCCTACTGGACACTTTCTTTCATATGAAGTTTTTGTCCAGAATACAAGACTTGATTGTGACCACAGCTAAAGCTCATTTCAGACTGGTTATAACACAGAAGTAATTTTCCATGAAATAGAATGACCTGTTTCTGCGGGGACATGTGGTTAAACATGCTGTCTCATTTCCATTCATCCACACTCATTTACCCACTTGCTAGAATAATTTTACACCATAAACTAAAATGTTGAAATCATGGGTTACATTACTAAACACCTACAATGGTTATTAGGATTCTTCATGCAGAAAAAAGCAGAAATAAAAACAAGAATTTTAGGAGGATGAAAAGACAGGCAGTTTGAGTCCATTCGAAACTAGCCTCCAGTATCTGAAGGTTGCATTGGGACTGAGCAAACATTGCAGAAGCCAGGTGTCTGGTTTATGAGCTGTGTAAGCTAGGGAAATATTCTCAGCCTCTCTGTGTCCCAATTACCTCAACTGTGGAAGTAGGGAAAATGGTATGCAAAGTTGTCAGATGAGCAGAATAAATCAGGATTTATGGAGAGTTCCTAGTAAAATGCTTCCCACAGAGCAGGCACTCACTGAAAATTACCCTTTCTGTTAAATAATGAAAATATTCTGCAGAGAAAGGGTGTGGGATGGGGGAAGGGAGAATTTGTTAACATTTGGAATTCTTTTTCTCAGCATTTCAGCATAAATTGTTCCTGTATGTATTTAAACTTTTGAAAATGTTGTTGTTAGAAGTAAAGAGGTTTGGCTGATGTTTATTTATGTAAAATTATAGGGTGATTTCTTAGCTTTTCTATTTGTATCTCATTTTTCTTTCACTGTAAATTGGGCTTTCTCAGAACAATGTATTTATGTATTTGTTTATCCCCTAATAGATTACCCAAGGCAATTTCAAAATTGCGATTCTAACATTAATTATTCCTCACCAAAAGGCTGGCCTATAAGAGAGTGAGAGTCTATGTTAGCCTGTTCTCCCTGGGACGTCATGACTCTTGGCACCTGACTCTCCCAAGATGGGGAGTGATGGTGGTTCGCTGTATTGTTCCGGTCCCTTGGTTGCAAGCAATAGAAAAATCACCTTTGATAGCCTTAAAGCAGCAAAAGGAATTCATCAATTAGTGTAAGTGAAGAACTCAGGCTTGCGTTTGCACACATGGATGATGGATCGCAGGAGCTGGGTCCCTCGAAGTTAGTGTAGACTTTATCATGATCTCTGACTCCACACATTTCTCCTCCCTGGATTTTTTTTCTGGGAATGAACACTGGGAACTCCTCATTCATATATAGGACTCTTGAACTTATTACCTGGAAAATACCCCTAGTGTATGTGTGTAAAAATGGAGGTTGTGGGAGAGAGGGGTCATGTGAAGCAAGAGCTCAAGGGGCTGAGTCCATGCTTTTCCTGAGGGAGTCTCAGGATTAGCCCTTTACCATATGATCTTCAGCGTGCTCCCAGGAACACCCAGACACTGAATTAGAGCAGTTTGAGCCCAGCCAAGTAAGATCCCAAACTCCCCAAAACAAAGATTCAAAGTGTTAAGAATTAGAGTCCATTCGCAGCTGGTTTCCCAGTACTAATCCTGTTTTCTCTCTCTTCTCTCTCTCTCTCTCTCTCTCTCTCCCTTTCTTTTCTCTCTCTCCTCCTCACCTCTCTCTTCCTCTCTCTCCTCTCTCTCCCTCTCTTTTCTCTCTCTCCTCCTCTCCTCTCTTCCTCTCTCTCTTCTCTCTCTCTCCCTCTCCTCTCCCTCTCTCCCTCTCCTCTCCTCTTTTGTTCTTTGTATCGTTATCTGAAGGTACTCAGGGGGTCCCTCCTGGTGGTGCCCTGGGAATGAGGTGCCAGGGTTGGCATCCCAGTTTCTGCCTGGAAAAAAAAAGTGTTAAGAATTAACCATCAGTCTACACCATCAACTGCTAGATCTTTTTAGTGATACTCTCCACATCCCCCAAGGACAGGACCTTTCCGACTTGACAGATGAGAATGAGGCTGGGACAATACAAACCATAAATTCTGACATAGAGCAAAAACAGACCTTCTACACAACTCACACACTCATAAGAGTTGCATGTTGAGTAAGGTATCTCCTTTCTCCCTTCCTCTCATGAAAATTCATGTATGTGTCTTACTCTACAGTGTTTTCAGGGCCAGGCTAAGTAAGTCTCATCCAGAAGAGGAAGGGTTTGGGGAATTAATGCTAACTGAATGAGAGAGCATATTTCTCTGAGCAGAAACCTGCATTGCTGTCACTTGTGTGATTGCTAATTGATTCAGCACACCTGCCTCCACTCTGCTGTTAGAGATGGAAGCCCAGAGCCCAGGCCTGGGATGCGCTCAGCTCATTAACTAGTTCATCATTCTGGTTTTAGGCCAACACCTCATGCACCACTTTTCTCAGACTGTATGTTGACATGTTGAGAGTTGCCAAAGAGAAGCTGTTTTTGAGAGTTGGTGTCTTGTTATTAAAAAAAAAGTGTGGGGTATGGGGGAAGTATTTGGGCCACATACTGCAGTGCTCAGGACTTACTTCTGGCTCTAGGCTCATTAAATCACTTCTGAGCAATTTGGGGGACTCTATGGGAAGTCATGGATAGATTAAGTTTAGGTCAGCTATGTGCAAAACAAGAGCCCTACCTGTTGTAGTATCTCTCTGGCCCTTTGTCACCTTTTTTGTTTGTTTGTTTGTTTTTTGTTTTTTGGGTCATACCCAGCAGTGCTCAGGGGTCACTCCTAGTTCCATGCTCAGAAATCGCTCCTGGCAGGCTCAGGGGACCATATGGAATGCCGGGAATTCGAAGCACCGTCCTTCTGCATTCAAGGCAAATGCCTTACCTCCATGCTGTCTATCTGGCCCCATTGTCATCTTTTTTTTTAAAAAGAATAAACAGGTTGTGGAGATGGTGCAAGATACAGAAACCCATTTGTGTGTGGAATTTCTGGATTTGATCACCCACACTGTATGATTCCCCCCAGTACACCACTGGGATTGAGTACCGACCTTGGAGAAGCTATCAGATACTTTGGATGCTGGCCAAAACCAAAACCAAACAAATTTTATTTTTAAGGGAACTAAAGAAATGCCTAGTATAGAAAGGACAGTCTCTGCCTCCCAGGATAGTCACAGAGAGGGAAGAAGCCATGAAGCCCATGAGGTCAGGATCTGCTGACATCTTTTGCCCCAATTGCTGGTTTTTATAGTGAACTCTGGATTTCTAGGAATACAATATAATTGCCAGGGGCAGGGGAGGGGAGTTTTTTGGGTTGTCCAAATCACTTTCAGAAGTTTTAAAAATCTAAAGATATGAAGTAGCAGCATTTATTGAACTTTACAGTTATTGAACTGTACATCATAAATGATAGCTTTAAGTTACATGCACTTGTGAGCCACAACAATAGGTATGTGTTGAAGCCTTGCTGTAGGTAGGGGACTGTACTTCATGTGCAAGATGCAAGGGTAGGAAACAGAGATAGCTGCTTGGAGATGAGTTTGCATTGCAGTATGTGTATCCAGAGACCTAGGGAAAACCTGAACAGGTGTTCCACAAGGAAATATGAACCCATAAAGCTATGAAAAAATGCAGCCTGGACTCCAGGTCTCTTCTGAAATGTCAGAATTGCTTTGATTTAAAATATCACAGGGCCAATGTCCAAGAAGGAATGGAGCCTTCTAGGCAGGTAGAGCAGCATGTTCAAATTATGATGGGATGATATGAAGAAGACTCTGAATGTGATAGGACCACAAGGTGGGAAGCAATGGGCTGCTTGGTAAGAGGTCTGAAGGGATGGATAAAAATATTACCCAAGTTCCTTTAGGATTGAAATCTTTGTGCAAAGAGCATTGGGAAGCCTACAGTGTTTTTTTTATTCTTGATGTCATTTGTCACATTGCAAGTCACCCTCCTTGCCTTCAAGGTCAGGGACTAGTAGGTCAGATAAGTTTTGGAACATCTGCAATGGACTGCTATTTTCTTGGAGTCTACACTCTGAGAAAGTTGCACTAAAGCACAGTCACAAAGAACAAAATTACATCCTAGCAAGCCTTTATAGCTTCTGCCACAGGTTCTGCTCGGTCCTAAACACTTGCTAGGCTGATGCATAAACCCTTCACAGAACCACAGAAGACTCAATATTTCTCCACATTTTCATATGAGAGAACCAGGAAAAACTACTTCTGCATACTTCAGTCAATTTCTGTCAAAATTTGGTATTCATGATTTTCTCATTCTTGTGATGTGAATCAATATTTCCACAACCTTTTGAGCTTGCTTGGGTTATTCATTTAATCCAGATTGGGGTGGTGTGCTCATGCCTTTACATTGGAAAGTGACAGCATGGACTGGAATTCTGTCCTTTCTGGCTCTTGGAATCCTTGGCCTGGTGCCAGATCACCTCTTAAGCTAGATACTGTGATAGTTGGGCATTTGGTCCTGTCTTTGAGTCAAATATTCTAGAAGGACGAAAACCAGGAGCTCAAGAAAGGATTCCAGTTTCGTCTGACCTACTCCATTTAGCATTTGATGATGGGGTGCCTGGAGGCTGGTACAGAGGTTGCCACCCAGCCTCATTGGCACTCTGATCCAGTAAGCACATCCAAAAATATGTTAGAAAAGAGAAAGGCCTTTATAATAAGCCTGGGCCTCCCTTTGTCTTATGAAGTTTTAACTACTGTAATTGTCTGTAGTGTGAAGTAGTGCATTTTTTCATGTGTCTATTTTTATTCCATGTCTATCTGCTTATCTGCTTTTTTGTTTTGTTTTGTTTTGTTAACTCAGTGGAATCCTAGTGGGTATTTTTCCTGTGAATAGTATCGCCTCTGGAAGGCACACTCCTCCCGGACTTATGTACATATACATGCATGCGTGTGCACACACAATAATAATATGAAGGCTAAATGGGGTAGAATTTATTCTTAAAAGGGAGCTCATGATAAAGTCTACAACCGATGACACTCTAATCTATACTGTATTTAATTGGCTGTATTGAACCATACTACAAATTAAGTCTTCTCTGTAATTTATTCTGTCAGACGGTAACCCTCCAAACAATTTGATACTTCATTTAAACATTGGGAAATGGTTCATGGAAATGCTGAGGGGGGAAAGGGATTTAATGGTGATCAGATAAGAAACCCTCTGTGTAGAGAAATAATCCCATGTGAAATGCAGGGATTAACCTGATTCAATCATTGAGCATTTATTGAGCAACTACCTTGCACAGTATATTCCTCTACCAGACAGGTTGTTTCTTCCTTTTTCCATTCCTCAATCACCACTTAACACTCTTCACTCAAAGGAAGTGATAGCAAGGTGTACTCTGTTCATCTCCACCCCTGCTTGGGTGTGTAGTTGTCCTTTTGTTTATGTTTTTCTGTACTCTCCTCTGCCTCTCCTTTCCTTTTTTATTTCTCTGCTCTCTTCCTGGCTCTCTTCTTTATTATCACTGTTTTCATTTGGCGTCACATCCAGCAGTTCTCAGGGTGTACTCCTAGATCTCTGCTCAGGAATCAGCCCTTGTGGGGCTCAAGGCGAGAGCCACAAACTGGGGTTGGCCTCACTCTCTAGCTCTTCTTTCTTTTTCTGACCTCACTTTCTAGCTCTTTTCTCTCTTTCTGGCCTCTTTCTTCTTGCTCTTCTTTCTTTCTCTCTTGCTTTTCTTTCTCTTCCTTCCTTCCCTCCCACCTCCCTTCTTCTCTCCTTCCCTCCTTCCTTCATTCTTTCCCTCCCTCCCTCCCTTCCTCCCTTTCTTCCTCCCTCCCTTCCTCCCTTCCTCCCTTCTTCCTTCCTTCCTTCCTTCCTTCCTTCCTTCCTTCCTTCCTTCCTTCCTTCCTTCCTTCCTTCCTTCCTTCCTTTTTTTCCTTTAGCTTGCCCCTCCTCCACCCAATTTTAGTAGTAGTTTCTAAATGAAACTATTCCCTTCACTTAAGAAAAGAAAGGAGGTGCCAGAGTGATCTTATGGTGGATAAGTGCTTCTTTTGCATGCAGCCACTCCAGGTTCACTCCCTTGCATTCCACTGAGCACCACCACCAGAAGTGGTGGTGAGTGCAGAGTGAGGAGTAACCCCTGAGCATCATTTGGTATGATCCCACCAAACAAATAAACAAACAAAAATGATATACAAATACCTGTTTGAATGTATTGCTGTAATTTAATATGAAGAGTCAGTTTTACCAATGGAAATAGCATTTTGCAGAGTAAATGTGGGTGACAGAACCTGGTTTTGTTGCCCACTTGCCAGCAATCCTCAGAAATACTTGGGATGTCCTAGAATGTCCCTACCAAAATGCACCTTGGAGAAGTAGTTGACGCCTTACTCAAGGGCCTCATCTCCATGGCCTTGTACTCGATAGCACAGCAAGTTCTGAGGATGGCTTAACTCTGGAGAGTAAAAAGCCTTTGATTTAGGATTCTCTCCAATCATTGAGACCTGTCAGAATCCAGATCAGCCCTGCACTACTTTGAGTGCTCCCCATCTTGTGCCTTCCTCCTCCTCATATGTCAGGGGATTCAGGTGTTACTGAAATTGGGAACCAGGAGACCAATGAAAGCACCCCTTGATTCCCTATAACTGTATTTTCTCATTTTAATTTCTTATTATCTCTAGAAGGGAGGATGAGTCCTCGGTTAACTACGAAATATTGGTCCTGTCATAACTCTCTCTGAGCATCTATCTGTCCTTTCAGAATATATTCAGAATAAAACTATATCATTCTTATAAATACCAAGTATCATTCTTATAAATCCCCAATAAATTTGAGATTCCTTGGGCTCCAAATTTTAATTGTGCTGCCCAAAATCTACTTCAAGGCCTGGAGAAATTTTGAGTCTCGATGAAAACACTTTGCAAGATCCTTTAAGTTAGTCTGATGATTAGGATAATATGAGAGCTAGCTTAGCAGGTTTCTGATCTCTTTGTATTTCCAAGTGTTTGTATTATGTGCACATGGGTTAAGGCAGGGGGAGGTGGAGACGTGGCCCTCACCAGTTCCCCGTTTCCAAATGAATGAGTCATTTTCAGAGCATCCCTTCCTAACATGCCATCAAATTAACTATGGGAAAAGATAACGCTATAAGTATCCTTAAGCACTTTGCGCACGTACATGGCTACACTTAGCGAGGCAGTATTAGGAATCATCAGGCATTAAAAATGTTTTGATTTTAAAAGACTTAATGAGGATTCCCAGATAAATTAAAATGTCTCCATCTGCTGTCTTGCCTAGTAGGTGATATTTTACCATTGCACCGTCATCTCCAAATCTAATTCCACCAGGAAGACTTCTAATTGCAGTTTAATTTTCGAGCAGTACTCCATGTGGCAATCAATAAAGCTCCATCGTCAAACTTGGATTTAATAGGAGACGTGGCTAACACTCCTCACGTAACACCGAGAGAGAAATCCTTTCAGGAAGGCACAGCGAGGACATCTTTGTCTTCCACTCTCCCCAAGCTGTGTGTCATTTGGACTCACAAAAGCCTATAAATCGATACCCCCATGTTGTGTGAATATAAATCTCATCAATTTTAATCATTATCATCATGAAAAAGCTACCGCTTCTTGAGTAGTTTCCCCTCTGCAAGCTAAATGTGCCCTCTTAATAAAATGAGAATAAATGGATCCTGATTCTTTTTCTAACAGACACTTAATTCTTCACTAACTTTATTTGTGTCACAATCTATTCAAATTCTATCAACATCTTAGAAGCAGTGAGGGATTGGGATGACGGGCACAACTGTCTATGCTTGAGGTCCTCTAGGTTGGGGACACCAGGACGGAGCATGGTACCAGATCAGTGAGCTCGATAGTCAACATTCAGACTCTGGAGAGGTATGTTGAGGCAGCATTTTCTTTTAGAGGCATATTCGTCATCAAATCTTGAGAAGGTATAAAATAACCTCACACACCATATCTCCAACCCCAGCGGAATGAGTCTGAAGCAAGGTCGCAGGTAAAATAATCCAAACCAGGCTGAGGGTTAATATGTATAGTCTGGCATTCTTCTACCCTCTATCTCTACCAGCTGCCTGCTGGAATTGCCCTTTTTATTGAATACAGAGACCACCTCTGGCTATGGCAGTTAGGACAGATAGCTCAGGCTATCCTGAGCCAGTCCTACCCAAATTTACAAGACACCTCTGTTTTGGGATAAATCCAAATTGTAAACAAACATACAAAGGAACCAGGGATGATCTTTGTTTTAGGTGTAATCTAACAAGAAAGGACCTTAGGGAGAATCAGGAGTGAAAAACTAATAATGTGTACATCAGGAAAGGCAAAAGCTACTGTTCTAAGTGAATTGTGTGTGGCTTGAGCTCTAATGGCTAAAGGAAAAAGAATATATAACAAAACCATAGAGAACATCCATTCCAGGGTTAACCTATATTATCATAAACAAGTGTCTCAGTGCTACTATCTTTTCCTCTCTCCATAGATTCAGTAACAGGGAAGATCTTATCCACTACCTCTCAAAATGCATTTATAATGGTTCCCTTTCCTATTTGTGCTCTCTGAATCTGGAACTACCTGCTAATAAGAACTTCTACTTAGAGATTTCTGGGAATATAACAAACTGGATTACTCTTTTGTGTCTTCCTTTGTGTGAATCAAGATGTTCTATTTCTCATAACTTATCTTATGTGGAATATCTATAAACTTAATCTTAGGCTCTCTTTTATTGCCTTTAATGACCCCAGTAGCTACCTCTGGGTTCTGGCTGGCAGTCATGGATCTAGTGTAGACATTTTGTTTGATGGAAGAATAAACAGAAGTCCAGGGAGAGATGATGAGTGCCTTCACATGGGCTATAAATCAAGCCTGTTCATACCCAGCATAAAAAACACATCCTTTATAGAAATTTAACCCCAATTGATAATGCCTACAAATATTATTAATCCTTTATAGATGACTGCTTTATGTGAGTTGTTTTTAGTAAGTTTAATACAAGACAGTGACCCCGAATCTCACCACTGCATAACAAAAAGGTGACTATTATTTAGTTAGAGGCTCTATTCTTTCCCAAAGTGGGCAATCCTCTTCTAGGAGGGAGCTAGAAAGAGAAGTAAAAATGTGTAGATGTAGCCTTAGGTATTATTTTCTGTTGGGCTGTTTAAAAAAGGTAGATTTCCAGAGAGACACTTTCTTTCCTTTTTTTTTTTTTTTTTTTTTTTTTGCTGAAAATGGGGACATAGGCCACCTAAGTTTTGGACTCTGGTCAAAGCCACATAGACTGGCATTGATTTCAAGGAGTTTTATATTCATGATCAATAAACTCAATTGCATTGTAGTCAATGACTATCGGCCAGTTTCAGAGCAGTTGTTAGGGTAGCAGAGATGGAGAAATAGAGATTGCCTGCGATGACAGACCAAGAATGGGCTCTCTAGAGAGCAAAGAAAGAACCCATAGGAAAGCCAGTGTTCAGATAGTTAGGAAAGTTGTCAGCACAAGCATTTCAATGTTGGTAGAAATTAAGGTCTTAATGAAAATATGGGGAGAAATTATATCTACAGGGAGTAAAAAGCACTTGTAGTTTGGGGGTAGACTTCAGGGAAGGAATCTGTTATTCCAATGGCCTTTGCATGAAGAATAGGTTTTAGGAAAGTAATTAAAGCCATTGCAGGCATGGGAGAAATGGTACAGTCTGCAAGGCTCTTGGCTAACACAGGTTTGGTCCTTGGAGTCCCACATATGTTTCTCCAAGCTCTACTAGGAGTGATCCCTGAGCACTGCTGGTGTGATTCCAAACCAAAATTAATTAATTACTCCAAAGCACTTGCAGACAGAGGAAACAACCCTTCAAAAATCTGAGAGAAGGGCTTTGGGCCAATGAGAGTGACATTCCTACCTTAGGGCTTCTTATCACCATCTTTTGGAAAATCATCACCCTGAAAATCTGTGGTTCTCCAAGTGTGAAGGAGCCTAGGGTGGGCAGGGATATTTTACTGAAGCAAGCCAGCATCCTGGGTACAGAGTGTGCTAAAATCTTCAGCCAGAACCAAGATGGGACAGTGTGGTAAGCACAGGTCTTAAAGCTCCAAATTGCACTAAGATCTCTGGCAAGCTACAGAAATCCCAGCACTGCTGATGTAGAGTCTTATTTCTCTTTCCTTTCCACCCTGATGACCTGGGAGGAATGCCTCTGCTCCTCAGGAGCATGCAAGACTCTCTTCTCCTTCCATCTGGACCATACAGCCTGTCCAAAGCCCTTCAGGCCTATTCACACATTGCTGGAACACTGTCACTTATTGATCAACAGCTTGAAGGGAGAGTCCCCTGGAATATGCTCTTGTTTTGTCTCGACAGGCCCTCCAGCACCATCATGCTGTTCATGAAATCTCCTACATCGCGAAGGACATCACAGATCACCGGGCCTTTGGCTACGTTTGTGGAAAGGAAGGAAATCACAGATTTGTGGCCATCAAAACAGCCCAGGCGGTGAGTAATCCCCTATCAGAAAGGCTTCTAAAGCCATGGGAGGAAAGCACAATGACTTGCTAGGTGTGACTTGCTAGCTTCCTCTGCTGTAGGAACCCAGTGATTCTCCTGCTCAGGCTTCCTTCTAGGAAAGCTAAACAGCTTTGAATAAAGAGAAGGAAGAAGTCCATGCTCAAGCCGGCTGTTGTGGTTTCTAATGGATATTTTGCAAGGGCTAATTATTTTCCTTTCTGATTAAGCTGGATAGAGGCACGGTGTACAAATAGGTTTCCTCGTGTGTGTAGCCTCATTTTAAAAGAAAATAAGAGAAAACAAATAGCTCTATTGCAACAGACCTACCCTAATTGTATTGTATTCGAAATTACTAATAAATAAAAGCAATGTCTTTTATGCTTATGATTATTATGAATTTGCAAATATAATTAGTTGAAGAAACGAACTTTAGCCCAAATGCAATTTGCTAAACCAATATAAACAAGGTGGAATTAATTAAAAATGGAATGCTTTCAGTTTAATTGAAAAAGGAAGGGCCAAACCAAACACCACTCAGGGAGGCCCAGACCTGTCCTCTGATTAATGCGTATCGTGCCTTGTCTGCTCCAGGCTGAACCTGTTATTCTGGACTTGAGAGACCTCTTTCAACTTATATACGAGCTGAAGCAAAGAGAGGAATTAGAAAAAAAGGCACAAAAGGATAAGCAGTGTGAACAAGCTGTGTATCAGGTATACCTGTGAATTTTTCTCCCCACCATACCTGAAGTCAGGGGACTGAAAATGAACAGATGTGAAAAACTGACAGTAGGAGCTTTCCTCTTGCTGCCAAGTAGAAATAAACAAAAAATGCAAGGTTCCTGTGTAAATTACAGGCATGGAGAACTAAAGCATTAGAAGCGATCCCAATACTAGACTCATCAAAGAAATCAAACTCTTGAATCCTGGGGATGATTTTGAGTAGGAAAAAAAATAAAGAAATGATTGCATTGACTATTGTTGACTGTGGGATGGGGGGAGAGCGGTGGCTACAAGGGTATTGGTCCCCCAACCCCCAATGTGTTTTCTGTCTTCATAATCCACTAGTCTGTCTTATGCAGAACCAGTTTCTTTACTGTCCTATAACTCCTGAATACTGCCTCACGTCTCTTCCTTTATATTCTCTGCGCTTCACCCTTACTCTGCTGTAGACAATTCTGGAAGAGGATGTTGAAGATCCCGTATACCAGGTAATTTCTGAAATTGGCTCAGGAGCACTGAGGTTCTTTTTTATATAGCCTTTGTGTAGAAAGTCCTGCTGACTGGAGGTTTGAGGGTACCCAGAAGCAGAGAGGAAGGGCTTCCACCCCCTGCTGGAATAATCTTCATGCAATTGAATAGAAGTTTGGCATCTTCAGCAGGGAGTTGGAGCTGCACTTCTCCCATCTAGTCCCTGCAGCAGCCCCTCTCCACATGTTGTATAAGTTTGATCCCAGGCCTGAATGTATTCAAGACTCTCTTGAATATTCTGAGCTCATTAGAGTGACTGAATAATGAGGTGGATTCTCTGACTAGAATCAAAGAGGGAGAGTGACCTTTTGGCCACTTTTGAATGTATACCCAAAGGGCAGTTTGTAAGTTTTAGAGCAATTATAAAGACAGGTTTCTCTGTACCTAATGGGCCAGGCTGTTCCTGTGATTACCTGACTTAGGCCAGAGGGGCTGTGGGAGGAGAGAAGGAAAATTCTCATCGCCATACCTGCTGGTCCCAAGATTTCCAGCATTCTCTGAACTCTGCAAGGCAACAGCCTAGGGGTGCTGTCTCGTAGGTTCAGGTATGTACTTTTTGATGCAGTAAAAGGGAGACAGGAAGCCTTTTCTTCATACACATACAGCCAAGAAAATACAACACACTCAAACACAAACCTATAGACATTGTTTATAAATGTGTCTGTTTATCCTATGCAGAAAACTGGTACCACTTTGACAGATGCATTTTACAAGCTAATATCATGCTAGTGAAGAGTGTAGTATCTCTGCAGCTTGCCCATGATTCAGAATGCCAAGGGCTAGGATCTGCTGGTAAAATGAGCAGAATCCCTGGCTGCAGAGAATGGACATCATTCTCCTGGTTGAACAACTCTATCCTTGATGTTCTAAAACATACAAGTGGAGATTAATTTTCAGTCTCAAAAATAGAGAAAAGACAGCATTAGTCGGGTGAGAGTGTCTGGCAGTTCTGAGTACTGCAGAGTTGGCTCAGGACCCTCAACCTGAAAAGCATTGGAGGCGACCTCCAATGAGTAAAGTTTCAGAGATTGTGGTTTCTGGCATTTGCTCTTAGCAGTGCCAGAACTTGGAACGAAATGCCAGGAATTAAAAGATGAGGCTCAGGAGAGATCTGTGAGGGTTCCATGCAGTGTTATCACTTTTCCTTAAACAGGCGAGAGATGTAAGAAGTTTGGTATCTATCATTTCAGTTTCTTGAAGGGGTTTTCTCTGCACCTGTTTCTTTAATGCTCACTGTGATGTATATCTTGAATTCCAAATGCTTTTTTTCCCCTCTTTCTTTTTTCTCCTCTGACCTTGCTTCTCTGGCTGCTCCTGTTAATAGTACATTGTGTTTGAGGCTGGACATGAGCCCATCCGTGATCCTGAAACAGAAGAAAACATTTATCAGGTATAATCTGTTCCCTTTTCTCCCCATTATTCTACTGCCTGGGGTGTGTGGAAACCCCGAAAACTGGGGGATCTGTCCTTACTTTCCCCTACACACACAACCAATGTGGCCTGGCTTATGCAAATATATCTGGGAGCAGGGGTACCTCTTCTCCTTGCTATTGGCCACAAGTCCTCATGCTGTAGTGTCAAATGTCTGGTGACTAACTGGGGACATTGCTTTCATGTTTAATTAATTTTAACTCCTTTCTTTTGACTTGGAATTCAACTCTACTAGTTAATTACTTTGGAGTTCCAAAAGTTATGTTAGAATTTTTTATGTATGATAAGAATGTGCCAGGCAAATTTATAAAAAGTGAATCCAAATTCAAGAAGGATGTTGTCAAAACAGCCTGAAAAATATTAAATGAATGAGAAACAAAGATAGCTTGAGACACTTCGGCTTTGCAAAGGAAAGTAAATTAATATCTTTCAATGTCTGCTTCTTCCAGAAGTTCTGAACATAATTTTTTCTCCAATGTGCTCATAAGTGCTATTTTTATTCAACTCTTACCAAGGAAAACTGAGACTCAGAAGCTAAGTTGCCACTTTATGCAGTACAAGTGCTTAGAGAACCAAGCTCAAACCCAGTGGTGTGTGAATGCAAAACTCCTCTTCCCCTTCAAAGAGTTTGAGTAATTACAGCCCAGCAACACATCAAACAAATACGACGCCTTCCACTTTCTCATTAATTAGAATTTTAGTCCTCATTTGAAACATAAACATTATGAAAGAAGGAAAAATGTTATATACTTAATAAGTGACTTCAATTTTCTTAATTTACTGAATTGTGTGGTCTGTTATTCTGCCTTGGGCATGCATTTCTTGTGCAACAAAGCAAAACATGCATACCATTTCCATCAAACAGCCAGAATTCTAAATGACCTAAGTATAGCATTAATTCCTAATACTTGAGTTTAAAACAACCCTGAAAATAATCATATAAGCTTTCTCCTTTCACTCCGTCTATCTGGATTGAAATTCTGGGTCAGTTTTTTTGCTGTTGTTGTTTGTTTCAGATCGTTCTTGTAAAGTTTTCTGTCTTTACATGAAAAACTTACCCATGTGTCCCATCTTAAAGTCAACTTTGCAGCTGGAGAGATAGGTCAGGTGTAAGGTCCTAGTCTTGCATGTATAGATAGGTAGCCCCTGAACACTGCCGGGTATGGTGCCCACAGAGTAAGAATAATAAATAATTATTAATATGATGAAAGTCAGTCAGTTTTGTGGTGGTAGGACTTGGAGGTCTAAGAATCCATAGTTGTGCACTAGAGAACTAATAGATCCTCGGTAGATATTATGAGTTTCTTCCGTATAGGAGATGATTTAATTAGCCTGTGCAGTATAGTTAGAGTTCCGAGCATGGCCTGTGGAGAGCTGTTGTGAAGTCTCCTGGAGTGTTGACGGAAATGAGTGAGTCTTGGCTTGTAGTTCTGGCCCTGTGCTTTGTGCCCTTTGAGTAGCAGAATCTTGGTGGAGAGTACAGGGCAGTCTTCCTGCCAAAGAGTGGAATGAACCATCCTTCCCTGCCTACCCTGTTGTGGGGTGTGTGCTTGTGTAATGAAACACACTCTGGGAGACTCTGAAGAGGAGTCACCAGCCCAGTCACAGGGTGAGTGTTCAGCTCCTGAAGACCCACTGAACCTCCTTTTTGCTTTTCTAGGTCTCAATGAATCAGTCACACTGGAAATAAATGTCTCAGACCAGGTTTTTGCTCTCATAAGCTTATAGAGAGGTGGATGGCTTGCTTTACAGAATGACATATCTCTTTATGTGTAGTTTTTAGAATGGTGTGTGTGTGTGTGTGTGTGTGTGTGTGTCTACCTTGTCCAGGGGTGTTTATGGTCTCTTTTCTGCTCTATGTTTTGGGTGCACATAGGATCATGTGGTGCCAGGTATCCATCAAACATAGGCCTCCTGCATAGAAAGCTGCTCTCAGTCTGTTGAGTCTTCCTCCAGGCCTTAAGAACATGTAGCAAATGCTGCTTGTGGCTAGCTTTGTGAATGGTGTGGGCTGGGACAGGGTGTGTGTTCCTGGGTGGCAATCTCACAACCCCTCTCTGCTTGAAACAATATCCCCAAAGTGAGTTTCCTTGGAGAAAAGGTATCTAGCTGAGGTCACAGTGCTTGCTCAAGTTCTCCCTGAACTCTAAATTCTGGGCCTTTTTCTACAGCTTGGAATTGCCAGAGTCTGAGTTCCACAATTAGATTCTGTGTATGTTCCTATCTAAAAATCACACTTGTCTTAACAGTCCTGGCCTCAGGATCTGCCCATCAGTTCCCCCCTTAACAGGAAGATACCCTTTAAGGGAATGAATATTTTATTGCCCTCTGTTGAAAAGGCCTTTGGTCCTTTTTCTTTTCAACTGATTGGCAGTCAGCTGAGCTTCAATTTGCTTAACAAGAGATAAGCTCTTGTGGGTCTAAAGATAAGGCTGGGTTTTATGAACTACTATTAGGGACCAAATTCGACTTCATTTTTATCTCTTTTTTTCTTTCTTTTCTTTTCTTTTCTTTTCCTTTCTTTTCCTTTCCTTTCTTTTCTTTTCTTTTCTCTTCTTTTCTTTTCTCTCCTTTTATTTTATTTTCCTCCTTTTCTTTCTTACTTTTTTTTTTTTAAATTTAAGGGTCTACCAGAGCTCAGTTGCCTATGTTTCTGAGTAGACAGACTATGATGCTTTCTCATTTTTTATTTGATTTTTGACCACATCCAGCATTGCCAAGGTTTTCTCCTGGTTTACTAGGCTTATTCATGAACTTCCTCTGGGCTTATCTTTGGAGGGGTGCAAGGACCATATGTGGTACATGGGATTGAATCAGACCTTTCCATAAAAGGCAAGTGCCTTAACCCAATCCCATCTCTACAACGTAGTGACGTTTTATATGCAATACCTGATAGTTGTCCAGGGTAGTTTCCAATTTGATCCAGTCCCCATTTTGGGGCGAAGGGCTCATCCAGGATTTGAATGATCCAGTCCCCATTTTGTCTGAAATGAACTCAGTTCACTGTGGAACTTATACTTGAAGTGTGTAATTTTTTTTTATTTTTGCTCTCCTGGCCTATGACATCAGACAACCAATAATTGCTTGTATAAGAGAGGACAGATCAAGTGACAAGGACAGCACTTGGTGCTTGTTTGTCCTGGGTCCTTTGGGCTTCCATTCCTTCCTGATGTCCACACAGATGCTACTTGGGAGTTCTGATCATAAGGTATAAAGTGAAATGGAAGAGTGAGCCACCACCTCAGCTGGATTTATGACTCATAATGTAGGCCTAAAGCAGAATCTTGAGGAAATCAGCTCCATCTTCTTGAGAATAAGTCATCTCATTTTCAAAACTAAGCTGATAACAGGATATTTGTTCTCTCTACATGGCTCAGAATAAAAGTTTCCTGGACTGGAGCAATATCACAGTGGTAGGGTTTTTTGCCTTGCACACGGTCTACCTAGGACTGACCCTGGTTTGATTGACAGCATTCCATATGATCCCCAAACCTGCCAGAAGTAATTTCTGAGCATAGAGCTAGGAATAACCACTGAGTGCTACCAGGTGTACTCACCCCCCCCCCAAAAAAAAAAGAAAAAAAACTTTCCTGTGATCTTTTTATTTATTTTTTATTTATTTTTGAGGGGGGTCACACCCAGCAATGCCCAGGGGCCACTCCTGGCTCTACACTGAGAAACTGCTCCTGGCAGACTCTGGGGACCACATGGGATGCCAGGATTTGAACCACCATCCTTCTGTATGCAAGGCAAACACCCTATATCCATGCTATCTCTCCAGGCCTCCTGTCACCTTTTTAAAACAACACAGAGCCTCAGAGCACAAGCATCCAAGAAAAAAAAGCTTTTTTTTTGTTTGTTTTTGGGTCACACCTGGTGCCACTCAGTTTACTCTTGGCTGTGCACTCAGAAATTGCTCCTGGCAGGCATGGTGGACATTATGGGATGCCGGACCACTGTCTGTCCTGGATCAGCTGCGTGTAAGACAAACGCCCTACCTCTATGCTCTCTCTCCGGTCTCAAGAAAAAAAAAGCTTTTAAAATTTTTGTTCTGTAGGATGGGAGATTGGGCCAAATCCTGGCCAGTCCTGGCCTTGCTCTAGGGACTAGAGGTGGTACTAAGCCTGCTGCATACAAGATGAGCACCTCACCCTCTGTACTGTCTCTCTGCACTTTCTTTTTGATCCTTCCTATAATGGGGTAAGCTGTCAGGAATTGCTCCAGAATCTCTCATTTTAACCAAAGAAAGGAGGCTTCTCTCTCTGAAGTGCTATTTCCAAGACCAGGCCTCTAGAACTTTACAGGGGGATGCTCTTTAGGGCTATGAGTAGTTTCCTACCAAGTCAGTTCTCAGCTTCCCAAGTGGGCCTTCCCTAGGCTCACTCATTCAAAAATCATTTGACTCACTCAAAATGTACCCACTTTTGTAATTGCACAGTGATGCCCCTCATTGTGTGTTACACAATTTTTAAACTGTCTCTGCACAGGAGGCTCAAATGTTGCAAAGGCCTTCATGCCCAGAATGCCAAATGGTTTTAAGAAGCTTTCACATCTATCAATTTACTGACCATGTTTTTTTCCAATCTACTTTCCTTCCTGTACCACTCCCATCTTTTACCATTTGGACCCTAATCTTGTCTGGCTCCCCGACTTACTTTAAAATATTTTCATCCATGACCCCGTTGAAATATCCTGGGGGCACTCAAGGTACTAAGACTTCATTTCATAGGACAGTGTGTCTGGAATCTGTGTAAGCAGCACACAGGGATGTGATAGAGAAGGCAGCACAGTTTCCTTCGAAGAATTTATAATCGCTCCTTGGATATTGATTGCGACCAAATGGGGAAAACTGAGGTTCAAAGAGCAAGGTGACTTCTAAGTTTCCACAGTGAGGGCCAAACCAGGATTGGGGACCATTCCTCTCACTTGGATTTACCATAGAATAATTTTTCTCTACTGAGCATCTCTGAGATGCTCTATAGACGGGATGTAAGAGAAGGCAGGCAAGAGAAGCAGAATTGAGTTTCTTGGGCCTGGTATTTATTTGTTCTTTTTGTTTGTTTGTTTTGGGACCACACCAACAGTTACTACTGGCTCTGTGCTCCGAAATTCCTCCTGGCAGGCTCAGAGGACCATATGGGATATAGAACCCAGGTCGGCGTGTGCAAGGCAAATGCCTTACCTGCTGTGTGCTTGCTCTGTCCCCATACTTGAGCTGGTTTTCTGCCCCCACACACAATGAATGTCTGATGGTTGGTGTATTAACAGATGAGGAAACTTGCAGGAAGGTGAGAGACAGAGATGTAATTAGGCAGCTGTACTGAGTTCTAACAATTTCCACCTGAGCAAGAGTGTTTTGTTTTGTTTTTACACTGTTTTAGTAACCCATATACCTTTTCCATCTCTCCCAGCAAGGCAAGGAGCTCTCATTATAAACCAGGGACTTTATCCATTCCACTCACCATCAGGGTCCCAGGTAGGGTCCAGTGCCTGACATAATACCAGTTTTTGGCAACATTTACTTTCTGATAAAAGGATGCAGCAGAGCCTGGCCTTTTGTAGTAGTAAAGAAGACTCCAGGTGGGTCTAAAGGGCCAAGCAAAGCTCCTTAAAGGATGTCCTAGCTGAGATCACTCTTGAAGGACAAACTGGCAGACTGCTCTCACCCCCGGGAGAGCCCAGGAAAAGCTCTTTCAATTATGCACAGTTGAGGATTATCCATCCCACTGCCTCAGCTCCATTTGCAGGGATAATTGAGAGTCAGCTGCGCTTCAACTTGCTAAGTGGCCAGAGTGAACAGTGAATTAGGAGGAACAGCAATGCTGCTTGTTTTGCTCTGGAAGGAGTAAGCTAGTGAAAAGAGAAGTGAAGCCCTGTAATTTATCGGTCTTCATTAACCAGGACTCTGTGGACATTCTTACAAGGCTCCTTTTAAAGGGGGACCAGTTATCAGGAGTTTAGAAATTTCCCCACTTCCCTCCTCCCCCAACTAGCTGCAAGTTGAGGTTTTGGAGAGCTTCTGGGGCCAGCCTTTTTCTGTAGAGCCAAGCTCACACAGTACATTGCTTTCTGCAAACCTGGGAGTGCTCTCCTGCAAAAGCCAAATATAATGCCCCAAGCAAAGAAGCCCCAGAAACATCAGTGAAAGCAGGACTAAGACACCAGCATGGGCCTAAGTGGCTGAAAGAGGAACTGCCAGGGCTCCCTGGCTCCCTAACTATGGGGATTTCCTCTTCTTCCTTAGCCACATGGGGCAGTTGTCCTCACCCATAGGCTTATTCCTAGAATGTAACAGGTATGCATGTCAAAATACAGATGTTTAGAGAAGAGTTCTATCCTCATTTGTTCCAACTATTAGTAACTAGAGTCATGTTCTGGGTAGCCAGAAAAATGGGCTTTTTTGATCACTACAAAGTAAGCATATAAAATTTAAGATTCCTTTTGAATCAGACATGCAGAGAAATTCAGGTGTGGTGTTTTGTTTGGTTTTGTTTTAGTTTGGTCTTGGGGCCATACCTGGCGGTGCTCAGGGGTTATTGCTGATTCTGTCTCAGGAATTATTCCTGGTTGTGCTCTAGGTCCCATATGGGATGCTGGAGATTGAAGCCGGATCAGCTGCATGCAAGGCAAAACACACTGCCTTTGTACTATCACTATGTAAGGATGGAGGCAGCTTGAACCATACCCAACTGCACAAAGGACTTACTCCAGACTGTGCTTAGAGATCTTTTTTTTTTTTGCTTTTGTTTTTGTTTGGGGGCCACATTTGATGATGATTAGAGATTACTGTTGGCTCTGCACTCAGGAATTACGCCTGCAAGTGCTCAGGGAACCTACGAGATGCTGGGTATTCAGTTTGGCCCCATACAAAGCAAGCATTCTTTCTACCCACTATACTCTGACTCCAGCCTACGGGATCATTCTTGGCAGGCCCAGGGACATACAGAGTTCTGGGGATATAGCCCAGCTTTGTCCAAGAATCCTACCTGCTTTCCTATTCCTTCAGTTCTACTTATAAACTTTGATTAAGGTCTCTATGTCTCTTCACTTGGCTTTCTATGACTTAAAGTGAAGAATGTGAGGTGGAATTTCTAAGATTGGAGGACTTTCTAAGGCAAACAGAGTTGAAATGGCAAAGCCTAAATAACTTGAGCTTAGTTCTTTCCTAAATATATGTTTAGAGCCTAAAAGATATGTCTGGAGCCTAAAAACATATGTTTGGGCCCCTTCTTGGGGTCCAGTGAAATAATATATGTGTTAAGACCTTGAAGTACATTAGAGAAGAGGAGAAAGAACGTAATGATAATTTTTAGAAATGAGAGAAATTAGGTCCAGGGAACAGGCTTAAAAACTGAAGTAGCTGCTTCACCTGAGGGCACCCAAGTTTGACCTCAGCACTGCATATTCAAACAATACCACTAGGAGTGATCTCTAAACATCAAGCCAGGAACAGAGTCTCAGACCACCATACCAAATAAAAAATGAGATAAATTAAAACTTAAACTAAGAGTGATATTCTGAACTGGTTTCTTGACAATAACCCTTGGTCCAAAAGAGTTGACTTGCACTTGATTTCAGCACATAGTTCCTGTTTCAGAACTTTTCCACTTGCTCAGTTTTACAGAGCTTCTGTCTCAGTCTAGACATTGACTAGTGTCAGCTTAGCCTACAAGTATTTTTTAGCTTCAAGAATTAATTGTTTGAATGAAAACTTAAGGCACAAATATTTACATAGTCATAGCTGAATTTCAGGAATATAATATTGGGATATTGTATTGTATGGAATATTGTATTGTAAATCCTACCATCAGGACAAGATCCACTAACATGTCCAAGTTTTGTCCCACAAAATATCTTTAAGCACTTGGGCAATTCAGAGCAGAGCATCCCCCTGCCTTCCTTCTGGTCATTTTTTTCAGCTCCTCAGCTCTGAGGAATCTGCAGTTTCCTGTCTCTGCCTTTGTGTGCTTGGAGACCCCATGTCTGCTCATAGATCCCTCCTCTTCTTCTTCCTTCTCCCCTCTTCCTCATGGGATGAATATTTCCCTGTTCTTGTAGACCCCCAAAGACTCCTCAGCAGACTGCCACTCCCCCAGTTCTCACCCACATCTTACTAGCTGGGAGTCAAAATGAATGTCTGCATGATAGAGGTAGACTCTGAAGCTAGAGAAACAGTGAGCCTGTGATGATGATGTTCACTCTGCTTCCCTCACAGGTCCCCACCAGCCAAAAGAAGGAAGGTGTTTATGACGTGCCAAAAAATCAACCTGTAAGTGTAAGTATCAGTCTTCTCTACCCTCAGAGATCCAGCTGCAACCAAGAAAATAGGGTTCTTCTGGCCCAGTGTCAGCATCAGAGAGTCTGGAGGGGTTGTTTTGCTCTGGGGAAGGGGGAGGCAAAAGAGGTGTGGGTGAAGGCTGGTGAGGATCAGAGTGTCATAGAATCAAGCTTCAGAGCGTCAAGTTTGAAGGTAATGAGGCCTGAGTCCAGTGACCTAACCTGGTCAAGATGGGTGTCTGAATCCTGGGAGTAAGCTGTGTTTCTCATGTGAAATGACTATTGCCAACCACTAGAAGGACAGTTGAAGGGAAGACCAGAGTCCTGCAGTGTACTAAGAGCAGAGCACTATGGGAAAGAGCATCAGGTGAGTGATCTGACAGAGACAACCAGGGGTTTACTGCTTCTGCTGGTAGAACTCCTGGTAACTGGAGGCTGCAAGGCCAGTTTCTAGCTCTGTGGTCAGCCCTGTTGAAAAACATATTCATTATAAAGTCCTTGAGAGTGGTGGATGATGGTGAGATGGATGGATGATAGAGAGGCCTTTCTCTGCCGGCCCAGGCCATGAGACTGCAACTCCCTTCAGTCGGTGGTCTCAAAGTGTCAGTGAGGGAATCATCCACATGTAGTCAGGTTTCAGGAGACATCAGCTTTATGAAGGCCCTAGCCACTATGTGTGGCTCCTAAGCTTTTAACCTTTTAAGCAGGCTCTTGTCATCTGCCCTGGCATCTCCCTCTTTCTGCCAGCCACCTCTCTTGCTGAAAACCTCTTTCCCACCCCCTCATGAATCTCTCCTTTATCCTCCTGGTGAGCAAAACAGGAAGCCAAAGACCCCTCCCAAATGTGGGCAGGTCTGCCTCTCAAGGTGAACAAAACAGGAAGTTGGGGGAAGGGAGTAACAAGCCCCTGCCCCTAATCACTGTGAAGCCTCGACCTACAGGTAATGTAGGTAGCACTCATAGGGCTCATAGCACTCGAAGGGCTTTTGTCTACATTCCAAAACCAGAATGTTGACTGACCATGGTCACAAGGCTGTGCACCAAATAGCCAGGTAGCAAGTCAGAAGTCATCCCATCATCTCAGTGCTGTGTGAGAGCACTGAGACATGGATCCTGCTGGGTCTCAAGCACTCTGGCTCTGCCTGTCTCAGTCTAGAGCAGTATATAGGCTCCAGCCTGCATATCAGCATGTTTCATTGTGATTCAGGGGCTTTGAACCCTCATACCCCAGAAGCCACCGAAGGACCTGGACATGTCAGACTTGGAAAAAAGGAAATGTGACTAAGGGGACTTTGCTGTGGTGGATATTACTCTGAGTGTCAGCTCGCTTGCTCATGGGCTGAGATAATCTCATTATCTTCTACCTCTAGCAGATCTTCCTGTGGGGCAGAGCTGTTCAGGGGTGAACCTGAGCACCCCATCCCTGCAACTGTACAGGCACTTGAGAGATTTCATGTCCAAAAGACTCTGGGAGGGATGGGGAAGATGGTTCCAACCTAAATAACCAGGCTAGTTAATGCACTCAGAAAACCTACATGACACTCAGGTCAATCAAATCGAATTGAAGAACACTGGGTCATAAAGACCAGATAGGATGGAATTAACTAGCATCCCAACAACTTGACAATCAGGCTATAAGGAGAAAAATAGTTGTGTCATAATAACAGAGATTATTAACAGGAGCCCCTGAGGACCCTCCCAAACCCACTTCCACTGGGTTTCCACTAAGATCTTCTTGTTCATACTCCCCACTCCACCATTTCCCTTTCCTAAGAGTGTCCCTTAACTGCTAGTCTCTCTTACTCTGCCAGCATCCTGGACCCATCATCTAGCCCTATGTACTGCTTCTGAACCCCAGTAACTGTGAGTTTGAATGAAAATTAACAATGCAATATTGGCCTTGTTTCAAGAGCCCACATTTCAAAAATCCATGTGCTGCAAATAATGTAGGTATGACACAACTATTTTTCTCCTTATAGCCTGAATGTCAAGTTGTTGGGATGCTAGTTAATTCCATCCTGTCTGGTCTTTATGACCCAGTGTTCTTCAATTCGATTGGATTGACCTGGGTTTCACAGTGTAGCTGGTGAGGAAGAGGTTCTGAGTGGCATGTAGGTTTTCTGAGTGCATTAACTAGCCTGGTTATACTCTCCCCAGAGTTCATAGCTCTGAGAAGAAAGGAACATTCTGGCTTAGCTCTGGACTGCCTCTGCCTGTATCTCTCATCTGTTTCCACTGGGTCCAGCTCTCTTCACTTGCTGAATTTCCATAAGTTGACAGTCTCCTCCATACCCCATACCCTCACTCTCCTCTCAGCTGAGCTCTAGCTTTGTATTCTCCCAAGACTTCCTGGACTCCTGCTCGGAAAGTGGCAGCACAATACCCCACCCCCCAAATCATTTCTTTTATGAATAACTCTTCCAACCCATTGTTAGAATTCTTCCCTGCTGCTTCCAGAAGCTGTATGAAAGCCTTGTATTACCAGAACAAGCCTACTAGGGCCTGTTCTGTGGAAGTTGGATGTAAAATAGCTACACTTGAACTATTAGTCTGGGCATGGGTCCCAGCAGTAAAGCACTTGCTTTGAATGTGTGAGGTCCTGCCATTTATGACAACAACAACAACAACAACAAAGTTTTAAAAAATATTTGATAGGGGCTGGATCGATTGTGCAGCAGTAGGGCATTTGCCTTGTGTCCCATATGGTCCCCCAAGCCAGTAGCTATTTCTGAGCGCATAGCCAGGAGTAACCCCTGAGTGTCATTGGGTGTGACCCAAAAACCAAAAAAAAAAAATTTTTTTTAGTAAGTGTCTAAGTTATTTTCTCCATGGAAGAATGTTCTAGAAATACCTTAACATTTACCTGGTGTTTTCTGGGAATTCATTGTTTTTGTTTGACTCCAAAAAGAATGGTTATTAAGCATAGGTACTAAGGTTTTTGCTTGGACTATATTTGGTCTGGAGTGTCTGTATGGCTTCTAAGTGTCTTCTAATGCACAAAGGTGTAGAACTTTCAAAATCACCATCAGAGAGGTGATTCCTGTTCAGAGAGGCTGCTTGTTAAGCACAAAAGCACACATTTAAGAGAAGAAGGCTCAGTAGTCTGGCTCATAGCTTCTCTAAGGAGTCTTCTCCTAGCCTGTGTGCCCCAAATGTTGGCATCTTCCAAAGAGGGGTTCCTGAACCTAACTTGCAAAAACAGGTTTTGAAGTAGAAATAGTGGAAGTACTGGAAAGTTGACCCCACTGACCTTGGTCACCAAAGGGAATTTAGTTGCCCTCGAGGCTTCTTCTTTTACACCTTTTTGCCAGTTCACTTTGCCTCAGTCAGTCTCATGTGCATTGACCAGGTCAGGTTGTCCCAGTTTGCACCTCCCAGCCTACTCCTTCACAGAAAAGACAGACAGTACTACTGCACTGTATATGTAACAACTTCCTGGGAGTGGGGTTAACAGTTTCATCCCAAAGAGGGAAGGAACTCTGGCTACCACCTGATTTCTTCATCTATGTGTCCTGGTATACAAAGAAGCCCCAGTTAGAGACTAATATGAGCTCACCATTGGGAAAAATTGTCAAACAGCAATCCCCCCAAGAATGTCTTCAAATCACTTTTTATTGCTCTAAGAATCAAAGTTAAACATCTATAAAGACAGCCATGCTTTTTCTAATGCTTTGTTTAGAGGGTGAAAGGAGGCATTTCTATAAACCCTTCTATAAACTAGAGGTGGATTCAGTTGTGTGAAAACATTTCCATGTGTGGCTAGTACAAGCAGTGGACCAGCCAAAAGCTCTCACTGAGCTGGCAATTGGTGGGCAAGTATTCTAGGTGATGGCTTCTATGTGTCTCTCTGAAAATATCAGCATGGATTATTATTTCTTCCTAATGGGTTAGCATGAGATATTGGGCTTGGGAGTTCCTAACAGTCCATGGCTCAGGGCAAATGATAGTACCTGCCTTGGTGAGTCTGTGCAGAGACATAAGACCTGAAAAGGTGATAATTCGTGTTGTGCTCAGTATGAAGTGAGAATTCACAAGCTGTGAGCCCTTAATATTGCTTTTCCTACATTTTATTTTGTATGTGCTTCTTGAGAACAGGAATTCCTTTGAATCATCATTATATCTAAAGTAATTCTTCTTAGGATTTCTGATCTCTTTGAGGTTTTAACATTGACTCATTTTCTTATAAAATAAAAAGGACCCAGGCACATGTAAATAAATTTGAGTATGCCTTGAAGCCTATGTCTCAGTTCTCAAACCATTATCCTAGAGCCTAAAGCACTTTTCCTGGACAGAGATATCCTCAGGAAGGTGTGCAGGTCACATCGCTGTCAGGCAGCAGAATTTAGACTTCACTATGAATTAATTTTTATGGGTCTCACCCATCTCCGTGTATCAGTTTATGCAAAGGGTTTGCATAAGTTATGAAAATTACAATGATAACTTGAATAAGTTATAAAAGTTATGGGCCGGAGAGATAGCACAGCGATAGGGTGTTTGCCTTACATGTAAATGGACGGTGGTTAGAATCCCAGCATCCCATATGGTCCCCAGAGCCTGCCTGGGACGACTTTTGAGCATAGAGCCAGAGTAGCCCCTGAGTGCTGCTGGGTGTGACCCAAAAACCAAAAAAAAAAAAAAAGATGAGAATTTGGGGTTAGTGAGATAGTAGAGTGGAGAAGGTGACTACCTGGTATATAACTGACCCAGGTTTTGATTCCTAGCATGACATTTTGTCTCCTGAGAACCACCTAGAATAATCCCCAAGCACAGAGCCAGGAGTGATGCCTGAGGAACCACTGATTGTACACTCCCTCACCTACCCCACCACACACATAAAAAATGTCACAGAAGTTTGTATCAAATAGCTGGGCTAATCATTGAAGCTCCTATACTTTATACCCCCTAAGATGGCACTCAGCATTCAATCATTTATCATCAGTTCCCAACTCATACCAAAAAGAAATACCTGCCATCTTCCTCTCTGCCAGCTGTTAATGCAGCTTATGTTCTTTGGACAAAGAGCCTGGCCTCTTTGGGGCTGTCAGAACCTCACATCTCTGAAATGGTAAGGGAGGTGAGTACTAAGCACCCCCATTACCTCATTTATAATTCAGTGCTCTTTACACTGTCAGCCACTGAGCAGGCTGTGACTTGTACCAGGAGCCCTCTGGGGAGTAGTGTATGTACCCAGATGAGCTCCCTGTGGTCAGCCTGGACAGCTCACAACACTGAACTTGGCTGTGACTTCATTTTCACAGTCTTCTGTTTTGAGGACACGTAACTCTAACCTTGGCAGGACTCGTCATGGAAAACACTTCATGCGTCTCCTCTGTAATCCCTTTGCTGCTGTAAAAGATATTTTATCTTTCCTCCTTTTAATTGCCCAGCTAAAGAACCTTTTATGCAGTTGTTGTATTAGGCATAAAAGATTCCATAATTATCAGTAAAAACCAGTCATTAGAATTTAGCAGAACCTTTTGTGAAAGACCTTGCAAAAGAGAGATTCTGGAAAGTCTAGCATAGTGATAAATAGATAGGACACAGATTGTCAAGTTAATGAGGGGGAATTTGCCATGAAGTTTCTTGTGATGAAATATGAATTCAAAAACTGAGAGGGACGAGCAGATCCCCTGAGAGCCATTCCTCCTGTTGGCTGTGATCTTTGTCAATCACGTTGACTTTTAGAGATTCCTTTTCCTGAACTGCAAAATGGAAATGATTTTTGTCCTCTGCCAGTGGCAACTCTAACCTGGGAGAAGACTCTGAAAGGGAGGGGAAACCCATCTTTAATGACGAAAAGAAGGGCTTCTTTTTCCCAGACCCTGCAGAGTACAGAGAGAAGAATGAGATGGGACTATTTTCTCCTTCTATGGGTTGGTTTGTAAGAGATATATCCATATCTTTATGACAACAAAGATTCAATCTGGCAAACCTAAGACAAATTCTACCTCCTGAGCAAATTTTGCAAAGGAAGTGTGCAGTAGCTCAGACATCTCTGTCTCTTGGTGTAAGCAAGCATCAGAGGAACAGGTCTGAAAAGGATTCTGAAGTTATCTGAGAGCTTTCCTGTTTCAGTGCTCCTATGTTTATTATGTCCTTGCTCTTAAGCTCTCAGCTGCCAGACCCATGTTCTCTCCCCAGGCCTTGTTTCTATCTTCATCCTTGTCACCCTGCCTTTAAAGCTTCCTACTCTGAAGCTCCCTCTGGTGTGTTGTACACTTGTCCTGAGGTCAGTCCCCAGCATGTGGAGAAGCTGAGTGCTTAGAAAATGCATTCCACTGGAAAACTTAAAAATGGTATTTGAGGTTTGTCAGGTCTGTCCTAAATGGACAGATCAAAATGATCAGAGTCTGCATGGTTGGACTCAAAATCCCAGACTCCATTCATTCTCTGTCTTTGTTGATTAGAGTCAGGCCACTAGCCAGATGGCTGTTGTCTCAAACAACCTCAGCTGTGGGAAAGCAGCAGGTCTGCTCTGTGCACTGCTCTGTGCATTGAGCTCTGGTCTGGGCTGCCTTACTCTTTCTTTCTTTCTTTCTTTCTTTCTTTCTTTCTTTCTTTCTTTCTTTCTTTCTTTCTTTCTTTCTTTCTTTCTTTCCTTTCTTTCTTTCTTTCTTTCTTTCTTTCTTTCTTTCTTTCTTTCTTTCTTTCTTTCTTTCTTTCTTTCTTTCTTTCTTTCTTTCTTTCTCTTTCTTTCTTTCTTTCTTTCTTTCTTTCTTTCTTTCTTTCTTTCTTTCTTTCTTTCTTTCTTTCTTTCTTTCTTTCTTTCTTTCTTTCTTTCTTTCTTTCTTTCTTTCTTTCTTTCTTTCTTTCTTTCTTTCTTTCTTTCTTTCTTTCTTTCTTTCTTTCTTTCTTTCTTTCTTTCTTTTCTTTCTTTTTCTTTCTTTCTTTCTTTTCTTTTTTGAAAGTGTCATAGCCCTAGGGGGCAGGTTCTAGAGTTGGTTTCCTTATGATCACAACACCGATTAAGACCAGAGCCAAAATTTGAACCCCAAGTTTTTCAGGCTCAGGTACCCACACAAACCCCAATCCAAAACTCCACCTCTAACAGAAAAATAAAATGCAGGGTTTTTTTATTTGTTTACCTAATTAGAGTTAGCATTCTGTTCTGTCTACACCTGGCATTAGTCTCTAGAGTCCATAGAACACAGCCTGGGACCTCAAGGCAGGACAATTTCTCCCCTCCTTTAATTCAATGCAAGCATGTTCCCCAGAAGGCTTTTGTGGAAAATTTCTCTATGCCCAGAACAGTGCTTTCTTCTCACCTTAAAAAGGCATTTTTTTATCCCCACAGAACAAATCCTTATGAAAGCTGTCCATACTTGGAGACCAGAAAGCTTCTCATTTTTCCAATAGGCAGTACTGGGTTGGCTATTAAATCCTTACCCTGCATTTAATTTTCTGCTACAATTGTAGAACACATCTGTCTGTTAGTGGAAAGTGGCAGGAATTCTCTGGACCATGGTACCCTACCCTTCAATCCCCATTCTTCATGGCAAATAAATTTTCATTCATAATTTAGCAATGGGCTCTCCTTCCAGTTTGAAATCTGGATCAAGATGTTGGATAATTGGATTGAATCTAGTCTGAACATTTGTCAGTTTCATTTCCTCATTAAGCACCACATTGTAGAGAAATTATAATTATCGCAAAAACACTTAACATAGATGTCATACAAGATAAGACTGTTCCGAAGTGATGGAAAGGAATCTAAGTCTGTGGAGTCCCATGAATGATTCAAAGTGAAGATGGCCATTTATAATATTGCATAGGTAGGCTTTCTTTTAGCTATAGTTGACAAGGATCATTGTATAATAGAATCCTAAATTTTAAAATGAATAGTATAAATAAGATTTACTGTTGTCTCTCTGGATTAGCCAAGAACATTCCCTAACCTGTGCATTCAAATTCCATGCTCACAATTGACACAATTTCATTATTTTCATGATCCCATTGTTTTTCTTATAGAGATACTTCTTATGAGTTCCTTTACATTTATTCACTTATTCATGTATCACTTATATTCACTAGGTTATATACATAATCGTTTGGCAAAGATATACTAAGAATCTTCTACATAGCAGGCATTATTCTATTAATTTAGGAATGGAGAATAAGTAAGACTGGCTGCTTCTAAAACATAGTGGTCTCAAGAAGAAGACTGATATAGAAAATAAGCACAGTTACTATCAAGACAGAGGTTATGTCACAGATGCAACAGGACAAGGGAAGTGAGGAGTTTTGCTGAGAGGGTTTATGAGCTCTTCTTCAGTGAGAGACTTTAATATAGTACTGAAAGATGGAGGGTTGGCACTGGATAAGGGAAGTAACAATATTTGAGGAGAGTAATATGATTTTGAAGGCATTCAAAGTGACAAACCACACTGGGAAGAACTATGTTGATGCCGAAGGAACCAGCCTGAGCAGTTAAGAACCTGCAGTGTGATATAGAGGAGCCTAGTTGGTTGGGAAGCCACTAGAACTTTTAGGAAATAGAGTGAACTCTTCTAGATTTCTAATCCTCTGCCTCAATTTGGTGGCCTGTAACAGGAAGAGAGGTCCTTGTAAAGGTAAGGGGCATCTTTGTATATCAAGTTGGATGGAGCCTATATCAGAAATAATTAAATAAAGGGGATTCCACATGGGGCATGAGTTACAAGACTAAGCAAGCCAAGCAAAGGAAATGGGATAGTTCAATTTAGGTGGAAAATGGTCCCTATTGCTGGACGATAATGACTCAGAGAAAAAGTGAGCATAAGCAGAACCTAAAAGAGACTTCCAATAGATACTAGGACTTTAGAGGGAGCTGCTCAGTGGCAATGGAACTATGGATAAAGGGCTGATTAGTACAAGGTAAAAATCCCAGACTAGGCTCTACCACTACTTAATTTTCCTGAAATGATGCATTAAGAAAGTCACTGCTAATGGCTGGAGTAATAGTGGGTTGTGCACTTTCTTGCACCAGTACCGCAAGCCCACGAAGAGTGATCCTTGAGTGCAGAACTATGGGTGAGTCCTAATCATCACAGAGTGTGGACAAAAAACAACAAACTAAAAAGAAAGTAAGAAAGTCACTGCTTCTTTTTTCTCAGCCTATTTCCAAACTCTATCTACCTTTGGCCTGCACCAAGCAGAAGTCAAGGAAGTCAAGGAAGCTTGACCATGTAGGTTATAAAGATCTTCCCCTTACAGCAGGGGAAGAGGAAGAATAGGCTTGAGGACAAATAATAAAAAGGGCAGGAATGTGAGAATCTCTGTTGTTCAAAGCAAGGGTAAGGAGATTGTGTACTAACTAGATCTTGTGGATGTCTATGATAGACCTGGAAATACCTTGCTAATGTAGGGTTCAGAATATAGATGAGATCTAATTGACCTTCAAGGTGGTAAGCTGTAGGAGGTCAGGAAACTATACCCAATATCCATCCTGTCTACTTGGATAATTGCTATTTGCTTATAGACTGTTCTAAATCTCTGTCTTCTAAGCATGTCTGTGCATCATCCTTTTCATCAGCTATATCCAGGTTCTATCCAAAGACCCTTTCTCTTCATCTCTGTTGTTAGTTCATGCTTGCATTGGGCAGTAGCCTTTCATCACAGGATGCTCTCTGCCTCTTTCATGTGAGGCTGGGTAATGTCATGAAAGGAATTCCACAGAATTAGTCAGCTCAATGTGAAATGTGCCTGAAACTGCTTTCCACAAATGGAAAAGTGGAATGGAGAGAGAAGGTTCCAGAAGCAGTTGTCTGGTGTCCTATTTTCTTTGTTGCACATGGGCAAAACTCACTTCTGTATAAAACCATAATCAGTCCATCTCACTACTAAAATGCTTACTGCTTGAATGGTCTCTCGGTGGGGATGAGCTTCACTCTTTTCATCCAGTTCAGCAGTCTTCACTTATACAAAGCAGGCCCAGTAACCTTCTATACAAATATACAAAAGAGAAAATTGGTTGAAGCCAACTTGCAACTCCAAGGTGTAATCACCCGGAACCCTCCCATTATGCTTTCTTAGTCACTCAGAAGGATAGAAGTTTCTGGAAGGAAAGTCATTTAGAGAGGGTAATGTAAAAATCAGCCAAAGGAACCTGCCAAGGGATTCCATAGGTGGGAAAAGTGGAGTGTTAGGACTTGGAGATGCTGTACCCTATCTGCCATGAGATACGTGATTAAATCTGTGGATTAAATCTGTGATTAAATCCGTGGATACAGGTGTGGGACCTCTTCAGGAGCCTGCAAAAACAGCAGAGATACAACTTGCAGGGCAAGGGAGCTTCCACTCATCAACTGTATGACACAGGTTATGGTCTCAGGTGGTCCTCAAGATCACACATAGGAACATTTTCAACAGAAGGCAGATTTGGATTTTGCCTTATTATCAGTTAGCAATATGAAAAGAGCAAATTCCTTGGGCTCTGTGGAAAGGAGTAGATCTAGGTTTGTGGTGTGATGAAAAGAGTAGCTATGTGTTAAAGGGAAGATGGTGTTACAGCTCAAAGTGTGAGCCTGGAAGACTGACTCTGTGGGCTTGAAATGTTCTTCACTCAATTACCAGTAGTATAAACATGAACTGGTCAGTTAAAGTGTTCTGGGTCAAGATGATTTCTTCTGTCAGGTGAGAATAATAATGATAATCTCTACCTCTGAGAGTTTTTTTGAGGAATTGAGTAATGTACTACATGTGAGCCATTTAGAACAGCACCTAGTTAGTACCCAATCAATTTTTCGTTATTATTTTTTGCTATTATTAAAGCACATAGTGCTCCAAGTTATTTATTGTTATTATTCAGAGATATTATATAATCAAAGGATGTGCTGCCTACAACACATAGAACACAACACATATTCTGTCCATCACACCAGTAAAGCATGACCCAGATATTAAGCTACTTTTAGGGTAGAGAAAAGACTAAAAGTGCCTTTAGTTCCTCATGCCCAAACAATTGTGTAAGATCAAATAAATCTCAGAGTACAGGACAAGGCGGAATCAACAAGGTGAGCCACAATTATGGGAGAGGGACAAAAAGGTGCCAACTCAGAGATGATGAGCACCCACCAAGCCTGGGATGGTGATCGTCTCCTACTGCACTGTCTGAGCAACTGTATGATGGGGCTATCTCTTAACCCAATGGATATTGCTGATCAGAGAAGTGATCCACCCCCTTAGCACAGCTAGAAGAGGTCTTATTAAAAATCTGTTTGAATGTTCCCGAATGCCACTCAGCTTGGCATCCAAATGGAAAGCAAAAGGATTGTGGCAATTAACAATTACCCAAGGAAGGGACTGGAGAGATAGCATGGAGATAGGGTGTTTGCCTTGCATGCAGAAGGATGGTGGTTCGAATCCCGGCATCCCATATTGTCTCCTGAGCCTGCCAGGAGCAATTTCTGAGCATACAGCCAGGAGTAACCCCTGAGCTCTGCCAGGTGTGACCAAAAAACAAAATAAAATAAAATAAACCAATTGCTCAAGGACAGTTGCAAAACAGTTACATAAATACAGGAAGATACAGGGCCAACCTTCCCAAAGCCAGTGGACACACATGTCTCTGTACCCCACTATCTCGAAGACCAGAATGAGGTGAGATTTGGAACAGAAGGTTCGAGGCAACTTTTCATCTCAATTCCTAATTTTCTTTTCCAGTCGCACTTGTTGTAGTGAAGCAATGAGAGGGCAGCTTCCAGGACATCAGGCAGGTGCCCTGATGCCCACTTGCTCCTTTCTCCCAAGGCATAAATCACCTTATTTGGAGATCTGTTGCAGGGCAAGAAAATGTGATTCAGGGGTATCTGTTAACTACTGCTGCCGCTGTGAATCTATCATTATTCCTCTTCTACAGATCATTAACATTCACAGAACCTTAACTACAGCAACACTAATGAGCAGAGCTCTCATATACATTTTCCCCATAAATATCCATTGACGCTGACACTCTTTCTCTCTTGGTACAGTAATTCAGCTTTTCTGGATAAATCATCATGTGGAGGCTCTTTCTTTCTCCCAAACTGCCTTTATTAGTGGATGCAGAAGAATAATGAACAAACAGGTTTTTTTTTTTTTAAAAGGAGAAAGAGATAAATGAATGGTCATGGAGAATAAGGAACTATACGTTGATGGCAGGCCCAACCCTTACACGCTGACTTTTGCACTGACTTTGAAAGGAGAGAACTCAGAAACCATTAACTGATTCTTTACTGGGGCCTGAGTGTAGGCACATTGCTTGGTTGGCTTCTAGTTTCAGAATTCTTTAAGACCAAATTGCCCACCAATCTTCTCTGACACTTAAAAATGTGCAACTTCCCAAGCACTTCTCCTCCCTTCTATAGATTTGCTTTAGTTCGGCTCCTGTATATTTATACAGTAGAGAATTTACAAATATTTTCCAATGGATTCTGACATAGGACTCGCTGTATCTTGTTTACGTATTCACCAACTCAGATTCTCCATTTTATGAGCAAGAAAATGGAGATTAAGATGCTAATGAGAAAGGAAAGTCAAATCTGATTCAGAAGGATAAGACTACTGCTTTTCTGACTTATATAAAAGAGTGTCAAGGTGACACTCTCTTCCTTTTTACAATACTCTCCATGTCCCAACTTTCATAGAGTTCATGAACACTGATTTTGTTCCCTCCAGCAGGTGAGTAGCTGTCCTTATCTCCACCATTATTCTTCCTTCCTTCCTCCTGTGACACACGCTGTCATCTCAAGACTAACTCTCTACCTTCCCTTATTGGTTTATGTTTTTTCCTCATTCTCCTAGCGTTGTCTTTCAGATTGTTTCTGTGTTGTCACTGCTGCTACTATTTCTATAGATTACCAGGGAAATTCTAGTCATCATTGTAGAGCTAGTTTTGGTGAATATATAAAGGATAACATTCCCAGGGGATCTGACCTTGGTTTTTCCTGGAATATTAGGGTAAGGTTGGGGCAAATCAGGCTACTAAGCTGTCCACTAATGAAAATTTCTTCCAGAAACATTACCTTTTATCCTACTCTACAAAACAGTCCACCTGATGCCTTTGCCTTCACTCTACCACTGTGGATAAGAGTAAATATGCCAAGCCAATCCACTTTGGTAAAGATTATATCTCTGCTTTGTGATGTTGGGCAGTTGTCTTCAGTTCTTCCTCTGAAGACAAGACATCTGTTGTGATATTTTGCATGTTTACATATGAAATAACCTTAGAATGCACTGTCTGGTGTAACTGCTAGATAAAGTGAAGTCATGAAATTTATTTATACATGGATGGATATGAAGAATATTACACTGAGTTAAATGAGTTAGAGGGACAGAGACAAACAGAGAATAATTTTACTTATTTGTGGGATATAAGAAAAAATATAATATGAGACAATATAGATAAGGGCCAGTAGCACCAGAGCCTAGTCGGAAATTTGCTGCAAATAGTGGAGCTTTGCAGTTAATGGAGAGAAGGGACCACTATAACAATGATAGTTTGAACTAATCACTCTGTACAATAACTGTGTGTTTAACAGAGATAAAGTGTTATGCATGGTACCCACTCATTAACAGTAGTGGAGAGTATAGTGTCTAAAAGGAAAAAGGACAGAGAGAATATCTTAATTATAACAGCTGAGTAATATCCCATTAATGGCATAAGCCATACCATATCTTCATAGTCACCTACTGATAAACATTTTAGTCTTGACTATTTTTATGTCTTAACTATTATAAATAATGTTGAAATGAGCATAGGTATCAATATACTTTCAAAGTAGTGTTTATATGTGAGAGTAGAACTGGAGCATATGGAAGATCTATTATTAATATCTTGAGAAACCTCTATTTTCTTTCTTTTTTTCTTTTTTCTTTTACTTTTTCTTTCTTTCTTTTTTTCTTTTCTTTTTTTTTTTTGCTATTTGGGCCACACCTGGTGATGCTGAGGAGTTACTCCTGGCTATCTTCTCAGAAACTTCTCCTGGCATGGGGGTCCACATGGGATTTTGGGGGATCGAACTGCAGTTAGTCCTAAGTTAGTGTGCAAGGCAAATGCCCTACCGCTTGTGCCACCGCTCCAGCTCCAACCCCAAACCTCCATTTCTTAAGGCAAGTTGGATGCAGTCTAGAAGAATTATCATAGATATTTGTACATTAAGGCATTTTATATTATTTCTCAAGACTAGCAATGATGATCATAACCACTTGTGACCTAGCCAGAAATGTATTGATTACTTTTAATTAAAAAGAGTATCAAAGGTGTCAGATGAAACTCCACAAGTCAGAAGAGCATGGAGATATATAGTACCAAAATTCAGTGAAATGAACACCTCACCCAGAAAATTCTCAGCTGTATTATCATTCATATTCATATCATTTATATTTGAAGTCATTCTACAGAGCTTCTTGGACAGGGAACAGCTTGGGGAATTTATAGCCTTTAAACCAGTTTTATAAGAGGCATTAAAAGAGCTTCTTTAAAGGACAGGACAAACTTCCCAATGTGTAGCATTGAATATAGTATTCACTAATGGTGCATATAGTTATCCTCTACTACATTAAGAAAGGTTAAAAACATGTAGCAATCATTCATCACAAATGCACTTTTATTGATTTATTTTCTGATAATTCTTTTGCCATTCTTTTAAGTTTTATTGGAGCAAGTAATATGAAGTAAACTTGTTATATATTTTCCAAGGGGAGGGCAGGTTGGGGGTGGGAGGGAACAATGGTGGAGGAAAGAATAATTGGAAAGAGTGATTGATTTTTTGTTTTTTGTTTTTGAACCACACCAGTTGATGCTCAGGGGTTACTCCCATCTATGTGCTCAGAAATAGCTCCTGGCTTCGGGCCATATGGGATGCCAGGGGATTGAACCACTATCTGTCTTAGGCTAATGCTTGCAAGGCAGATGCCTTACTCTAGCGCCACCACTCTGGCCTGGAAAGGGGGATTGGTGTTAGAACATTATATGTCTGAAACAATTGTGTTTTAACATGGTGTCTTAATTAAAAAGACATTTTATAGTACAGACATAGGAGACATGTGAGTGAAGAAGATCTGTCCTTGGAATGTCCATGTCTGACCTTGAGGGTGTTTGGTTATGCCATCTTATCCCAACTACATGGGTTTCAGAAATAGAGTTCCAGCAACAGATATAAAATGGGATAAGGAGTCAAAACCAGAGCTCTGAGATCAAAGTGACGATTGATCATCTCTGCTGTAGCATGGGCAAAGTTTTCACTTTTAAAAATTATTATAGAGCTTCTGTAGTCCTTAAGAATGAAGGAGACTCAATCTCTCATCACTTTTGCCTTATTTCTTCATGTTCTCCATCCTACAAGCACTGTCTAATGTCTATATGTATCAAACACAAAACTACACACAGGATCTATACAAGGTAGAACCGCTCACACTCCTAGGAGAAGACTACCAACAAACAAGGAACAGAGTCTAGAGCCTAACTGCTAGCCACTATCCCAAACATGGGGGAAGTGAAAAGAACAGAGAGCAGCTATTGTATCCAGTAAATAATCTGAGAAAGTGTCTTAAGGAAGGGGAAACCAGAGTCAGTTCTGCCCTATGCGTGAATGGCATCCAGCATATGTGTAGGAGGGAGAAGGCAAGTGCACAGGTCCGGGTACAGGAATGTTCCCAGTTCCATGCAGAACAGAAACAAGACTGTTGTTTACCAGAACATACTGGGAAGGGCAAGAGTGTGGGAGATGAATTCAGACATAGGAAGCACCTAAAAGGCAACTTGAATTTTTTCCAAGTTTCATGAGAGACAATGGGGGTTTAAGCAGAAATAAGACTTAATGGAATTATGGGAAAGAGGATGGAGAAAGGCAAACAGGGAGAAACAGTCTAGACTTATAATAAGCACATTTTGATGAATGAACTTACATTCATTAAGTGGAAGAGAGAGGGATCCTGAGTAACTGGTATGTTTGGGGGGCTTAGCATCTAGTTAGATCTGGTGGCCCTCATGGAAATCAGAAGGTAAAGAAATAATGGACTTGAGGGTATTAAAAGTTTTTTGATATATTGAGATCGACAGCCTTAAAGTCTTGGATACAATCACTTCTCCATAAGCTGACAACTCAGGGGGAAGGTGATAAGATCAGATACTAGCTAGAGATTGAGTCCTGAGGAATGATTCAGATTATCTATTACCTTTGAACCATGATGCATGATTTTAGTGGGAATGATTTGAAGAAGTCAAATGAAAAGACCATTCCGGTATCAGAAAGGGCATACGTAGAGCATGTTTCTGTTCTTGTACATTTATCTGGCACATCTCTGCAGTATTTCTTTGACAGTAGAACTGGGGTCATTTGGTCTGATTGCAAAGCCTCATCTGATCAAACAATAGAGTGGCAGAATATCTTTCTGGAATTTGATAGCAAATGCCAAGCCTTTGATAGTGTGTGTGCTTGTGTATGCACATATATGCATGCTTTTGAATGCTGAGCACTCAGAACCACCATTGAGACACAGAGTCTCTGTTTGGCAAGTAATTCTTTCACCATGTGAGTAAACTTGTTGATTGCTTGGGAAACTATTATTCATCTTTGTTCTCCTAAAGCATATATATCTCAACAGTTAGCTTACATGAAGAAAATAAAAGTGATTAGGAGAATATGTCTGTTTATACAAAAGAGAAGGTTAAACAGAAAGACATCTCTCCCTTCCTTTCTTTCTCCTTCCCTCTGTATCCTTCTCTCTCTTGCTTCTGCCCTTCTTTCTTTCCTTCCTCTCTCTCTCCCTCCCTCCTCTTTACTACTTCTCTACCTCTATTCCTCTGTTCTGCCTTCCTTTTTCTTTTCCTTCCTTCCTCCCACCCTCTTAACACTTCTTTTCTCCTTTTTTTATTAGGGTTATTGGGCCACACCCAGCGGCGCTGAGGGGTTACTTCTGGCTCTGTGCTCAGAAATTGCTTCTGGGAGGCTGCCAGGCACGGGGTGGGGGGTGACTGCTTGCAAGGCAAACACCCTACTGCTGTGCTATCTCTTCGGCCCCTTCTTTTCTACTTTTCTTCCTTTCTTCCTTCCCCTTCCTTTATCACTCTTCTCTTTCTTTCCTCCTTCCTCCATCCCTACCTCCATTCTTATATTCCTTCATTCCTTTATCCTTCCCTCCTTTTCATGTCTCCCTTTTCCTGTTATTCCTTATCCTCCTCCCTCCTTCCTTTTTTAATCCCTATTATGACTTCTCTCTTCTTCTCTTTCTCTCTGTCTCTTTCCCTCTACCTCTCTCATTTTACCTATCTCCTAAATTCTCTCCTGTTGTATTAATGATTAATTATAGAGTCCTAGTGTGATGGATGGAGGTGAGGTCTTTCTCAGGTAGGCCCAGCAACTGCAGCCCCTTTGGCCCGTGGGTCTGTTGGTGCAGGGTGATGATGAAGAAATGATTCACACACAGTCAGTTGAAGTTTCAGGAGAAATATAGCTGTATTTCAAGGCCCTGATCGCCATGTGCTTTTTTTCACATGGCCTCTAAGCTAAGCAGCCTCTTTCCTGCTGCTCTGCATTCATCCTGTCTGATCTCTCCTTGCTATATCTGCCTCTCCTCTCCCCCACCTCCCCCACAACTCCTTAAATTACCAATCACAGACCCCTCCCAGCTGTGGGAGGGTCTCACCCTCCAGGTGAGATAGACAGAAAGATGGAGGGATAACACTCTCCTGCCACCTCTTACTCCTCTTTTTCTCCCCTTTCCCCATCTCTCCCTTCTATCCTACTTATTATTTTGGTGATTTTAGAAAGGGTATTGACAACCAATGGAAATCTGCTCTGCCACTTGTGCTAATTCTTTTCCCATATATCTTGCCTTCCCATAGATTTCTCCCAGCAATTCCACTCTGTAAGCATTTGACCCTATTTTTGCAGAAAAGAAAACACTTAAAAGAATAGGAAATGTCACCAAAGAAATGCCAGTGAGGCTGTGATTGACCTGAAGTTGCTTTCTCTGACCTCTCTTACTTTTTCCATCCTGTTTCTACTCGAATTTTCATTTTTCTAAGTTTCCATTGTTTCCAAAGGCAAGGAGATTGGTTTCCTGAACTTGTAATTAAAGTTGAGATGCTCAGAACTGCAGAGTCAGTCTTCTGTTGCTTCTCTATATCTTTTAAATTCAGATCATCTTGCTATCTTGGCTTTTCTCCAAAACACCTGAATAAAGCTCCATAAAATTCTTTACACTCAAGTTCTCTCTCTCATTTTTTGAGACACACCCAGCAGCACTCAGGATTACTCCTGGTTCTATGCTTAGAAATTACTCCGAGAAGGCTCAGGGGACTATTTGGAATGCCAGGGATCAAACACTTGTCAAGCTCGTACAAGGCAAATGCCTGACCTTCTGTACCATCTCTTTGACCCCTCAAATTCCCACTTTTAACTTTCTTCTTGTGTGTTAAGAAACATAAAGCATCTTTGATAGATGAGTAAATAAAGAAAAATATGTGCATGCAATGGCATATTACTCAGCCCTATGAAAGTGGTCATCCTTAGGTGAGCATATGGCTGAAATTGAGGATAAGCCAATCACAGAAAGACAGATACCAATGCTCCCACTTAATAGGAGGTGAAATAAGCACAGAAATGGGTCAAGATGGTGAAAAAAATCACTATTTAACTGGTGTCAAGATACAGTATGAAAGCTGATTAATTTTAGGGACTTTCTGATGCCTAAAACTAACCATACTGAACTCCATTTTTAATTATAGATGAGGCAGAGCTGGAATGACAGTGCAGAGGATAGGATATTTGCTTTGCATGCAGTGGACCTAGGTTCTGTCCCCAGTACTATATATCTCCAAAACTGAGTCCTGAGCACAGTCCCAGAAGTAAGCCCTGAGCAGCACCAAGCATGCTCCCCCAAAGAAAATATGCTAGATTGATATGAAGATTCTATCTCATATGAAGTGTATTTACTATTCAAAAGAAGGGTTTCATGCTCACTTTGGCAGCACATGTACTAAAATTGGAACAATAAAGAGAAGATTAGCATGGCCCCTATGCAAAGATGACATGCAAATTTATGAATTTACCTATTAAAAAAAAGTAGAAGGGTTTCCCATGCTGAAAGAGCTAGCTTCTCTTTTGAATCTGTAATTTTCATTACTTTTCCTCCACATCTCTCTAAATTTATTTTAATAAAAACTACTTGCTTCACTAAAAATTATAGTAAATAAAAATAAAGATTCATTGATGGGGAATAATACTGTTTTAAGGATTGATACGTTTTAGAAAATCAGATGTTATTGTTTTGTCATCCAGGGATTTTTTTGAAAGATATACTTATGCACACGTCAAGGGAAAATGTATGTTTTATAATAAGCTTTAAGTGTTTCTTTCTGCTTTAACTTTCTGGAGAAAGTTTAGGGAACCTCCTTTATTGTTTATTTGCTTCTAAAATAAGGCCCAACTTGAATAGAGGCAACTTTTCAAGCATTACAAAAACAAATCTTAGAAGTAGCTCCATTTTCTCTGTTCAATAATGCATTGAGTCCAGAGCCTCTCCTCACAGTAGACCTGGCACATTTTGACATTAAATGGGATTCTGTTTCACTGAAATGATGGTGATTTTTCATGGATTTCGACTGGAAACATGCATCTTAATTGCCTTTTAAAGTGTCCCATAAATAGACTAGGGAAAGTATAAAGACTTTGCATATAGAAACCCTGAGTCCAATTTGAAGCATTTTATGGTTCCAAGAGCACTGTCAGGAGCACCTCTCTTAGTGTCCCTTCACCCCTTCACCACCAGCAACTATAGTTATGATTCAAATATTAAAAATAAATTTAAAAAATCACTTATTTGTCTCTAGCTTAACCCCCACAATGAAAGATCATTTTACAAACAGAAGGCTGCTGTGTCTGTAAACAATTTGATTTCAATAAACTGTCTAGACATAGAAATTTCTCATTTCCAGTCAATGTAATATAGATTATACTTTAAAATAATGGAATATATAAGGAAGGAATATATCTTGGTCTAAAAAGCATTTCAGTCAACATTTTTTTCTATCAAGATCTGTTTTACTTGATAGTCACTAGATATATGTAGCTCTCTCAATTGAATAAATAAAATTATATTTGAATTACATAAAATTTAAACCTGACTCATAATGTAGCTGAACCTGTGGTGCTCAGTTAACACCTGTTATTCCTGGCTACCATATTGGAAATTGCAACTATAGAAATTTCCATCTTCACATAAAGTTCTATTTGACCTTATACTATGGGTGAAATCACTTATCAATATCCTAGTTTCTATTTTGTATTTTAACTCCAGCCTTCCTTTTGCTTTTCAGTTTCTTTTCTCTATCAAGAATGACTAAATGAGCTCTTTACTCTTGGCTAAAGGTAATAGAGAGCATAAATTCTTAGATACTCTCAAAAGGAATCAGCTTCATTCCTTGTAAAAAAAATCTCTGGTGAGAAATGGATATGCATCCAAATGCCTGGCAACTTGAGGTCCCTGCATCTCCCCCATCTTGGTGGAGGGATATACCACTTTAGTTCATTATTGATCCTGAGCTTTCCGAGTGGGTCATCCAGTTCATTCTCTTGAAATCTCTTGAATCTTATGTCAAGTTTTACCTAAACAAAAACCATAATACTAAGCCTCATGCATGATATATACATTTTACATTTAGAACTATGTGCTCCCTAACCTACTCCCTTTTTACATTCCAGCTAGAGTCATTCTCTAAATTCATTCTGCTGGGAGCTTTAGAGACACCCAAAGTATAGAGGCTTCATTTCAGTACCCAGCTCGGTACCCAGCTAAAGCAGGCATGTGAAAGCATACAGTGACTGCTGGTGGAAGAAATTAATCAATTCTGTAATGAATCTAGATGCCTCCAATTCTCGCAGGGGGATTTTCACTCATTGTTCCTGCCCCAGTACCATAATTTGCAAGTCTGGATACATATTAGGAATCTCTTTGACTCCTCTAAACCAATTGAATCCCACTCTCTACTGGTAGATCTCTGTGCATCCAGGGGCTAGGACCCCACTGACTTCTGAATTGTGGCTTTAACCAAGTGTTTCTCTTTCTGATATGTTCACTCCCAGACTCATCTCAGTCACTGTCATTTCTGCAAGAGTAACTTGCATCTGAGTGAAAGTATTAGAAAGTCATGTCCTCATTACTCTAACAGGAGATGATGGGCAGATAATTACTTTCTGTCAGTTTTATCCTGGCAACTGAGGCTGGACCTGGGTGCAAACCACACTGTCAGACCTCCTATCTGCAGTCCTATTCCTTAAAGTTTCAGGCATGAATGAATTGTATGTCATGTTTGGCTTTAGAAAATAACACTAGGGCCCAGAGAGATAGCACAGCGGCGTTTGCCTTGCAAACAGCCGATCCAGGAACTAAGGTGGTTGGTTCGAATTCCGGTGTCCCATATGGTCCCCCGTGCCTGCCAGGAGCTATTTCTGAGCAGAGCAGGAGTAACCCCTGAGCACCACCAGTGTGCCCCCCCCCCCAAAAAAAAAGATAAGAAAATAACACTAAGCTGCAGGTGTGATATATGATAATGTTAAATGTATGTATTTTTCTGCCTTTCTGAGGAACATAGCTAATGATGTTGGTGATGAAACTCGGGGTCTCCCACATGCAAGACGTAATTTTTCTACTGAATTATGTACCTGCGGCCCCTCCCCAATATTTTTTAAAGGAAAAGAAACTGAAACTCTAAAAGTTTCTGTGGATACAGTAGAAGTGGGGGAATATAATGAGACTAAGGGATACACATGTTTCTGTGAAAATCAGCCTGGAGAAAGTAGCCCTGGCTGAAAGAATTCCAAACTGGCTACTAAAGTGTGGCTTGGAGGATGACAAGGAGCTCTGAGAAATAAGGAAAGTCATTGAAAAAACCAAAACCGAGGGATTTCTTGGAAAGATAAGCAAGTCTCAGCTATAAACAAGATGAGAAGGAGAAGGGAGATCAGGTTAGATTGGACTCAGACTGAAACCAGAAATTATTGGGTACCTGTTTTTTTCATGTTCTAACATATTTTTTTAATTTTTATTTTGATCATAGTGGCTTATATATCTTTCACATTAGTATTTTAGGTACATATTAACATTGAATCAGGGAAATACCCACCACCAAATTTGTCCTCCCCCCTTCCCCGTTCCCTTTCTGCAACCCATATCCCTCACCATTACCCCCTGGGCTGTTAGAGTAGGTGGTCCCCTCTTTGTCTAGCTTACTATCAGTGATCATACATCTGTTTCGTCCTGGTGTCCTCCCTTGTTTCTCCCTCTATTTGAGAGGCTAAGCTAGATAAATCGAGTTATGTGGTTTTGTTTGAAAGAAAGAAAAGCAATAGAATGGGGTAAAAAGATTAAGCAAAAAAATATATAAATAAATAAAAATATGCTGAAAATGGGCGGAGTCCTTCTAGTGGCTATCAGCCTCAGTTTGACATAGAACTGGTCTGTATGCTCAGGCAGGGCAAGTTTTTAGAGAGTTTCCCACAAAATTGTTTTTCTTCTCACAGATCATTAAAGAAGAGTTTATAATCTTGAAAATCATAGCATATGCCTTGCAAAATAAGCAAAAATTATCATAGAAGCTACAGTGCACTAAATTACAAATAAGACTTGCACACACATAGCTCAGTGAGTTCTTCAGGAAGTCCAAGAGGGGTTTTAGCTTAAGTGCCCTAAAGAGGAGTGAATAAGAGCTCATATCACATAGGCACATATGTGACACTTTCAAGTATCAGTCCACATCCAGGTGGCTCTGGAGACACTCAGTACCATGCTCCAACCAGGCTTCATCTTAATTCCAGCAATTTCCTCATGTGTCCCCAAAGGCTATCTCTTCAGTCACCAAGAAATGACAGGCTCGGGCCAACGTAGGTGTGTTTCCCCGCATTCTCCCTCCATGGCGGTGTTCTTTTATGAGACGCTACCACAGGCTGTTTTTCAAATTTATTTAATTCATCTATCATGCTCTGAAGCCATTTGCTTTTTATATCGGACAGATGTAATGAGATTTTGGACACTAAAAAATGTTTTTATTAAAAGTTATGACCCAGAGCTGGTTGGTAGGAACTCTGCTATAAATCCTTGGAAGGGTGTGACTTTAGAAAGGCTGTGATGACAAAACCTTTGGGGCCACACCATAGGGTCTCTTAAGTGAATATTGGATCTTACTTCTGGCCAAATAGGAACAACAACAACTACAACAACAATAATAATAGCAATTATTATTATGGTTACTATTATTTAGGTCTCTGGCTCTCTTGAGGAATTCATTGGATGAATTGGTGAAATTGTGATAGAGAGAGGAGGCATATCACTGGACTATGTGATAGGGCCTATTCCAGCTTCCTATGTGCCCAACTACTGTCACCAAGAATATAACTGACATTTTCCTAAAGACAGGGTAGATGCAATGTCTGAAAAATGAGGGAATTATTTGGGACTATTGGGACATAGTGTCTCCAATCCCCCATGGCCAGCCGGAAGTCCTCAAAAATCAGAAAAGGATACTCTCTTTTCTGTCCACATATAATAACTAAAATGGAGTCACAGTGGTGGGAAGATTGACATACCATATTGTGTGTTCATGTGTTGACACATGGAAATCATCCCATGAATGCCAGTCTTGCAGCTCTAAATCAACTCATGGTCAGTGAAACACATGCCTCTAAATCCTTTCTTTGTAATGTGAGTGATTCTTATGATTTTTGTAAGCATTGCAAAGTAGAAAACCTGAGAGAGGCAGCAGTTGAACCAGCAGCCATAGAAATTGCAAACAGAGAAATTGGCTACATGGGTCTGTAAGCAATCCAGAGAACGACTTGGGAGATATGGTGTGTAGAGATGCAATCATGTTGGGTTCATGACAAGGTGCAGGCAGAGGAAGCTTGGCACAAAATGGGCTACATTCCTTTTTAGGACTAGTGGGTAAAGTGTGTTGGTGTTCCTGGGCTAATTATTAGATTGATCAGTTCAAACTCCAAAGAGAAAAGCTTGGGCAAGCTTGCAATGCGGAAACTGAATGAGGCTTCAGAAGACAGAAAATAATGCATTTCATAAGGACGATGGCTGGAAATCTCAGAGGGTTATGATACTTATTTGTAATCTGTGACTATTTACTGTGGGAGTAGGGAGTCTTTTCTCTTGTGGAGACTTATGATATGTCCCCCAAACAAATGCTAAGACAAAAATCTTAGAGTAGTTGAGCATGGTTCTTTATTTATGTAAATAATAAAATTAAGCTTAACTAAACAGATTTGGTCAGCCATCATCTACTTTTGAAGTATGTGTAAATAGATATAGACTTCTCTGTTTGGGGTAGTCCAGCTAGTCTGAATTGCTCAGAATTTGTGAACAGATATCATGTGGTTTCAGCTTCAGGGAGCCCTGAGTATAATCCACATAGATGATAGACCCATAGCTCAGTTAATAAAGGATAGCTCTCTGAAAGAGGCAGTTCTCCACTAAATTTGAGAAATTTGGCAAACAGGCACTTATAGAAATGAGGCCTATCACAAACACATGTAGAGAGGGAACATGTACAAAGTTCTTGAGAAAATGAACTGTTGTCAAACTGCATCAAGAAATATATTTGAGGGAGTCAAAGAGATAGGACAGTGTATTGGTGCTTGCCTTGCACCAATTAATGATTAATTAATCAATTAGTGATTAATGTGAGTTTGATCTTAGGCACTACATATAGTTCCCTGAACCCCACCAAGAGTGCAGGTCCAGAGTAAGTCAGAAGGACAGCTGGGTGTGCCTGTCCCCAGGCAAATACTCTATTCTACATGGTTGCTGGGTCAAGGCTGGCCAGGTAAGCTTGAACTTGCAGGAAGGTGAACACAGAGCTGACTCTCCTGCCCAGGCTCCCTAAGTTGGCCCACTTTCTCCTCTGCTGATGCTGGAAACATTTTCTGGGCTATGTGTAGCCACTCTCTTTCACCCCTCCCACCCATCCTACCCTGCTTGCTAAATAGCTGCATATACCCCGAGTAGCATCGTCATTGAGCTCATCAGTCCATGTTGTAGTGCACCATCCACTTCACCATCCATCACCCCTTCCACTTGCAGAATGTCCATCCATTTGAGGACTTTGAAGAACGGTTTGCTGCAGCCATCCCGGTAAGGAGGAGCGGGTTCATGTGTGTTTCCCACCATCCTCATCCTTCATTTCATGCTCCTAAGTTCATGCCTTGTGTTTACAGAACAGGAATCTGCTCATGGACTATGATGAGATTTGTGAGGCAACAAAGGTAAGGCCTTAGGCTCATGCTGAATGAGGGCTGTGCTTATTCGGGGTGACTGTATCCACCATTCTCATGCCTTCCCCATCACTCTCTATAGCTGGCAGAATGGCCATTTGATCAGAGATGCTCATTTTGCTGGATATGACCTGGTGTAGGTATCTGGTCTGGTTCTAGATCACAAGGTGTGGTAAAAGGGCTCTGAGATAAAGTCTGTGTATGTGTGTGTGAGGGGGGGCAGGAGGAGAAAAGAAAGAGTACGGGAGAAGTGGCATGTCTATCTCTCAAGCTCTTGGCTTTTGCTAGAGGTACAATTGAGCAGGAGACTCGGAAACTTCTGCTCTAGCATAGTGTGGCATGCAGAGGGCAGGAAAAGGAGTATAGCACACTACATTGAGTTCTCAGGCATATGATCCAGAGACTCAGGTGTACCCCAGTACCCCTAAAAATAAAAATATAGCACGTTGTGTTTGTCAATCAACTCGGTTGATTTGCTGGTTTGCAGTCCTATCCCAGCATACTCTGGAATAGACAGATTAGTTTGCACCCAATTTCATTTAGTTTGGTTAGCTGAAGATAACAGTTTTTAGCGTTTCTGAATTCAAGGTGCTTGGAAAGCCTCTGAGGATGAGTTTTTAACCTTGGCTACAAATGAGTTACAAGAACTTTCAAAGATTCACTTTTGTGGTTGGACCACAATTCAGCCCTTTTACTATCTCTATGCTTGGATACCCAAATCAGCAACTCCCTGTCCCCACCCTAGGACTCCTAAGGTTGAGAAACACTGATCTAATCAGAAGAGTATCATAGAAGCTCTTCCAGGTGATGTCTAGGATTCTAAACTAACTTACTTAGGTATCATTTCCCAGAAATGAAAGTACAATGCTCTAATCTGTGTCCTGAAAACTGTGAGTAAAACATGGGAGTAAAGAAAAAGTCACTTTGAGGATGGGGTGGGGGGATTTGCAAAGGACCTGAGGTCACACCTTGTTTTACCACCCCAGTGAGTCTCCCTTCCATAATGTCTGTAATTCTGTCATTCCATGAAAATTCAGGCAACAGAATGGGAAAATGAAGTGTCTTCCCAGCATCTGGTCCTCTACTCTGGTCCAATAGCTGATACTTGTGCAGAAGGAGCTCAGTTCCATTATTCTCTAAGACAGTGGTTGGCAACCTGCGGCTTGCAAGCCACATGTGGCTCGTTCCACTTTTAATTTGTCTCTTCTGTGTGCCAGGTGGCCACTCCAGGAGTCAGGACTCTGCTCCTAGCCTCTGTCAGTGCGTGCCCTGTGTGGCTCTCAAAATAAATTTCAATCGTGATTTTAAAATTTGGCTCAGTTGGGAAAAAAAAAAAAAAAGGTTGCCGACCAATGCGTCCAGGAGAAAGGATCCTGATGCCAGAACCAAGGGAAGCATGTATTTGCTGGTCAGCCCAGCAGCAACATTGGAGCTGGGCTCTCAGAGGGACTTTGGCATCTAATTCCAGCAGTCTAGTGGAAAGGGGGACAGGGACTGACAGTGAGTGATGCTGGTACAGCACCCTGATCCATTTGGGGAAACCTCTCATCCATGTCAAGGAATGGCTGGGGAGGGGACAGGCCCAATAGAGACTTTATAGGACATCTCTTTAGAAGCCAAGAACTGACTGGGCAGCTCTCAGGGTAACTATTTACTCTGGAAACTGTCTCCAAATAAGCCAGAGGTGCCACCTCTTTCTGATAGCATGAGAAACACCCCCAATAAAAACTCTTATGGATGGATGATCTTGTAGGCCTTACTTGAGTTCTGGCTTCCAGTTCAAGCTGGAGATAGGACTGGCCTTTTTCTGTTTAGGAAGGCAAACCAGGGTAACTAGCCAAGTGCCCTTGAGCCCTTGGGTTCAGTCCAGTTCCTTTTTGCTGGCTGATCAGAAACAAGACTCAACCTTGTATCTCTGTTAGCTCATCTGCAAATGCAGATGAGTGCGATTACCTGGTGGCTGACTTCCCAGGCAGGCTCAATAAGCCTCAAAGATGAGAATGATGTATTAGAAAATGTATTGTAAACTTGAAAGTGTTTTACAAATGTGACTGGTTAGTATTACTCTCTTGGGGCCTTTCAAATGATTCATTATGACAATATTATCAGACAGAACATGGCTTATTAGGTTACAAATAAAAGGACTAAGGTTAACATGGGAACGAGGCTGTGAAAATAGAGATTATTGCAGAATCTCTATCACATGTGGTTATTAGAATTATTTTTAATTTTATGGCCTACGAATCCCCTCTTTCTATAAAATTTAATTAACTCAAGGTTTTTTTAAGCAGCATAGCCAATGGAATGAAATAACAATCTATGTTTTATGCCTCTGCATGGTTTTCTAGTTTAATCCTTGAGTGAAAATCATCTGGCAAGAGCAAAGTCTATATCTCAGGAACGAAGGTTATTTTTAAAATTGTGCTTAAGGAGAAAATTAGCCAATAAATTCTATTTATGATGTTAGTAAAAGTGTGCCACTAGTTCAGCACATTTGAAATGTAAATTGTGTGATTTAATTATTAACTTGGTTTTAATATTTTCCTACTACTGAAAATAGCAGTGGGCCATTTGAAAAACATCATGTTACAATGGTGGTGAAGCCCAGAAATGCCGTATGAAGGGATTAAATAGAATTATTCTTTGAATCAGTTGTGGGAGTTGCCTACTGGTTGGGTAAATTTGCATCCAACCATATGAAAAAGGGTTCACACATTGACAAAACCTCTCCCAAGACAGATGTGCTCTGATAGCCTGGTCAGATTTGGGGAACATCCTGCCTTGCTTTCTGACACTGATCTTTCTCCAGCAGTCAAGGAGCCAGGAGCTGGTGGCATGCTTTTCTCTTTTCCTCCTTCACACTGATCTATTACCTGCTACCTACTGATCTATTACTCTTACCTGCTCTGGAGCTTCTGATCCTGTCCTTTTGTCCTTTTCTACATAGATACTTCCCTCTATCTAGGTCCCCCTTACCTCTCTTCTCCTTATGATATTTCTCGAGCACTGCCAAGATCCCATCCTGGGTTCTCCCACCCCATCGAATTCTCTTGTTCTGTTTTCTCCAAATGACCTATGTCTGGGCATCTTCACCAGGTCACAAGCTTCTTGCAGGCTAGGGACACAATATTTCTGTGCCTAAGCAGGAGTTCCCCTGTTAGCAGTTGCTGAATGTGTACAGGAAAATTGGAGTGAAATGGGAAAGAGGAGAGCTTGCCTGGGTCTTACCACATGCTGCATGGTTATTCCATCTGAAAGTCAAAGGGGAAGACTTGAAAGGGAGTTTCCCAGGCTAAGCGTTTGTCCTTTCAGCAAACCTTTTAAACTTAGCTTGAGGCAAACTTCACAAGTCCTGCAGTTAATATTTGCAAAGGAGAGATGTCACATCCAGTTTTAGCAGAAGGGACTTAGCTCTGAGGAGTTGCAAAGATTTGTTTGCTTTGGGTTTTTTTGGGGGGGTTTTTTTTTTTGTTTGTTTGTTTTGGGGCCACACCCCGGCAGCATTCAGGAGTTACTCTGGCTCAGCACTCAGAAATAGCTCCTGCCAGAGATTGAACCTGGGTCTATTCTGGGTTGGTCATGTGCAAGGCAAATTCCCTACCCCTGTACTATATCACTCTACCTCCTTTTTTGTTTGTTTGTTTGTTTTGGGGAGGAGTTGCAGAGGTTAAAAGTGGCAGATCAGCAAGAGAGATAGTTCAGGCTTATGATAGTTCAGGCCTTGCACACAATGATTTCCAAAACCATATATGGTTGCTTGAGGACTGCCAGGAGTGATCTCTGAATACAGAGCCAGGAATAAGCCCTGAGCACAGCTAGGTTTGGCCCAACCTCATCTCCTTCCCCCCACCCCAAAAGTGGTAGAAACCAAATCTGTCCTCAATTCAGGACCCTCTCCCACTCAGCATCCAGGGACTTCTCACCTGTATGGGGCCCAGAGCAGTAGCCCTGCAGTAGGGCATTTGCCTTGCACATGGCTGACCCAGGACCGACCTCAGTTCTATCCCAGGTGTCCCTATGGTCTCCCAACCCAGAAACAATTTCTGAGTGCATAGCCAGGAGTAACCCCCAAGCACCAAAAAAAAATAAAAAAAGTGTCCTTCTTAGTAGCCATCATCTTTCAATCATGCATCCTCAGGGCAGAATTGCAGGGAGGGCCCCTGCTTCCTAGACAGGCACATTCTTCCTAGACTTGCTACTTTGTGAGGGGTTTAAATTCCCCCAATTATAAGCTCATATAAAATCTGAAGATGAGTCGAAAGTGTTATTTTTTTCCCCTCACCGGGCAGGTTTGCAAAGAGCATATAATTATATGCTTTTCATAATTAAGCCAAGCCGTTTGGTTCCTGGCCATAGACTCCCTGCAGTCGCGAAGTTGGGAGCATATGCATATGCATTTCTAAGTCTGTCTTCCAGGGTTTCTTGTGCGGCTGGGACTGGCCTTGCTCAAATATGTTATGATGGATGGGGATGCAGATGAAGTGGTGTCTGCAGTGATGGAGTCCCTAGGAATGATTAATGATGTATACACTGGGCTGTTTTTAATGCCCTTCCTCGCATTAAATGATATGTTTTCTTTTGCTCCAATGACATTTTTTTTTTTAATCCTAACGACAAACTTTTAGTACCTTTTCTTGGACTGCCTGCTCTCAATGCAGAACATTCTAGTCCTGGGCTGAGTGACCTTGAAATGCACCCAAGGGACTTAGTTTATGCACCTATGAACATGGGAGTGATGCTTTCCACCCCTGAGTGTTGGCAAATATGGGATGATTACTGAGCAGAGAGCCAGGCCTTGTTCTTGTAACCCCTGAATGGTACTTGGCAAAGGGGTGGAGCTACTCTGAAATTAATTAGGGGGTTGTTTTCTGGCCTGCAAAAAAGAGACAGCCTGCACATTTTCTGGGAGATCCGAGTGAAACAGGGTGTGTTTTTGCTCCCAGAAAGGGGCTTATGGACTTGATCTGGATTCATTTTGAGGGAATCTAGCAGCCTGCTGAAGCAGGAGTTAATTGGGCCATATTCAGGTACATTGGTCTTTGGGATCAACAATGACTAACCACCTTACTGTGTATCAGCAGGATGGAAAAGAGAAACTGGCGTTCTAAGGCCACATTCATCCTACTGCAGGGCTTGGCAATGTCTAATTTCTATGTGATGACAGTATGATCTTTTTGTCTTTTCAGGCTGTGACCCAATTAGAACTTTTTGGGGACATGTCCACCCCTCCTGATATAACCTCTCCCCCTGTAAGTATGAGCTTCCTCTAAATCCTACATCTCTGCTCTCCTCTTCTTCCCTAGTGCAGAGGCACTAAGATAGGCTTTGGGGGTGTGTGTGTCAAGAATGTTAGTCTGATGTTTAGATGTGGAATCTGCAATTTAATTAGTTGTGCCAACTCTCAGTTTCCTTTCTGATGAACAAAGAAGTGTCTGGGCCAGAATGATAGTACAGTGGGTAGGGCATTTGGCTTGCACACAACTGACCCAGGTTCAATCCCCATCATTTCATATGGTCCCCTGAGCCTGCTGGAAGTGTTTCTTGAGCGCAGTGCTAGGAGTAATCCCTACTACGCACTGCTAGGTGTTGTTCCAAAACAAACAAACAAACAAACAAAAAATACTATCTGTGGGGATGATAAGGAGAACTTGGTGCAAAGGGATAGTTTAGAGAATCTATGTGTCTTTTCCCATCAGGGGAGCCCCACATTTGATCCCTGGCAATGCAGGTTAACCCGAGCACTTCCAGATGTGGTCCCCAAGTATCATCTGTCGGCACACAAATGAAATTATAATAACCCATGACTGATTTGAGAAGCCAGTGAGGTTATACAAAACCGCATGCACTGTTTGCATACTTGCCCTAGTACTAGGAAGTGGAGAGAGATAAAATGTGATGCCTCCCTCCCTGTCTGCCAGAAGGGACTGTTCTCCTTGGGCATGAGGACAAAAAACACAGCTTCCTCCTGCCCCCTCTCTGCCCTGTCCTCTCTTTCCTGTATCTCTTCTTTTTGTTTCTCCTGCTTTACCAGCCTGCATGTAGGGGTTTTGCTGAGTTCCTTCTGAAGCCTGTGGATCCCAGCTTAGGTTTTAGCCAGGGACTCTCAGTCAGTCACTGCTTGCAATGGCAGAGAGCCTTGATTTGAAGTTTCAAAGAAGAGGGAAAGAAAAAACAAAAAAGGCAACCATCCACTAAGAACTGGAGCAAAAGAGGAACCCAGGGGGGGTTGCGAATGGGCTGCATTCAAAGGCAAAGCTGCAGCCCCCGCTGCTCTCAAGACCTCCCAGGAGGTGGGAGGGGAGCAGCCAGCCACAGCTGCACCAGCTAATACTGCAGGCGGGGCACCTCTTGTGCCACGTGTGTGCCCAGCAAGGGCTGCTGCCATGGTCTGTTGGTGAGCTGCGCCTTGCAGAGCAAAGGCTGTTACCTCAGCGATGAGGACAGATGGCCTGAGCCCTTGCTGCCCACAGCTGCCACCAGGGAATCTGGGCACAGCTGTCCTGCTCCCAGAACTCGATTTCCACAGCAGCCATGGCAGAGAGCATAACAGCTCCTGATTCTTGGAGCACTGGCCCAGGCTGTTTCTGAGAAGTCCTGCACAATCCTGGCACCTCAGAGCCTCGATCCAATGAGGAATAAACAAGTTTGAAGACTTTTTCTGCTCAGCTTATTCCCTTTGTTTTATAAATGAGCAAACCTGAGTCCCACTGTGGGCATGTGACACTGCCAGGGTCACACTGAGGGAAAAAGAACAGTATTGATGGCCTTTGGAAGGACTTAACTCAGTGGTTCATACTGTTTCTGGCCCTGAACCCAAGTGCTGTCCAACTGGGATTTTAATAATTCTCAGAACAATGTCATTCGTCCTGCAAACTGCTGGTCCAAAAATGTCCTTGTCTAATTGCCATAGTTTCAGGATTACTTGCTTGCTTCAGCCTATTCCGGGGTGGGATGGGAGTGAAGAAATAAGATTATTATGGTATCTAATAGACAGACTATAAACAAAGGATGCCAAGAATGGTGGGTACAGACCTTTCCAGGGAAAATAAGCGCCAATGTTTTTTTCTTCACTCTTTTCCCTCTGCACCAATTCATGTAGCAGAGCTTTCTGGAACATGAGCCTGGTGGGTTAGGCAGGCTCAAAACTGCTTGGGCATTTTTTGATTTGTTTATCATCTTTTTGAATCGACTAACTTGGTTTTTGCTGCTGAGGACTCAGGCAGAATTCTGGGAGATACTAATGCTACAGGACCTCTGCTCCAGTCACTAAGCTATCACTGTTCATGAACAAGTGCTCCTTGGCCATAACTCAGTGGCAAGCCCAGAGCTGGGCATATCAGATGTTCTAGCTAGAACTTTTTTCAGGGCACTGGGTAAGAGCCAGGCATGGTGGAATAACATGAGGGTCTGCAAACATTCTCCAGTGGGAGAAGTTCAAATGAGAAGACTGGCATTGTGTGCTGAGCACCCACTCTGCTTCAGCAGGGTCAACTTTATGTGTTTTCTCCCAAAACCTTTCAGGAAGGAACCATTTCCCCATGTAACAGCTAAAGACTCATGGTTCTGCCCCAGCTTGGTAGTCCCAAATGGAGCCTACTTCAACATTATCCCACCCTACCCCAAATTCCCATTCCTACTGCCTTTCTTCATCAGGGCTCACCTGGTCTCTGTCTCGCTGCTCCACAGACTCCTGCTACTCCAGGTGAGGCCTTTATCCCATCTTCGTCCCAGACACTTCCGGCGAGTGCAGACATGTTCGGTTCTGTATCTTTCGGCACTGCTGCTGTACCCTCAGGTAAGGCCTCTGCTGCCAGCTCTTCCCTTCCATTGGCCTCCAGACCAAAGCTGGGAGAAGGTGTAGGGTGGATATGGAAACAGCCACCCCCCTTTTGTTGTGGTTTTTGGGTCACACCCGGCAGTGCTCAGGGGAAACCTCCATAGTGAGGGTGGCGTAGGAACAAGACAGTGAGTGACAAAGCCCTGGAGAACCCCTGGCTAGAAGTCAGGGGTGCCATTCCTCCTGGAAAGTTGAGGAGGCATTGGGACACAAATGTTACTTTGAAGCTTGTCACTCACACAGCCCTATCTCGAGAAGTTCTCTTACTCTCTGACCCTCAGCCTCACAGAGAAGTGGTCAGTGTGTCTGTCTGTGGCATATGGAGAGGGGACCCATATCTTGAGGTCTGGTTGGAAGAGCCCATTGGCAGAAACTTTGGAAAGGAGTGCAATAAGGAACAAAGTAAACTGTTAACAGTGAATTGGAGGAGGAGATAAGATATTACTGTTGTAGAAAACACATATTCTCTTCTCCCAAGTATTCTATAAAAAGCATAGATGAAGTGGAGACACAAATATGAGTGGCATTATAGATGAGTCACAATTTGGGTGCTATGGATTTTGTTTCTGCAGCACTGAGAAGCAATCTGGGGATACTGGGCCTCCAGTGGACCTGGCTGTGAGTGTTGTCTGGTCTGACTTCACATCTCCAGGAACCATAAGGAATTCTTATTTCTTTCTCTTTTTTAACTACATATTTGAGATCTGTGTCTTCATTTTTCATTTTCTACTTTCTCTGTATAAATAGCAAACAGAGTTTGAATATTTTAGAATACAAATCTTCTTGCATTTTTCTATAAATAATTACCTTTAATTACAGAGTGTTAGAAACAAATTCTTGCCACCAAATATAAACCTTGCTGTTATTCAAAATGAATTAAAAATTCATAGCTTGTTCTGAAATAGTTACAGCTATTCCTCATAAGCCTGAGGAGCATTATGAAATTTAGAAACAACAAAGGTTGGCAGCCTCTGGATGTAAATCGCAATGTAGCATCTACAGGTAGAAATGTGTTCTAAGCTTCTCAACCAAAACTAGTTTACCCATCTCTCAAATGGGACTGTGGTCAAGGTTGGTTTCCTTATCTAAAATAAGAATGCAAATTTTCCTGGATGAGTATATTATATATCTTAGATGTGTTTCATTTTGTATTTGGATTCTGGGACCACACTCAGTGAATAATTTCTACTGAAACTTTAGAGACTTTATGATGGTCAGGAATTGAGTCTGAGTAATCACCATGCAAGACTAAGTCTAATACTTTAAGGACCCATCCTATCATGTCATCATAAATAAGACTAACAGTTGTTTTTCACTCGAAATATACTATCTTTCTGTTCTGTGATGTGCTCACAATGCCTATGCTTTGCCTCCCTGCTTACCCCACTTTGTTTTTGTACATGTGAAGTCACTCGGAGCAGATGATGGGACTCAAAGCACTAAGTTTCCTAATGTTTAGGTAAATAAAACTTTCCTACAGATTAGGTCAGGGAGAACTAAATTTGCATCAGGCACAGTCCTTGGTACTGTCCATGGTGCTGAAAACAAAGTCATCTACTAATACACTAAAATTCACTTTCAGCACTTTGAAGATGTTTCACAGGGAAGTCAGGCAACAATAAATAAGTTTAGGTGAGGAGAATAGGTCCGAGGCCAGGAGCACTTAAAAGATTAAATTATATGGCAAAACTCTATGGCCCCCAAGTGCTGCTGGGTATAGCCCAGAGGTGATCCTTATTGTTCCCAGAATCTCAAGGCCTGAACAATATCATAGCATCAAATCCAAGTATTGAATATATGACTCAATCGGTCAAGTTGTAGTTCCAAAATATACACACTCAGAATTGTGAGCTTGGGGCTGAAGTGCTATTTAGGCAGTAAGGGTAGTGAGGCACTTGTCTTTCATGTAGCTGTTGAAGGCACGACTAGTTGCTGAATCCTCAGCAACATGTATTGTCCCCTGAGTACCACAAGGGGTTAGTCCTGAACACTGAGCCAGGGACTGGCCACTGATATCCTTAAGTGTTTCTTGGAAAACCACCCCGAAAATAATAATATCGTATGTTATAAAACTGTAGATAATTGCATGATGAGAAGAATTTAGGAGCAATGTCTGGAGGCTTTGGATAGGTTAGGGTAGATGTAAATGGAGTTGTAAATAGTGAGGCGAGAAGTGCAAAGCTTACATAGAAGCAGACTGAGAGAGATGAGTGAGAGTAGAAAGGCAGTAGGGTAGAAAGTATACCAGGTCAGCAATAGTAACAAGAAGCAGGAGAACTGATCTTCACTAGGAAGCCTGCTTCTAGGGACAGGAGTTGGGGGATGAATTAGGGAAGGGAACACTAGGGCAATGATAGAGAGGAAAAATGCCTTCTTTAAAGCTGGAAAGGAAATTGGGAACAAGGGCAAGGGAAATGGACACTATTAAAGAGAATGTTGTTGGAACACTGTATGTCTAAAACTTACTAAAGAGTAATTTTGTAACTGTAATTTACTGGGATTAAAAAGAAAAATAATTTTTTTAAAAGAGTGTTCCAGGCCAAGCAATAGCCTCCTTCTCCAAGACTCAATTTGTGCCTCTTTAATTGAGAAGGGGGGGCTGAACATAAGCATTCATGTTTACCAGCCATAAGCAGTGACCAAAAGCACCTGAGAATTAGCCTGTGCCAGGTACAACTACACTCCAAGCCTCTTCCAGCCCATCCAAACAAGAGCTTTGCAGACTTGTGTTGGCATCGTATTGCTTGGCCCACCATACTGCAAATGATGGTCATCCCTAGACTGTTTTTCTACAGTTTCTGGGAGCAAATTCTGAGATTAGCTCCAAGATTTCAACACTGAGAGCATAAATGTCAACTCCTTACTCTTAGATTCTTGCTTTTTTACTTTAATTCAGATTTATTGAGGACCAAAATTTGGTTTTAATTGATATTAAACTCTTAGTCCTTTTTCTCCCTTGATTGGCCTCAACTCCACAGCAGCTTCTGAAAGATCATGTCTGCCACCCTCATTGTCCAGCCAGTGATAGGGGGACAGGATAGCAACTGGGCTATGCAGGACAGTGAACCAATTGCTGGAGTCTTGGGCACTGGGCATCAGGTGTTCTAGGTTTTAATCCTGGCTCAGTCTTTGATTGATAAGCTTAAAACTCCTCAGGGAAATTATTGGAGCTGAATTTTCTTTATTCTTGTATTGAGTATGATATTTATCTTGCCACAATATAAAGAGAATTAAACAAGAAAACAAAGAACCAGGAAAATTGCTGGCACATTGTAGACACCTGGAATTAGAACTATTGTTACTGTTATTAGTATTATCATGATTATCTAAAGTATATATCTAAAATATATTTTTTATATTTTTCTTTTTTAAAGAAATGGATGTAATTGAGTTTATATCCTTGACCTTTAGATAGTACAGAGATGTCCTGGAGGTGGGGAGGGTCATGATGACTGGCTATGAAATCAGAGACAGCCTGGGGAGCTTAACCAAAATATGAGTAGTGGTTCTCCCAGCTTCTAGAAATATTCTGCAGATTACCTGAATTCAGACATATGGAACCATATGGAGTACAATGCCTTTTCCAGGAGGAAGCCCTGTCTACAGGTTGTGCGTATGAGCCCTGGCTACACTTCTGGGTCAGCATAGTCTCAGCTGCCTCCCTTCCAACCAGGAGGCTGTGAACTTTGTCTACAGCTTAAAAGGAACTCATAAGCAGCTACATTAGAGATCTTTCATAAGGTTCAGCTTTGAAACAACCATCTTTGGGGCCAGAGTGATAGTACAGAGAGTACTTGCCTTGTACATGGTCAACTTGAGTTTGATCCCTGGCACTTCATATGGTCCCCTGAGCCTGGCCAGGAGTGATCCCTTAGCCCAGATCCAGGACTAAGCCCTGAGCACCACTGGCTGTAATTACAAAATACACACACACAAAATTTCCAGCTTGGGGCTGAAGTGCTATTAAGGCAATAAGGGTAGTGAGACACTTGCCGTTTTTGTAGCTGTGGAGCCACGACTAGTTGTAGAATCCTTAGCAACACATATGTCCCCTGAGTACCACCAGAGGTTAGTCCTAAACACTGAGCCAGGAATAGCCCATAAGCACTGCTGAGTATGGTCCCAAACCAAAAATAAACCAAAAATAGTCATCTTCACTAGGATAAGGATTTGAATTTTTAAAAATTATTTTGTGGGTTTTTTCTTTCTACATTTCAAGACTAGGGCAGTGCTTGGCAGGGTCTGTTGCATCTATCAGAAGAAATGAAAAAGATGAAAACTACTTTGCAGATTATAAATGTTCTGTGTTTGAGCCCCTCTTTGTTGACTGAGGAGGGTATCTCTGATGCCAACATCTGGTTATCAGTGCCAGCTTTCAGCACTTACAATGATCTCACTGCCTTAGCCCTGCAGGCCTTAATTTCCCTTACCAGCATGCAGATTGATCTGAATCAGTGACAGAAGCAGATGTTCCTTGGCCCCTCAGCCCTGCAGAGTGAGTCAACAGTTCAGTGGCTACAATAGCAGCTGCCAGGTGACATCCTGTGTCTGGAGTTACTGCCTCTCTGCCCTTGAGGGTACCTTCAGGCCTGCACAGTGACATGAGACTTGACACTTAAGCCTACATATTTAAGGAAAGTCCCAATTCAAGATTGACTGAGACCTTCAGGTCCCCCAACATGATCCCCACTTACCCAGCCTGCCTTTTTCCTTCTGTATCTGGTACTCTGGTCTGAAGCAGGTGGCATGAAGCCAGAGAGATGTGCTAATAGCTCTCTCCAGAAGAGTGTGTACAGCCATCTGTTGGTTGCTTTTAGGAAAAAGAAAAAGAAAACGAAAGGGGGGTTGGGACCTTCCCCTGAAAGTAGAGCCATCAGCAATCACAGTATTTGCAGATCACCGAGCTTAATTATACTCTTGGAAAAATGCAGTGAAGGTGTATGTTGCTCATTTGCTTTCAGATAAAATCTTTCTCCATCTCAAGCATTTAGGGAGCTGACAGTATATACATAAAACTGTATATACTTTCATATATATATATGTATATATATATCCTGGGTATAGGGGAAGCAATAGGGGGGAAGGAGAGAGGGAAATGGACAGAAAGGTCTTAGTAGCAGGTGGTTTCTAGTCTAATAATAAAAGACATAATAACCATATTCTAACTATATAGTGAGTCCCAAGATGGAGTTGACCCTGGGGGTTGTGCCAACCTGGAGAAGAACTGAGACTATAGGACAGAGGTGTCCCCAGAGCTGATTCTGAGCTATATTTCAGAGTGAAGCAATATGTAATTTTATGAAGGCATAGAGATGAGCTTTCCAGGTTGTGATCTGCAGAGACAAAAGAGATTCTGGGTCTTGCCCTTGCCAAGAATGATGCTGGTGAAATGGAACTGAAAAGGGGATGAGGTATTGGAAGGGGCTGACTCCAAAGACTCCTAAACCGAACTAGGGTATCCAGGGCTTGGTTCTCAAAAATAGTGAAACATGGTCTTTGCTTTTTAGAACAGTCTTGTAGAAGACAGGAAGAGGGTGGCATGGAGTTAAGTGAAAAACAGTCTGGCTGGAAGCCAAAGCCTTCTGTCCTGTCACTGGAACATGCATCAGAGTTGGGGCAGATGAGTGATTTATAGACAGGCCTCCACCCTTTCTAACCCAGTGCCTCCTTTTTAAGCAAGTCTTTGTAATGTCTCCTTTAATACTTTAAATGGAATTCATAGAAAATGCAACCCTCCAACACAGTTTTCCAAAATCAATGCAATCCCCTAACTGTAATATAAGGCAGCAATACAAGAATGCTAATCTACAATATAAAGATTTACTGTATTATGTTAAGGAAATATACAGATACTAACACAATAAATGACATACCAGGTAGATGAATATGTAGAGTGATAAAGAAAATCATCACAGGTTCAGGGTGTCTTTTTACAGGGGTGCAATGTTGATTTAAATACCATGAGTAGCATATGTCATCAGTAACAATGGTGACAAACAGTACAATACCATGAAGAATTCTGCTTTTTTGAATTATAGTTGAGCTAACATGGTTATAATTGTGTTAATATTTATGCTTTTTTTTTTGGGCAAAGTCACTGAACTTTGCACCAAAGCAACAAAGACAGAAATGAAACAAAGCAGTCTTCCCTGGTTCATGGTTGCAACATTTTGGGAAAGCAAAATACCTTAAAACCATACAACAAGATCCAGAAAGATAGCACAGTGGATTGATTCACCTTGTAGTCAGCACATTATGAGTATTTAATAAATGAAAATCATTGCACTTATTATGGTATTCAATACATTAGAGCTATTTATTAAGTTGAAATTATTGTACCTATGTGTACTCAGCAAATTATAGGTATTTAGCAAGTGGAAACTATTATTGTACTTAGTATATTTAACATGATATAAATATTTCATGAGCAGAAATTCTTGTTCCTATTATTGCAACAAGTGCTGTGTGTATGCTCCTTTGAAAATGGCTAAATCTCCCTTGAAAGGAGTAACTCGTAAACCTGTTTTCAGTGCCCAATCTTGTACCACTTGACAAATTACTCTAGAGTAGTGTCTGACATTTTGAAACCTGTGAAATAAAGAGATTAATTCTAGCAGAGGAAGACTATAATACTCATTAGAGTTACCATTTACTGAATGGTGCAATATATATATGTATATATATAAAGTATATATTATAGGCTTTCATTTTGGGGGCGGCTTTTGTTTTGGGGCATGACAGACAGCGCTCAGGTATTCTGGCTAAGTGATCAGGAATCACTCCTGATCTGTCTTAGGGAACCATATGAGGTGCTGAGGGTCAAACCTGGATTAGGCATAAACTAGGTAAGTGCCTTACCCACTATACTAGGTCTCTGGCTCCATATAGGCTCTTTTTGATATTAGAAAAATTACTAATTTTTACCAAATATTCCCTCTATCAAGATTAGTATACTATACTTACATGACTAACATGTAATATCTAACACAATATCTTGGTTGTTTTTAAACCAATAAAGTGAAAAAATTTTCTGTGATTTTATAGGAGTTAAGAGAGACTCAGAGTATGTGTGCTCCCAGAAATCCCACAAATCAGTAGTAACAGCCTGTGGCTTTCAGACTAAGCTAGTATTCAGATTCCCACTGACCATCCCACACCCTGTCCAGATGCTGGGAAAGAGGGTTTTATACTGAAGAGATTCTTCAGGGCTGGCTTCTGTATTGAACAGGTGATAGTTTTTAGCCCACATGGGGCTGTGACCTACCGCATTTCCCCATATATACACAGCACTTGTTGCATTAATAGGAACAATTATTTTTGCTCATGAAATATTTATGTCATGCTAAATATACTAAGAACAATAGTTTCTACTTGCTAAGACCTACTATAATGTGCTGAGAACACATAAGGTACTGCCACCAGATCCCATTTATAAGTAATGACAAAAAAATTTTTTTTAATGATTCCCTGTAAAATCATCCCACGCAATATATCTCCAACCCCAGGTTGAACGACTCTAAAGCAGAGTGGCTGTACAAAATAATCCAGAACAGGCTGAGGGTGAAACACAGTTATTCTGGCAATCTTCTACCACATATCAAGAGCGATTTGCCTGCCAGAATGATCATTTTTATTGAGTACAGAGACCACCTCCCTCCCCCCCAGGTGGAGGTATAAGGACAGAGTAAGGACAGATAGCTCAGAAAAACATCTCTATTCTGCAATAAAAGCTGTATCTGTTGTTCTGTCTCTCTCCTCTCTCTCTCTCTCTCTCTCTCTCTCTCTCTCTCTCTCTCTCTCTCTCTCTCTCTCTCACCCAGAGGTTCAGAGTTTAAGAATGGTCTGAAACCTGGGCCTATTAGAAAAAAGTGTCACAGTGAAGTCCTATATAACTGCTTGTCTTTCTCCCCAATATCAGTCTAGTTTCTGGGCAAGAAGCATCTCCTTAGACAGAATTTCTCATCAGTTTTGCCTCTGCAAAATAAGAATGACCATTCCATTCATCCCCACTGACACCCAAACTGACCCATGCAGGTTGATACAGTCACTCACAGCTTCTTGGCTCCATACATGGTACCCTTAGGCTTGCCTCACACTGTTTTTCTGTCCATCCTTCCAGGTTATGTGGCAATGGGGGCCGTTCTCCCATCCTTTTGGGGCCAGCAGCCCCTTGTGCAACAGCAGATCGCCATGGGTGCTCAGCCGCCAGTCGCTCAGGTGATGCCAGGGGCACAGCCCCTCGCCTGGGGCCAGCCGGGCCTCTACCCTACCACGCAGCAGCCCTGGCCAGCCGTGGCCGGGCAGTTCCCGCCAGCCGCCTTCATGCCCACACAAACTGTTATGCCTTTGCCTGCCGCCATGTTCCAAGGTCCCATCACACCACTGGCCACTGTCCCAGCCCCAGGTGACTCCAGCAGGTCAAGTCCACAAGCCGACAAGGCCAGGCAGAAGATGGGGAAAGAAATGTTTAAGGATTTCCAGATGGCCCAACCGCCCCCTGTGCCCTCCCGCAAGCCTGACCAGCCCTCCCTCACCTGTACCTCAGAGGCCTTCTCCAGTTACTTCAACAAAGTCGGGGTGGCACAGGATACAGACGACTGTGATGACTTCGACATCTCCCAGTTGAATTTGACCCCTGTGACATCTACCACGCCATCAACCAACTCACGTGAGTGCCCATCATTGCCTGTGGAGACCTCTAAGAGCTGGCCCTGAAAAGTTTTAGAACTCAGCTTAGCCCTATTTAACTGCTTTTTCTGTTAATAATTCAGCTTATTAACATGGTGACCCATTATCAGCTCCCAATGACAATGCACAGCCTCTCCCTAGATGCTTTATCTTAACTATCATTATCCCCCATGATGGTGCTCATAACAAGTTGTGTGAGACCCATTTGTGAGACCTGTTTGACAGCTCTTGAAGGCAAGATTCAAGACAAAGAGGAAGAGGTAAAGAGGAAAAGGCAGTACAAGCTTGTTGTTTTCTCCGCATGTTATTTGACATCTTAGGTGTTGCTTATGTGTGCATTTATTCATCCCTCATTCACTCATGGATCTGTTGCGCCACTTATGATGAGCAGTTTTGGTTTGCTTGAATGAAATGAAAATGAACAGTAAATGTAATTTTTTTAAAGTTAAAAATATAAGAAATTAGAATAGAGGGGCTGGAGAGATAGCGTGGTGGTAGGGTATTTGCCTTGCATGCAGAAAGATGGTAGTTCAAATCCCAGCATCCCATATGGTCCTTCGAGCCTGTCAGGAGCGATTTCTGAGCATAGAGTCAGGAGTAACCCCTGAGCGCTGCTGGGCGTAACCCTAAAACCTAAATAAATAAAATAAATAAATAAATAAATAAATAAGAATAGAAAGTTAAATTCAGAAGAAACATCAGGGCAGACAGTGATCATAAAGACTTCTACAGTGGGAATAGATGAAGACAAATTGTGATGCAAAGCTTCTTGTGTTCAAAGAGGAAGTGAAAATGTGTCCTTGCAGAATATTCTAGAATCAAAAACCTATAGCAGCATTGTTGCTAGTTTGTTGTTTGCTACTTTTACAAGCAAATTTAATTTATATTTAAGCCTCCATTTCTTCCTCTCTTCAGATATGGCCATTAAAAGAATTCAGTGTCATATGTACTAAAATGTACATCCTAATGGTGGAATATTTGTATTGCCATCAATATTGCACACCTTGGAGTTGTACAGAGCCCTTGAGCCAATGTGCTTATCTCCTCACTCAGTTCAAGTTGCAGGTGGACTGGCATGTAACTTCTCTGACCCTTTACTGTGTCAGCAAAAAATAAATATATTGGCCTATGTGAGCAGATGCCTTCTCCTCTCCCAGCATTCAATGCTCCAGTCCCTGCTCACGTTTTTTAAATGAGCATGTGCAAAACCATAATCCAGCATCCAATAAGAACCCAGACACACTTGAGCAGGCTCATGTTCTGTTACACAACCATTTCTGGAAGTCATCTATGATTCAGCCCTGTGCCTTGACAGATAATAAAGGGAAAGAAGGGGCTTATGGAACAACAAGTTTTAGTTTACATTCCTGTCACAAAAGATATGGATCACTGCTTGGCCAATACTATGAATTGTCAAAAAAAAAAAAAAAAAGCACCTCTAATGTTAACGCAATTAGATAATGTCATTGCAGCGTGGTTCAAGCACTCTCATACAGACTAATGCTTGCTCAGCGTGGAGACAACCTGCTTCTACTCAGGCCATTGTATTTACAGTGTAGAGGCCTCTCTGACTCCAGCTCTTGTGGTTTTGATCGTGAATACTAAATGCATAATGGAAAGCTAAAGAAATGACTCACTGTACTTTAAAAAAAAGAAAGTAAGCATTTTGTGAAGTGAGAGCTGTCTCCGTGGTCTCACATGGTGACTACAAATAAAGGTGTGGAAGGAGTTTAAGTTATTTAAAGACAGGGCAGATGTCTTTTATCATTCTTACATCACTCCTAATGCAGATGTGGCATCTAGCAGATGGGAGAGTGGGAAAAGGTGGCAGAAAGTGAAAGAAATAAAACCAAGTCCCACTGTGTGAGAGCCTTGTCACTGTGTAGCATTCTTGCACTGTTGAGGTTTGGGAGCAGCAATTCTTTGCTGGAAGGACTGGCCTATGTCTTGTACAATGGCAGGCTTCTGCCTTGGCATCTCCTCACTCTAGGCTACTGGCCATATCCTCTCTTCAAACAGGCTGCCCCCTGGCTGTAAGAACCACTGCTTTCGTGTCAAGGTATCTCCTGTAACCCTTTTATAAGGTGAAGACACCGAGTAAATAAATTTTTCTATTTATGCTTCCCATTGAGCCTTCTACCTCTCAGAATCTGCAGCTCAGCCGGGGATCTCAGCCTTGAGTAAGCAATAAACCACTTCAGTCACAATTCGGAATCCAATTACGCAAATATTTATTAAACATGCACCACATAGCGAGGTGTTTTCATACAGCGTATGGCTCTTAAATGCACTCTCACGGCTTTGTTCTAGAACCATCTTACAAAACAATGTGGACTTCATTTTAAATTAAAATAGAATTTAGTGTTTATTTTAAAGAAAGTGAGTAAGAACAACCTTGTTATTCTTTATCCATCAGTGTCGCCTTTTAAAGGTTGTGGATGGAGGACTGGGGAGATAATGGATTTGGAAGTATGTCTTACATGCTTCATAACTTGGTCTGATCCTAAGAACTATTCAGATCCCCAGTCATCACTGGGTACAGCCTTGGAGATCACCATGTATCTTGGGTGTGGGAGTTGAGACCCCTCAAATACCTGCCAGGGTGACCTAAGTAATGCTGACACCATAGTGCTCAAACAATACCAATTTTTGTGTCCTCACATTAACTACCATCCCAATTGGCAGAAAATCAGTGGGAGTGTCCCCTGTCCCACTGAGCACTACTATGGAGATTAAAAATAATAGAATAAAATGTAAATGGAGCACCTAAGGGCCAGAAGTAAACCTCAACTAGAAAGAGAGAAACACAGATTTTAGTCCCACTGCTCTGTGTTTAATCGTAGCCTTCCTGTTTCTTAGCTACTTTAACCCCAAGGGAACCATCTTTCTATCAGCAAAATAAGAATAAAACAAGACTTACAACTCTACCTACCTGTGTTGATAATTGGGACCTTAGTAAGTACAGATTCATTGGCTGGAGCCACCCAAAGAGGGACAGGCAGGAACATGTAGCTATACCCCAGTTTCCCAATGATCCCCTGTCTGGTCATTTCTGGATAGGGAAAGCCTTATGGATCGCATTGGAAATTCATCTACTAAATTAAGCCAGGCCCCCTGCTCCTCCATTTGCAACTGTGCCAGTGATTGATTAGTTTCCAGTGACAGATAAGAAATGACCAGAAATGAAGGTGTTTCAAATAAGTGACCTTTCAATACAACCTTCAGAAACAAAACAAGATGAGGAATATGAGAAGGTGAGAACACGCAACTCTTTATTGCGTGGGACTGAGAATGGAGGTCGAATATCAGCTCTGAATATGCCCTCAGCTCAACCCATCTTCCAGGATGGCTGAAAGATTTCAACTGGTGCCTACCACGTACCCTTCATGTGCCAGGAGATAGAACTGGGAGCTACTCAGACTTCTCTGTGACCTTGAGATAGACAACTTTTCCCTTTTTTTCTGTCAAATCATCACATTGCTCCCTTGATAAGGGTGGAGAATTCTATGTAGAACTGCTGTATCTGACAGAGAAGGTGCTGAATAAATGCTGAGCCCCAGCCTCAGGTCTGTTTATTCTGTTTGATGGTGTGATGAGGAAAGAGAGAAGAGAGTGTCCAGTGACTCTCACCTCAAATGTGCAGACACCCAGAGTTTCTAGAGTAGGACCCAAGATACAGGTCTAGTGAGTTGCCAGATGTGACCTTTCCTGAAGGACTCTTCCTGACCCATTGGTAACAACCAACTCCTGACTTCCCATCAAGAACATGAGGAAACATGATCCAAGCAGGCTCTAAATGAAGCAACAATCTGATTTTTGATGGAAAAATTATTGCCAGATGTAACCAGTTGTCCCAAAACTCTGTGATCTAGGAATAACTACATGTAGACACTAACCATATTTTCCTCTTTTTACCTGGCTTCTGTGTAGCTCCAACCCCAGCCCCTAGACAGAGCTCTCCCTCTAAATCATCTGCATCCCATGCCAGCGATCCCACCACGGATGATATCTTCGAAGAGGGTTTTGAAAGTCCCAGCAAAAGTGAAGAGCAAGAAGCGGTAAGGAGCCCATTGTGTGCTTTTCTGACTTTGTCTTTCCTAAGAGTGAGATTGCTTTGTCTCTGGAATGGGCCATGCATGAGGAGAGCAATAAAGATGAATGCTTGGCTTAGATGCTCATGTTCTCCAGGGGTGACTTCAGAAGGAGCTTGCTCATAGGCTGATGTGAACAGTGGAGAATCCTTTTCTTTTTGTGGGCTTGTTCCTACTCACCTCTTGCTCACATCTATGGGTCTGGCCTCCTCTGAAGCCTCCACCTTTTTGAAAGGAGCAGAGTGTATTGTATGTGTGCATGATGAAAATATGCCTGGCTGTCTTCTGTTTTCAGTTGTTGCAAAGAAAAACAAAAGTGTTGTGTTCTTGTGTTCTAGCCTGATGGGTCACAGGCCTCATCCAACAGTGATCCATTTGGTGAGCCTGGTGGGGAGCCCAGTGGTGATAAACTAAGTCCAGAGGCCGGTAGCTAGATAGCGCAGGTCTGGGTAGGTATCTGTCCTTTTAAGTCTCCTCTGCCCCCATGCTCTTCACCTTCCCTTTGATACATTCTTCCCTGTTTTCAACTTTCTCATCATTTCCCCTTGCCTGAGCACATGTCCAGTGTTTGCATCTTTTCTCTTCATCTGGCATCTGTGTTCCTTCTACCATGTCTTTCTTCATGGGTGCATGACCTTTGGCATATCCTGGGAGACAGTGGGCGTGCTGGGGAATGGTTATAGTCTAATATTAATGTGCATTTGGAGCAGAGAGTGATATCAAAGAAAGTATGACCAATATTCCTGCAAGTGGATTTAATTTTGGAAAGCATTTTCCATTCTGAGAATAAATGGATAGATTCTTCCTGCCCTAGTCCTTTCTCAAAGATCTCTTATTAGGGTACCATCATTTTTAGACAACTTTTTAGGCACTATCGTGCATTTGCCTACACCACATAACTTAAAAAAGGGTCACCCAAAAAATACACTGAATAAGCTACAATAAAATGTCAACACAGACAAAGGCTAAGAACAAGATCTATAGAGGTTAGAGGTTATGGTGGCCTGTTTGTCTAGTCAGGTGAAGCCTCCACTATCCCTTCTCTGAGATGAGAGTAAAGTTCATGGCCACTAGGCATGTAACAATGGCCTCTGAGACACAGCTTCCTGCACCTGTGCTCGAGTGTGTGGCCTGCCAACCAGATATTTGAGATTGCATTAGCAGCTTCTTGGTAAGAGGTGCACTGACATTTACCACAAGTGTGTTTTGGCACTTGAATTTCAATACATCTGATTTGATCGAAAGAAAGAGGAGCTGATGAAGCGAACCTTCTCAGGAGACAAAAGTACATCTTGTTATCTATACATGATTTCTCAGGTCACTCCCTGGCAAATGTGTTCAATTTTCAGAAACTTTCCTATATTTTTCATAAATGTGTAAGACCTTAAGGCCATATCCACCGGGTTTCTATTTAGTCTTGAACTGCATGGTCAGAACCATTAAAATGGTAACTAGATTTCACTGTTTGTAAATGGATTCTGAAGCTACCTTGGAATCATTCTCAATTCACTTGTAAGTTATTTTGACAGTTATTGAAAGCTAATATGGTGTTAGGGAAGCACATTTTATTAATAGATTTTATGATGGAAGGAGGCAACATACTGCATATTTTGCCACATTTTATATCAGTGCAGTAGCACATAATAAACACATCAGCCCATGCAAAAACATGGAATACCTATATAAAAATTCAGTGTTGTAAGACTATTTGGGAAACAGTGAATTAAAGGCATAGTTGATGATACACAACTGAGCAAACTTGGGAATTATGAGAAATTACAGGAAGCTCCCCAAGTGGTTTTCTACCCCAGGTGTATATTTTATTTCACATGGTCAACTTTGCCTTGAAAAATATGATGAATGAACTAGAGGTGACAAGATCCATTCATCAGGATAACAGCAAACATCATCCTAAAATTGAAGTTCTTTTAGAAAACAAAGATGACTTATACCATTAGCAGATCAATGTATCAAACTCCCATCTTTATGAGCCTGTTCAGCTTGAGAGTCTTTCCTTACAAGGTGAAGTGCTTCCTGATACTTCAACCAATTTCTTTTTGGATGTTTCACCCGGAACTCAAAGCCATAGCTGAGTTGTTTGAGGATAAGACATAGTAAAGCAGAACAAACAGCAAATTTGGAACTTGAGTTCAAATTCTAGCTATTTGATTGCAAGAACTTGAGAGCAAGAGCCATGAATTCTTTCAAGTGATGGTGCCTTTGTCTTCTAGAAGGGGCTTCAGCTACCAATAATATTAAATAGAGAGCAGATGTCAAATCTTTAGCAGTGATGGGAATTCAGTTTTCAAATTAAAACTCATCATAAAATGAACATTTGAAAGAAAATTGAGTAAGTATAGTCTAGTTCCATTCCTTAACTAGCTTGATGACCCTGGTGAGACTTCACACTAACTATATTATTTTGAAGAAGAGCAAAGAGTTGCTGTTTGAACTAATTGGGATAATTTATGTGAAGCTCTTAGTATAGTGATGCAAAGAGAGCCAAAAATATCAGTTGTCACCATCATCAGATGCAGCATCAGTTTCATGTTTGCTCAATAAATACAAACATGGACTTGCATTTAGCTTGGACTGTATGCCTTTAGCCTTTTTATTGAAAAACTTCTATCCTAAAGACTCAGGCCATTGGCATGGATGTTTTACTTTGTCCTTTTACTTATTTTTTTATTTTAGGGACTTAGTCTTCATTATGTCTCAGAACATATATCCCAGTGGGAGGGAGGATATATTTCTTCATTCTCTGTTTTGCCTTGTCTCATAATCAGAATGCTCTCAGTTTGGGCCCCGCAAGCCATCTCTCCCTTCGAAGAAAAATACATGAGAAATTTTATGGAAGTAAATCATCCTAAATACCTAAATACCCAAGGAATCATTAATCATTAATCATTAATCATTAATCATCCTAAATACCCAAGGAAGACTGGACTGTAATCTTCATGAAACAGTTTGCTCCCTTTAAAAGTTCACTCCAATAGTTCACAGTTGCTATAAAAAATTGCAGTCTAAAAGGCTGATGCTGATCTTACACAGTTTTCCCCTAAGACACCTGTGAGGGAAGCCCAAATGAGACTTTCTGTGCCCTTCCTCAAAAGCAGCACAGTCATGTTTGATCTTTCTGTCTCTATCCTTTTCACCCAGCCACCCAACTGGAAACCAGTTCGATACAATTTCTCAGCTTTAGAAGGAAGAACATTCAGGGATCATTATAGATAGGGCTCAGTTTTCCAGGATACCTTCCTACAGTGGGAAAGCAGGAGTCCATTCCTGCTTATCACCCTGGCCACCGTTGCCTCCAGCTGTTGTCTATTACAGAACCTCCCACAATCCTGAGTAAGTAGGACTGACATCTGTTGATAAGTTAAAGCCCTATCAGACCATCTTAAGAGGAAACTCAATCCTCACTGTGGAAGCTTCAGGTCCAATTCCAAACAGCATTGCTGGTTTAGCTATAAGGAGACTTTAATTATATCACACACACAAACACATTCTCTCATCCAGGAATACCAGAAGACTGACTCAATAGTGCAAAATAAGAAAGAAAACAGTACAGTTATGGCTGGTGTATATGGTTCATTGATGTGTGCTGAAGCCATTTAAAAGGCAAAATATTAGCTTTTAAGGAGAGGAGTGAAAAGGAAAAAAAAGAAAAGAATTTGGTTAAATAGCTAAATAAATTAAATGCCTATCAGACTTTCTCAGCTTTCAAGTCAAAGTAGCATCATGAAAAATAAAGAACTGTTTGGTCTCTCTCCTTCAGTAACAACAATCGTGGCTTTAATAATACATGGGTGCTATTTTTTGTACTGATCTCTGCAATGAGATGCCAAGATACCTAAAATGTGCCTGATGGATGTCTCTATGATCAAGGGAAAAGGAAGTGAAACTCCAAATGCTTTGAGTATAAAAGTCTTTTGCAAAAGAAAAGGAAGTAAATAGATGAAATGCAGTGAGTTATGGACTTGCATGTAAATGATGGTTTCCTAAAGCAGGTGACATTTAGGCAAGCGTGTTGTCCCTTTATAGTCCCAGTTCCCTCATATTGATAAACATAAATAATTGCAACAACTTCCTCCCCAGTTTGTCCCATAATCAGATACACTGCAAATTTTAAAGTTGTTGAAAGTCAAATACACATTTGGAATCATTATTACTACCCTGCTTTGAAATAGAACCAAACATAGATCATTAAAACTCTTTGCTCATTTTATAGCTATTGCTCTGAGAGTCAGGTATACCCCAAATTGCTAGAGTGGTTCAGACAGTAGATGGGACAGGCTGAGAGCAGAGTCTGCCAGGATGAAGAGGTTGGCATGGTGCCAAGAGAAAGGCATACCCTGGGATTGGGAGAAAGATAAAGCTGAAAAGAAATGGGAGGTCAAGAAGAGATTGTAATCTGGGCTTCTATAAATCCCACTTGTAATGAATTTAGGAACCAGAACTATAGAGTACTACAGAACACAGCATGACATCTTTGAGTTGAAAGAAGGCACATTTTCTCAGAGGACCATTTAAACTGATGACACCCTGAAGATATCTTAGGCTGTTGTATACAGTAATGATATCCAAAGAAATCTCTAGAGTCCTTTTTTGTTTTGTTTTGTGGCCCACACCCAAAAGTGCCCAGAGATTATTCCTGGCTCTGTGTTTAGGGATAACTCCCAGCAGTGTTCAAGGGGCCACATAGCTTGCCAAGAATAGAACCTGGGTCAGCTTCATGTAAGGCAAGCACTTTACCTCTGTACTATAGAAATGAAAATTTTAACAGGTTTGAAGCCACCAGAGTGGTAGGTGTGAATAGAAGTCATCAGGCATTTAAACCAGAGATCAGCACATTTCTCTAAATGCTATTTCAATTTGTTGCAAGTACTCTATGATTAAAGCAAAAACAGCAGGAAAGAGCACATAGGCCCATAAGCGTGGCTCAGTTCTGCAACACTTGATTTGCAATTATGAGGTAGCTACCAAAATTGGCTGCGGGGCTGTGATGTGTTGACTTCTGAAGTGAGCCTGTATACTATTTTATAATCACTTTGAAAAGATGACCACAACACCTGTCATTTACTACTAGCCAAATAGATTTAAAACTTACTGGCATATGTGTGCCAATTTCACAAACATCACCTAATTTCATAAACATCACCTAAGACTTAGGGGTCTCAAACTCAATTTACCTGGGGGCCACAGGAGGCAAAGTCGGGGTGATCCTTGAGTGCAAAGTCAGTAGTAAGCCTTGAACATTGGGGGTGTGTGACCCAAACAACTAAAACAAAACAAAACAAAAAAAGATTCCTTTAGGGCAGGGACACAAAATGTTGTACAGAGGGCCACAAACGGCCCATGGGCCACGAGTTTGAGACCCCTGACTAAATTCTCAGGACAACAGTCTTAAGTATTTTTTACTATGGCAATTTCACAAATGTGACAGTGAAAGCAAGAAGGCAATGACCTACTGACTAAGGTTCACCTGAACCAGGGCATGGCTCTGAATCTTGAACTTGGTGAAGTAACTCAATAAGCAAAGGGGTCTGGGCTTTTTCAGCTTTTTGAGTCATGAGGCTTCATTTCTGACCTGTAGTCTCTACTTCCACAATGCCCACATCCTTCCAGCTCTGACATTTGAGGACCTTCAAATTGCCCAATATCACCAAGCTGGAGCATAAGAAACTCAGTCTTCAAACAAGTCCAGCTTCCAACTAACAGAGAAGAAGCCTGAAGCCCCTTGAATATGCTGAGCTCCTTAAAGCTCCTGTAGACAGTCATCCTGAGACCAAAACCTGCTCCTGGTGGTCTGGCCCTGCTCAGTCAGGACAGATCTTCATGCCAATTGCAAAGATTTAATATGATTGACTTCTAGGTCCACATCTCTTACTTGACATAATCAAAAAAGATAATATACATAGAGGTCAAAGAGCAAATAATGTGTGCACATCATTATCATTCATAGGAAAGTGCCAGATTGATTAGAACATGTGCATATGCACTCCTAGGAATCTATATTATGCATCTTTATATTGATCAAGTGAGTTAGCGCTCCAAGACACCAGAAACACAGGTGAATACCATAAGCAACAGTGACCATACAGGAGTGTTATCATCAAATCCATTCCATGATTTAATAAGCTTTTACCCTGAAAGCCAGACTTACAGGCTGACATCAAAAAGCTTTGTGGTTAGTTTCCTTTTTTTTTTTAACTTTTGTTTATGTTAAAAAGAAAAAGAAAGGAATTATCTTACCACTTGTTCTACAGTGTAAGAACTAACTTCCTACTTAATTCTGGGGTATAGATGTTATAGACCCCTGTTTACAAGAAGAAGTCAAGATCCAAGTAAAATGCTTGTCCACAGTCATTCAAATAGTTAGGAGAAGGTCTGGGATCTTTCTGGTATAAAAACCCAGGCATTTAGGTGGACTCCATTTAGGTACTCAGGAAGGACTTTGGACTCTTTCTGAATGCCACTTCCTTTTTCACTTGCAAGCCAAGAGGTCTCAAACCCACTGAGTCAGTCTCAGTATTGGGGCTGGAAGACCACAGAATTGAAGTTGCTACCTGGACACAGCTAGGCAGAGGGACTCAAGCTTTGTCTGCCCTCCCGCTCTGCTAAATCTGCCCCCTGGCTTGGCACAGCATTGTTCTCTTTCTGGGTTCGCTGAGTAAGCAGCTTGCATGGCACACATTGACCTCTCGTGTGAGATCACTTTTGTAGCATGCTGTGTTTTGTCCACCAATAATTGTGTTGGCTTACTTTCACTAGGTGTGGCCAAGCATTCCCCAGTCACAGTCAAAGTCAATGGATGCAAAGTACTGAGCACAGTTCAGGTGTCTTCCAAGAGGGGCTTCTTCAAATGTGGCATAAGAAAAAAGGTGCCAATGTACTTTAGGCCAAACATCTGAGTGGTGGGTAGGGGAAGTGAGGGAAGGTACAGAAATGAAAATTCGGGCCCTGGGCTGCTCTCTGGACTCTCCTCTCTCTCCCACAGAGTATAGAAGCATCTTCATGTCTGGGACGCAAGATTGTGTTGAAAAGAAACAGTCAGACTTCTTGTTTTATACTTAGTTCTACAACAAGGAGCACATATGGATAAAAAAGGGGAGTAGATGGAAAATACCTGTTATGTTTACATAACTTAAAACAGAGGTATTCTGAACCCAGGAGATCCTTCAAATGGTAGAATGTGTTCCAAGATTTTTAACTTGATCCCTGGTAGCAGATGCCCATCTCATGACATCAATGGACATAGCCCTGGTGGCTCTGTAGTTGTGCTGACCATAAAGGCACCGCATCACTGGCCCTAGTCACAGAATTGTCAAAAGTGCCCTACTGGGAGTACCCTGGGAACTCATCCTCCAGCAGGTGATGTTGGTAGAAAATCTCATTTGTGATGGTGTCGAGTGGGATGTTCTCCAAGCTACAGAAGAGTTTCCCACTAAAAATCTACCTTCATAGATTCACCTTACTACTGATCTTCTTTGGAAATGAGTATCTAAAATTGGCACATATCAATGCAGGGGAATTACAGTTCAAGACATGAATTTGAAAAGTAGAGTAGGTAAGTATATAGAGAATAGAAGTACAATAGAGGTCATCTGAGATTAGAAGTAAGGAGGAATGGGGAGCTGCTTAATGAATATAGCAGAGGCTGTTTAAAGTAATACAGACATCTTGGAAATAACCATGTAACTCATGATAGTTACACAACCTCATAAATATAATGGTGAATTGTGTGATATACACTTTGCTGCCTCTTTTGGGTGAACATGTAGGACTAAATCTCATACAGCAGGGAGCATTGCTTCTCTGCTATAACATGAATCTGGGAACACCCAGGTCCTAGATCCAGCATGATGCCATATGAGACTATGAACATACTGTGAGAGAGTTCTGCATAAAGAAAAATGGAAGTTTCCATAAAGAGAAGTGATTGTTCTCTGATTTTTTCACTACTTGCCTGCTGTTCATTCAGTGAGCAAACAATCCTGGTGCAAGATGTTTACAAACATGACATCTGTGGTTCTAGAAGCAGTGTCATAAATGTAGTCCAGCACCATAGGTAAAGCTCATAATCTTTGTTGAGGAGCTATCCAGGCTAATCCATTGCCATGATTAGTGTTTTTAATCATCAAGCCCAGAGCTATTGTTCCCAGGTGCTGGGAAGGGAAACCAAGCTGAAAAGTCACCTCTAGGTGATGACTTAGCCTATAAAATTGTCAGCCAGGAGAGAATAAAGCCACACAATTAGACATAAAGGACCCTCCTTTTTGGAGAATTGTCACATGTTTCCTGCCAATTTTTGAAGAAGGTGAAGAAAAGTAGAGTATAACCATTATATGAAAGTTTTTAAAATGGCAACAATGTGTCTTAAAAATAATTTATTAACAAACTATCTTTGGGATGACACTAAAGTGTACAGAATGCTTGCAAATATAGCTATAAAATGAGGTGACAATCTTGTGTTGCCTCACCAGCATAACTTTTTCCTACAGTTTCCACTAATCTCTCAAGGAGTGTGTGAAGCTGGCATTTGCAGGGTTGAGTCCCTTGCAAGAGTGCTTGGGTTACTGTCTTGGGATAGTCAGAAAACAGAGCAAGCTAAGACCATTGTAATGGGGTATGTGTCCACTGAGAAATGCGAACCTGTTCACAGAAATTCAGCCTCAGATAATGGGTCTTAAACAAAAACCATAGACACAGATCACCACTCTCAGCAATGGAAACTTGGTCCACATGCACAAATGCCCCTTGTTTTTCCTACTAGAATAAATAAGAGGGGCTGAAAGATAACATAGGAATTAAGGTTCTTGCCTTGCACACAACTCACTCCTGTTCAATACAAGGGAAAACATATGGTGGCACTCCTCCCAGGAGTGATCCCTGATCATAGAGCCAAAAGTGATCCCTGATCGCAGAGTTGGGAATAACCCCTACACACAGCCAAGTGTGGCCCCAAACAAACATGAAAGCAACAATTAAGAGAAGCCCACTTCCTGTTACTTGCAGCACCCATTTTGAGAAAAAAAAATTTTTTTATCAGTGCTACCCCCAGATTGTTGAACGGTTACCCTAACTCCACCACCAGTCCCTTCTGGCACCCGCTGGCAAGAATGCTCTGCAATTTCCCTCACTCCATATGTAATAACACAAGCTCACTTATTGGCAGGCATGTTCTGGCACCTGCACTGCGGGCCTTGGTCATCAGAACCTAAGGACATGCCTCCCCTTATAGCCCCCAAAAGTGTTGTAACTTCTGCCACAATTGGTGGATTGGTTTTGCGTCCATTTTAATTAGTGGTTTCTATCAACTTCGTGACATCCTGAAACTATGTTGTTCATCACCTGTGAACATTCCAGGGGTACTGACCAACTTCCAGGAAGAGAATTTTTTCCATTGCTTCATTCTCCATGTTAGGTGAAACAATTTTCCTGTTCGAAGTCCTCACTCAGAAGTGGAAAACTGATATGGACAGGTCAATAGTGCTTACTGTGTCTCACACAGTAAAGGAGAAGATGTGATGACATCAAGCAGACAGGTGCCCAGAGCAGAGGGTCCCACCTCAGCTACAGAGTCCAGTTAGCCTTGTGTTTGGAGCTGTGTCTGAGAGTCTAGCTGGCAGAAGCAAAACAGGAATGTACCTGAAGACAGAAGCAACAGAACAGTCTGGGCAAAGGGGGTATCTCACTTTGGGAAGATGGAGAACACAACATGAACTGAGAAATAATGGGGAATGTGACCAAGTAGAAGAGGGAGTCAGACTAGAAGAGGCTTCTTCTGTTCCAGAGAGAGTTGGGAACAGGGGGATTCATTTTCCTCAGATGAGAAGGTGGAAGTAACACCAGTGTGGGCAGAAGGCAAACATGGCTGCTCCACTTTGAGAAGATGATTCAGCAAACATGTAGGGAAATAATTGAAGTGTGATTTATATAATCTGAAGATTGAGTTATGATTCATGGTCTAGGAGGGGGTATTTATTAACTAGTGGACTAAAAAACTAATGAAGTTTTGTGTGTTCAGCTTTAGACATGTGGATGATGGGGAGTCTTGGAAGAATTTGAAGTAATGCTGATTTGGAGTCAAATCTTCATTCTTTTGCCTCAACACACACACACACACACACACACACACACACCCCAAAGATTTTTATTGATGTGGTTTCCACTTAGGGTTTTTGGAAAGTAGGAAGTGATGTAAGAACTGCAGCGTGACTTACCCAAAAACTGGGTGGGAAATTTTGGGAGCCAACTATTTCTTAGCTCACTCAAGCTCCAACAATCTAAGGTTGGTTCTGTGATGATGAAGGTAAAGCTATTGCCAAAACATATAATGCATCACCGTGTCAGACTTTGGGATTATCTGCTGCTTGGGGTTTTCCACACCACTGCTCTCCTTCATTAGTGGGGATAATTGAGAGTTGACTGCAGTCGTTACTGCTGTTGTGATGGGTATTTGAAGCTAAATTCCGGCAAGCAGGAGATGGGTGAATATTTGTCTCAGCTGCAGAAAGTTAATGCAGTGTGGCATTAATTACCCTGTATGAGCCTGCTGTCTTCTTCTGTTTTTAGGTGTCATTCTCCGTGGAATAAATTAGTTTCCAAAATTAGAAAAGAGCAAATTGTAGGGTAAGATCAAGGCAGCTTGATTTCTTAGGGTATTCAAAAAGAAGTCTCGGCCAAGAAAGCCAACCCAGGAAAAGCTAAGATGAAACCTTGTAGTCCACATAAGGCAAAATTAAACATTTCCTCCAACGCTTGACTAACCAAACATCCAACCATCCCTAAGACAAAAACATTCAGTGAAGTTACAACTGGGTCTTGAAACTTTCCATGACACAAATGGGGAAATAGATGTTGTACTCTGATAAATCATCTTGCTATGTAGTTTGCTGAGTTCCATTTTTTTTATAAAATAAATTGGAATAAAATTAAGATAAATAGGCAAGAATAGGCAGGATACTAGGAAACTGGGTCAGAACCGCACCAGTTCCCGAATCTCCTTCTACAGTATGGCATCGATGAATTGGTGGCAGAAAGTGACAGAGCTGTCGGGGAGGAGACTATTGGACACTAAAACCACTAAACCTATTGGTTACACTCCCAAGGGCAGTATGTGATCCCTATGGTAGAACATATGGAGTGACAGATTATTCTGCCCTATTGCAAAAGAGATTGCCTCCATGGGTAAGACATTCCTTCCTGGATAAAAACACATTTCAGAGGGAATTCCTTCTGAGATAGTAGACTCCTCTGCTCCGCTTATGATATGGTGATTCAGTGGTCCTATGAGAGAGAAACAAAATAGCTTTTATCTGAACTTTCAGATTCTCATCTATGAGATGATGGATCCAGACAACCATTTCTTCTACTGGCCCACTTTGCAATAAAAACAACTAAAGTGATAGTTTGAATATAGAAGTAGCACAGTGACCTTGAGATAACATTCTCTCTCTGACTTTTTATTTTTATCTGTGAATTTAGATGGAAAGATTTGTGTGTGTGAGGGAATTTTGAACTCTCAGGGGGTAATTCTCACTCTCAGTAGTACTAGGGGTCTTAGTGGTGATGGAGATTGAACCAGCATCAGCATATGCAAGGGAAGGACAACTTTAACCCAAGAAGAAAATAATTTAAGACAACTCCAAGAAGTTGCACTCACATGGCAAAAGGCAGTGATAGATTCAATATGGCACAAGGAGGATGACATTTGTTAATTACTTTTTATGTAACACTGATGGCATAAAGGGCAGTGCTGTTAGAGGACCTAGGCATGCATAAGACCATAGTATGCACCTGACTAGTGCACTTGGCCATTTTACACTTACATTTTACACTTGCACAGTGTACCCCAGGCCATTTCAACAGGAACAAGAAAGGCAGCGTGTTTTTTTCTGGATCAAATGCTATTTCTCACCAGTGTATGATTGCATGCATCGATAGAAATTTTTGTGTGTGTCTCAGATCAGGCAAATGAGTGGCCAAGTCTTAAACTACAGGGTGCAGAAACCAATTCAAGAAGCTGCTAGGAAAAGAAAAGGGCACAAGTTATTTTTCTTGCTCAAAAGAAAGTCCAGTCATCACTGACAGTACAAATAAGAGGGTGGTTTGAAATAATAGTTAAGTGGTTTCAAGTTCAGTGAACATAGGAGGAAGTATGTTTGAAAAATGACCACTGGACTCATAACAACTACTACTTTGTCCAAATCCCTACTACTACACAGCTCTGATGCTTTCACAACTCAAATTCTTTCAAGAACTATGTAGGATAAACAGGATTATTTTCTTTTCACAATTGGGGAAAGTGAGGTTTGGAAAGAACACATAACTTGCCCTTCTCACACAGCTTGTCAGTAAGGAAAACTACTATTTCTTGATCTACTCCTTCCTTAAACTACAGGATGCTCATTCTTGGCTTGTAAATGAGGACTAAATTCAATGATGAGTTCTTGATAATACTAAAGATATAGCTGCCAAAATGATCTGCACCATGATCTAATAATCTAAGGTCATTCATCACATACTATCACCATTCTACTCTGTTCCCAACTTGCTTTTCCAAAGTTATCTCATAAAATCCTCACTTAAAAAGTGCAGATCTCATTCTGTCCTTCTGTCTGTAGGAGCTGGAGCCTCTCTATGCGCAGATCAACAGACCTAAGAAGTAGCGTCGATGCGAGTTCATGGTGGATGCTTCCAGACTGGCATGGAAATCAGCATTGTGACAGGCTCTTGTATTCTTTCACCTCACTCCATCCCACAAAGAAATTCATGATTGACCAGTGGAACTCATTTGGAAGGGGGAACTAAGAGTTTTTTGGCAACCAATGGCAGTTGTTTATGGCAGCACAAAACAAACCAACACAAAGAAACCACAAAAGTATTTTTTAAAAAAAACCATACCCAACTTTAAATCACAAATCAAGCAAATGATTCCTTGGCTAGTATGCTGAACTTTATTAGCATGGATTTCATATGGCCTCATATGAAATAATTGATATTTTAATTTCTCTACCTGTTTACCATTTGTAGAGACATCACATTTGGAGTGACAGGCCTCAAAAATTACAACAGGGTTGGCACTGACTACTTTCAGCCCAAAGCAAGAGGTCCTCTGTGGGATGATTATTTTTGTCACTCTGCAGAGTCTTGTCTGCCATTCCCCCCACTCTTTTCTTTCTAATGTTTAAAAAATTAATGGGTGTACAAATTTTTGTATTGCTTTTGACTTTCTTATATATGAATGAAGAAATCTAACTGGGGGTGGGGTGGGAAGCCACCAATTAAATGAAGTAACTTGAAATCACAAGGCAATTAAGTGGTGGGTGAGTATTCTTTATGGTCAAGAAAGTTGCCAAAACAGCCATTTAGCTTTTCTGCATCCTGTTGAAGAAAGAGAGCTTTGGGTTGGAACTACATTGTGTGAGCAGGAAAGGACATGGATTTCATTGATGAGAAAGACAAAACTCCATTTGATTTCCTAAGAAGCTCTAAGCGCTGAGTACAATAAATGGATATTTTTTATTTTTCTGATACCTTGCTGCTGTGATGCTCTGCAGACAAGTGTCTTCTCACGTGCCATTTTCAAAGAAAAGTCATTTGCCAAATACTTCTGGAACAATCCTGGTAATACGGTTTTGAATCTTGAACAACCAACTTTCTAACAGAACAGTGATGACATGAATATTCAGAGAACAAACTGATTCTGGGGTCATAACAGTTCATCTCAATCTCTTTTTGTACATCAGAAAATTCAAATGGGATTTTTATTTTGTAACTTGGAGAAAGAAAAAAACTTACCATTAAACTCTTTAAATATTTAAAGGAAATGGCTTTAAGGAGTTCTAATGAAAAAAATGCCAGTTTTTTTGTAAATATAAATGTTAAGAAAATGCTTTTAAATAATGCCATTACACTGTAGAGAAGGTAGTGGATTGAGTGCAAAATGTGACCAACTTGATGGAAGGGGCTCACTTTCCAGATGTTATTCTGGAGTTGATGATTGGAAGCTGGAGTTCTGGGAGCTCTGGCAGAGGCAGTAATCCAGTCCACAGTTAGTGAACAAGAAGGGAGTGTGTGATTGCATCACCCAGTTTTTTACCCAAGTACTGGAGTACCAAGTACCTGAAGTGCTTGGCCTTTGCATAAAACAAGACAGTTCACAGGTTGAAAATTGGTCCTTCAAATTCTGAACCTCTCTCCCACTTCTCCACTTCCACCTAGCCCCCTAGAGATTGCTGGACTGTTTGTACATGAAACAGAAGAGTTTAAGCTTCCTTTTTTTTTACATTTATGAGACAAAAGTGCAGTGTTCAGTTCGTATGTTTAGCACATGATTTTCATAAAGAATCTATATATTTTTGCCCAACAGAGAATTGTTCTACAGGTCAAATGTGTTTTCCTGATGTTCCTATGCAGTTACAGTACGCTGAATTTAGTGGTTTAACACTAAGGAGAAACCTTTAAAGAATAATGCAATTAATTGGATTTGGGAGTAATTATTATTATTTATTATTATTATTGCTTGGTTTTAAAATTTGAGAAGCAGCATTTACATTGGTCTGACCAACTTACAGAGGCATGGGCACTTAAGTTCTTCATCTCTATAGAAAGGAAAATGATTTGGTAAAAGGTATACTCGGTCACCAAAGGAACATTGACCAATAAAGTTGCCATTGCTATTGAAAGTCCAGATTTTCCATGGCCAAGACACCAGAATCTAAGTCTTTTCCAGTTAGGTAGACTGACCAAATGTCCATTAGAAAATTTACATGAATGTCATCCTAATGTGGAAGGGTGGAAGAACAGATAGGTGAAGACACACATGTATTTCCCTCTCTATCACCTTGATCACCATGATTTCTGCAGGAATATGTGAAGTTTTTCTGAATAGAGAAGCCTCCCACATGACGGGGAAGGGGTGATCACAGTGCATGTTGTCCTGAAACAGTTTGATTGTGTCTTCTTGGCATTGGATTAGAAAGAGAGTTCCCCTGGGGAAATGGTTGGCAATGCCATGAGGGCTGTGATTCTGGTTCTAAAAATGTGGTGCTATCTTCTTTCTCCATGTGGCTATGGGAAGTCTTTCTTGCAGTGTCACCTCCATTGTACTAATTGCTTCAGATGTGTCCTCAGTGAACATGAGCTGATGATGTAGCTTCTTCAGCAACATCCTCTAGAGTGAATGTCACAGCAGAAAGGGACAGTCCAGTGGACTTAACATCTTGCATAAACTGTGGTTGGGAAAGGAAAATGTCTGAACTGCATGAAGAGGCCCATGTGATGCATCAAAGGGAGGGAAATCAAGTCAAGTTTTGAAACCGTCATCACGTGATCACTGGCAGAATTTTGATTCTTAACACCATTAAGTGAGTGCAGAACCACCACCGTATACTCACCCAGGGATACAGTGACATTTCCAAATAAGAGCAGAGGTGCCAACACCAGAAGGCCATGGGGAGTTTGCACAGATTTGGTTAGATGGATAGAAAATCCATGTGTACAACTGTTAATTCCTCATCCTTCATGAGCACTAAATTTGTCACTTTAAATTTTGAAACCAGGGAAACGCCACCCGTCACTCATTCCCATCCCTGTAGCTCCCCACTTTCTACATACCATACCACAAGACTTTTTTGATAATTTGTCCTCATCCCAATGTCAACTGAAACCCCATCGTGTAATGTACCGGGCACCTTCTTTAAGAAACAAAATGTTTACTCTGTGGGTTTGGTTCATTTCAATTTCTGCGTTCTGACACATATTTTTTTAATAAAGATGAGAACGAGAAAATGACTGTGGCCGTACATTTCTAGACCTACTTTAACTTTACCTCAGATGACAGTTTGTTAACATATATGGACACATTATTTTTAACTTTATGTACAACGCATTCAACAGAACAGCGAAATTTTTAGAGATTTTTTCCATTAATTTCTGTAACACACCATGTAAAACTGTTACAAATAAACATGTTTGAGAACAACAGCTTACCCTGGTTTTCTTCCACCAGTTCCTCCTGGAGAGTCAGATTGAAAGAGGAAATGGCTTTCATCTAAGCCTCCCTCTGGCCAGCTAAGATTCCTGTTCTCATGAAATTATCTCACCCCACCCCAAGAGAGTTAATGAGGAGAAAGAGAATAAAGTTGAATTGACCTCTTGTTGATTCAGATACTCCCTACTGTGGGAAAAGCAAGTGCCCTGAAGAATGAGGATTCTCTCATCTAAACCAAACTCCATAGATTTCTTGGGACTAGACTTAGCATGGTGCTTTCCAAATCAGGAAATATGCTGAACTAGCTGTTGTATCTACATCTTCTCCCCCTCAGGAAAAAAAAAATCCAAACCCTGTTCTTAAGTTATTGATGGGAAAACCCCGGTTTAACTTAGACTCAAAGAGTTTATCCTAAATTGTTTAAACAAGAAAGGTTTTTGTCTTTATTCACATGACCCTCATAATATAATAGAAAAGATTCTGAAGCTGTATATAGACTTTAATGTAGAAGAACAGAAGAAAGTGGGTGTATATGTGTGTCATAAATGTCATGTGGATATATTTTAGATAGAAATATGTCTGCACATATATATAATGCATATAGATTCTGGTACATGTGTGTTTCTTATTTATTTTTTTTTGTTTGGGGGTGCCATACAGCAGTGCTCAGGGCTTACTCCAGGCTCTGTGCTCAATGATTACTTCTGGAGTGGCTTGGTGTAATATATAGGATGCTGAAGATCAAAGCCCAGTCTGCTGTATACAAGGCAAGTGTCTTACCCATGGTACTATTTTATTTGGTAAGGAAATCAATTGATCTAAGAGTCACCAGAGTATATTATTTGGTCAGTGAGGGGCCACACACAACTTTGATGATCAGTGTGGTGGCAATGGTCATGTAGACAATACGTTCCATCTGGCTTCAATACACAAACATTACATGGGTTGCGATTCCAGCAAAATAGATTAGGAACTGAAAGACACAACACTCCTGCCCTAAAAACATACTTCTGACATGAATTGCTAGAGAATGATACAGAAGCATTTCTGACTACCATGGACTAAGCCCTTTATTTATATGTGGCAGGTTGGTGCTAGGTACTTCATACCTATTGCTTCTGCTAACCTGAAGAGGTCAACATGACCCCCTGATTATAGATAAAAGGAGATGCAGAAAAATAGAATAACTTTTACAGCTAGCAAATGGTAGAATGGAAATATGAATTATTGTCTCTTACCTCATTGTCCTTTTTATGAAACAGAAACCAGTGAACATTCATTCTTATAAGTTTCTAAGACTTGATGAAGAGCATTTGCCCTCCACTGCCTTTTCCAACATCTCCTGATGATCTTTGGTAATGTTAGATTCCTAAGTTCCTTCAGTGTGAAGTAAAAATAAAATCCCTTTAGATAATTGTTTTAAGTGTGTATCTATATCATCTTCTCTAATTGGCATTTTTGAGCAGTATGCATCTCAGGGATAACACGTAAGTATATACCTTTTTTCCCATCTATTTCAAATCTAGTTGAAACCAAGTCCTGGAGATTTATTTTTCCAACCTAAATGAATCTTAAGGAAGTGACAAATTAAAAGGTGTCCTATTTAACTGTGAGGCAGATGCCAAAATAAATCAGGCAGACATATCTGCTTTCATTTTGTGCTTGAGAGCAAACCCTTGTTGTTTTGACAGTAAATGTTTTTTGTTTTACTTAGAATGACAGTAGGAAAAAATGCATAGAATAAAAACAGGTCTTATTGAAATCAAACTTCAAAGCTTTGAAGTGTATAAAGGATGTTTTAAATTCAAGATAATGTGAGCATGGGAGCCTAAAAGAACAATAATTTTTAAAGTAAACAGTTATCAATAACTTTCAAGTCATTCAGTGACCACTTCTCAGAATTGATGTGAAGATCGGAATAATAGCAGTCTGTGTGTGATCATAGTCTATGGGCATTTATTTCTTGTCATTTCTGAAATCCTTTCACACATCCCAGAGGAAAGGGGTCTGCTTTCCAGACTGCTTTGATAACTAAAAGTCAGAGATGTTGTGAAGCTACTATCAATTAACTGAATTTTAGAGCTCACTAGAATCTGTCAAAGTGAACTGGTCTGATTTCTAAATTTCCTCTGTGACTGCATCTTTCTGACTGGGCAGCTGTGACATTGAGTTGCTTGATATATCCTCTAGAAAATACTTTGAGTTTGCATCTCACTGCATTAAAATCCAAGTTGAGTCTATTCTACTAGAAAAATTGCCCTCCTCTATGCATTACCCTAGAAGATTCAGTTGAGATATTGATTAAGCTCAAGGATGGCCATTATTTTTGAAACAAAAGACAAATCCAGTTATTTTCCAGAACAATCATCGCTGGAACCCAATGCAATGAATATTTAATTTCAAAACAAAACCCTAGAGCTCACTTTATCTTCCGAGGTACAGAGATCTGAAGGGGGATCCTTTCTGAACAGACTTTCTGTTCATCCTTTGCTGGAGAATATTAATGACTGCCAAGTGAAAAACGTCTAAATATACTTGCGAGATGGCAGCCTCTGGTGACTTGGGTCTTTAATCTTCTGAACAACCTCTTGCTACTTTTATTGCTCATGCTGGGGTCACAGCCTGAAGTGGAGAACTAGCAGATATGGGAGGAGATGAAGTGAGTAGCAGTTAGGGGTGGGAGACTGTGAGTCTCCTTCATACTACACCATCAGCATCTATTCTGTGACCCTCACATTTGAGGGATGAGGAACCCTTCAAACCTGTTTCATTTGGGGTCATTCTCCTGTAATCTGGGGCTCCAGACACTATACTCTAGAAACTTAGGTGTTAATTCATTGACACTGATGCTGTGTTTGTGTTAATTAAGCCACATGAACTTGTGCGTCTGGTGGTATGTGTCAGCATCAATGTGTTACAGAAATGTTGTCTCTCACTCACTTGTCACCTTCAAGAAAGTACTAGAAAGATGGATGTCAAAATCCCTGAATATACTTGAAGGTCTGACTCAAAGATTAGGCCCAATTTGCACCAAAGAGAGGCAAAAGATAACCAAAAAAAAACAATCAGTAAGTGATTGTCATTCCTCATCTGATACACTAAGCATCTCTTAAGCCAATTCTAGGAAAGAGAGATAAAGTTTCAAATCATCACATCATCTTTAGTGATGAACCTGAATATCTTTTCCAAGGGTAGATTCTAGATTTCCAGTGTTGACTTGGCTTCTGGCTTTACCAGTTGTCCAGTTTTTGAGTTTAGACAAGTTACTTAAGCACTTTCAAATCCAGTACATTCACATGTAAGCTTGTGATTATAATATCTACCTCCTAGGACTGTTATGGGCATTCAATTTGATGATTCCATAGCTGGAACATAGCAAAAACTCAATGCTTGTTTCCTGTGATTAATATGAAAGAAACCTTATAGCTGGTGTATATTTTTATACTTAATGCTTGCATTTTATGCTTTTCCTTCCTATCTATTATCCCAGCACAGTAATTCTAGTAAGTGGGCAGCATGGCAGTGAGTGATTATTATCGCTATTTTATTGTCAAAGGAAGGCCAAGAAGCATACACATGCCTCTTTGAAATTTTTTCACAGGCAAAGTTTAGAGCAAAATGCATTGCGGAATTAATCTTGTAACAAAGAGTTATTTAGCACATCCTTTGAACCAAGGCGTATGATAAGCTTTGGAGATTCAAAGCATGAGAGTGGGGAATTATTTTTGAATGCATGCATGACTGTTCTTACTTTTAAAAGCTTATATTCAGGTAGGGAAAACAGGTTCATAGATGAATAAATGATAGTAATATTAGCTCTGCAATGAAGGCTTGTGCTGGTATTTGGGAGCAGAGAGAGAAGATTGTATAAAAGCTCTGAGGTTTCCTGGGTCTTAAAATAAGAGGTTTCACCTGAGGCAGTGTACGAAAAGGAAATGCAGGTTTAGTAGGTACAGTGTTCATGGAAGGGCTAGGGAAAGTGAGGAAATGAAGTGCTTTTTTAGAGACTGAGTCACAGAAAAATTGTGTCAATTCGTATTTTCAAAAATAAAATAGGATACATGAAATGGCCCAAATAAGGATAATATTTTAGTGAAATATCAGAAATTCCTAAATTAAATATTTGCGAATAAAACAGAACTCAAAAAAATAGATAAAGTAAAGGCAATTATTTGTTTTTCATTAATCATTAAAGAGAAAAGTTTTATCATTTTAGTAGTTGCCAAAGCATCATTCCATAAGTTTTATTCTTTTCCTTCGGAAAAATATGGGAAAGAGAATTTGAGATTTTTTGTTTTGTTTTGTTTTTGGGCCACACCTGGCAGTGCTCAGGGGTACTCCTGGCTGTCTGCTCAGAAGTAGCTCCTGGCAGGCACGGGGGACCATAAGGGACACCGGGATTCGAACCAACCACCTTTGGTCCTGGATTGGCTGCTTGCAAGGCAAACGCCGCTGAGCTATCTCTCTGGGCCCGAGAATTTGAGAATTTTTATCTGTGATGAAAAACAATGGCCTCAAACCAATAGTCAAGGCAAAATGCAGCAAAATGCAATTTACGTGAGGATAACATCCAGTAAAATCAGATGGGTTGGCTACACCTCTATTATTTCACTTCATTCTGAAACTTGAAGCAAAGCAATGCAAAGAAACAAAAAAAAAAATCAAGCATTTCACATCAAATGAGAAAGTCACCAATGTTGCAGGCATTTTTCTAATAGGAAATATCAGAAACTGTAAGAATTAATGACGAAATTAAGGTAGTTGGTAAAAATAAATATGCCAAAATCGATATTCCCTATCTTGCTATAAATAACCTTTGAGGACACATGGGAAAATAGATTCCATTAATAATTGTAACAAAATAGAATAAATAAATTTAATTCTAAAGATCTGGGATGTAGAGTTTTTAGAAAACTATAAAACATTGACAAAAGATAATTGAAAACTTAAGGGAAATTAATCACTAAATTTTTTTTCATTTGAAAAAGAAAATTATAATAATTAAATTCTAAATTTCCAGCTATATATTTGGTCGTATCAGAATCTAAATATATTTTGAAAATATTGTAGAATTATTTTTTGGTGGGGAACAGATCATACTCAATGTGCTCAAGGGCATTTTACTGGCTCTGTGCTCAGGGAACATTCCTGATGGTGGTATGGCAGCCATATGTGGTGTCACAGATCAAACCCATATCTGCTTCATGAAAGTCTAGCATCTTACCTGCTGTGCTACCTCTCCAACCCTGCTTGAGTAATATTTTTAACCAATAATGTACTAAGAATAAACTTATATTATCAGATCTTAAAACGTATAACAAAAAAATTCTTAAAAGCATCATATATATAACAAGGGATAGAATGTATCAGAATTAATCTCCTTAACAGAAAACCTTAAGGATGTTATTTGCCCCGTAGGTAAGATTATTTTGGTACTAGAATGTCAAGGGTTTGCAAAAGCACATGCAGGAAGGAATAATGTAGCAGGAAAGAAAAGATTGGATGGCAGATATTTGCAGGCTGCAAAAAATGTTCCTGGCAAGAATAGAATAATACAGTTTAGGGCCTTTTCGATCTAGGAACTACATGGACAAAAAAATAGGCTAGGAAACTGTCAGGACTTACTATATATTTTAAGGGTACTATATGATAGCTATTAAAATATATTCATCATCATGTACCTCATTTTTAATATAATTTATATTTTGATCATAGTGGCTTACATATTGTTGACAATAATATTTTAGGTAAATATTTACATAAAATCAGGGGGGATTCCCATCACCAAATAGTCCTCCCTACACCTCTGTTTTTGCCCTATCTCCCATATCCTCTTCCCTCACCCCCAAGGCTGCTAGAATATGTGGTCCCCTATGTACTTATCCTACTACATAGTAGTCTTGAACCTGTTTGGTCTTGGTGCCTCCCTTATTTCCCCCTCTAATTGGGAGGCAGGACTAGCTAGTTTTTGTTTGAAGAAGAGAAAAGTAATAAACTGGGGTAAAAGTCTAATACTCCGAAAGTGGGCGGAATCCTTCTAGAGGCTTTCATCATCGATTTGAGAGATGAAGGAGAAAAAGAAGATGAAATACTCCACCAGTACAAAAAGAAGTGTCAAATATCCAGTGAGGACTCCAACAATAATGATAAGCACCACCAAAAAAAAAAAATGCCATGGTCTTGAGATAAGAAACATGGCATAGCACATAAAAAAAAGAAAAGAAAAGAAGAGAAAAAATAGGTATAACTGGGGACAACAGCTTCAATAACCACACCCAAACAGAGAAAACGAACAAAAATAGATAGGTAAATAATAATAATAATAATAATAATAATAATAATAATAATAATAAATGAAGATAAAAATAATATGTAAAAATAGATAGACAATGTTTTGTGCTGTTTGCTTTTTTGTTTTTTCCCTCCTGCCCTGGCACAGTAAATATTGGGGTCATTTGAAAAGGAATTCACTTGGCCTAAGAGATATGGGGTTTCTCCGTCCTTGGAATATATTGTCATGGGATTAACTATAGACTCTGTTCAGGATCATTTACTCTCCCTGTGGTGCTTTTGTGGTGTTTGGAAGACTTCTGCTCTGTCCTGGGTGATACAATCAGACCTCTGTATCTAGAGATCTCAGTATCTGCACAGGTCCAGGGGTGGGACTTATCATCATGTACCTCTTTAACATTGATATGCTTACTATACTTAATGGCATTCTTTGTCAACAAGGCTCACCTTTTTGGGAACATGAAGGAGCAACATTTTATTGAAGAAATAGCCTGCCTCTGAGACCAGTCATGGCTGCAGATGACCCTTAAGCCTAGCCAACCCATTGGTGTTTGTCTTTGTCATTCTTTGCAACATATCTCTACCAGACAGAGGTTAAAAGTGCCAATCTGATTGGCTCTAGACAGAATCATCAGTGAAACAAAATAGTTCTAGAAATTAATCTGTAGTAAATATAATTAATGTACAAATAAGTAATTATGTTTAGTGGAAATAAATTATATATAAAATGGATAATAAATTCCAACCTAATACCCTATGGTTAATTAAATCCACACAAATGTAAAATAATATGTACAACATATACATGTGAAAACATAAATATTTTGGTATAGAAAAGGGCTTTATAAGTATAACACCAATGCATAATATCTGCATGTATAAAATCTGGACAAATGTAAGTAAGTTTATGTCAAAATGCCATTATAAATATTTACAGGCCTTGAAAAAATTAGGAAAATATTTATGACATTCATTAAAAACAAGGTTTTAGTATCCTGAATTTATGAAACATTCCTAAAAAGTTTATAGAAAATTAAAGAATGTGAATAAACAATCCTCAAAGGAGAAATACAAGAAACACAAGATATTAATACAAAAATAATTGGTAGTGATAGGAAATAACAAAATGTATCACTGGAAAGGAACACATTACATTAATTATGATCCAATGCAACAGTTTAAAAAAAGAAGAGTCTCAGGCTGAGGAGAGGGAGCTTACAGGGTTGGAGTGCCAGCTGTACAGCTAAGGATGAGTTATTCTCAGCATTGGATGGCCCCTATGGCACCACTAGAAGCAACCCCCAAGCCATAAGTAATCCCCATGCACTGCCAAATGTGGCTCCCAATCTTTTTAAAAGTATAATTTTATCTGAACCAATACTAAAAGAAATGATAAACTTGTGTTTGGTTAGTTCTTATTTATATTTAGAACATGAAGGGTGTGTATGTGTCGTGTATATGTGTATATGTGTGTAAGTGTGCCTAGAGCACAACATGTCCATCCTGGTATTCAGGAATATGTTCATCTCATCTTTCTATGCTTTGCTGTCCACACTGGGGAAGCTAAATCCTTCTTAGAACAATATCAGGCACATACTAACCCTTCATTGCTTAACCCTAGAGAAGGATGTCCCAGGGAGAAGAAACATGCCTCATGCACCTTTGAAATATTTTTGTTTTGTCACATTTTTGGCTCATATCCAGTGGTTCTTAGGATATTTGTCTGGATCTGTGTTCATGGATCGCTGGGCACTGGGAATCATATGTAGTGTTGGGGATTGAACTCAGATCAGTTGAGTGCAAAACAAGTGCCCAACCTATAGACTATTTCTTCAGCTCTCACTACATAGTTTTATATTTCCAATCATCCAAGTGGGGAATAAAGTGATCTGTACATTTTTGTAATCAAAGAGATTCTAATTAGTACTAGATAAATTTACCTAACAGAGTAGCAATTGTTTAAAAGGATATTGTCTCTGTGTGGTAAGGATATAGAGACAGGCTATGACAAATACTTTGATTCAAAGGTAATTTTTGGACCAAATCTTTTAAAGAGAATAAAATCTCCAACTTGGTACTTCAGTGTTTAGACTAGATTTTAAAATAGTAATATCTCCATGGTGATGATCAAGTAAGTATTAAGATGTTGGTTTCCTAATTAATGTAAAATATTGGATAATTCTGAAAATGTATTATGACTACAACATTAACTAAATATTTGGTGCATAGGATGGAAACCTCAGAGGGTCATCAGTGAGCACCTTGAAGAGGGGGACCAGGTCCATTGGATTTCTCATTAGCATTAGCAAGTATAAATTTTTAAATATGGGTTATAGATTCTCTAAAATCTTGATGCTGAATATGTGCTTTATTCCAGGGGGTTTAGGTTACTTTTTAAAATTAGTAGCTCTTGCTCCGCTGGCAGCCTGGGACTCCTCTGGTCTTTTTGACCCACAGTTCCCTCCCCAGGAGCTACTGCCCTAAACTCTTCCCTTTGGAAAGCACGTTGGAAAGCCCTGAGGAGGACAGGCAGTCAGGAGGACCCCGAGAGTCGGTGCAGGGCTCCAGCCTGAGAGCTGCCTCTGCCTCAATCTTTGGGGATACCTACTCTCCCTGGGCCAGAGTTCCAGCACCAGGCTAGCATTCAGCCACACAGTCCGAGTCTCCGCCAACACCTGCTAGCTGCAGAGGCAGAGTCTGCAGAGATGGGCTGGGTTATCTCCAATCACTAGATGACTTCCCCACCTGGGCGTTCAGGGGTTTCACTGACCCAAGGAGCTGGTGACAGGCTGAAGTTATTAAAGATTGATTTGGATGGGAAAAATAAAATAAAATTAGTAGCTCAATATTCCAGACTATAAAATATTTCTGTTATGATTTTAAATGAGTAGAAAAAAAGAGAGACCTCCAGAAATCCAGGTCAAAAACTATGTATGGCTTCCATTTTGCTCTTTATCCTGAATTTTAAATTGCTTTTTAGTTTCTCTGTGATGAATATCTACTAACTTTTAAAAAAATGAACCAAATGTTATTGTATGAAAGAAGGTGCTATAAGACAGAAGTGTTAAATGCTATAAGGCATTGTGATGATATGCAATATTCGTTGTGTTTTTAATTTGTGCAGATAGAGTGTGAAATGCTTTCTCTTGATTAACTTCATTAATTATCTTAGTGATATATCTGTAATATATAAGCCATTATATTTTTAACAAAGAATGACACTGAGACTTAGAAAGTACTCAGTTCAGAGAAGAAGAAATGAGAAAGCTGTAGCTCATACCCAGTATCTAGTGGCAGAACTGAGTTCTAAATCATTACATCAAACTGACTGTTTAGCTAGGATCAGGAATGAAATGCATCATTGGAGCAGAAGAGGTGGCTTGGAGACACTGCATCTAGATGTTGGAAAAAAAGGAAAGATGATAATTTGGAAGCAATAGAACATTTTCAAACAGGTAAGCCATTTCTCATGCTGAATTTCCAACTTCCAGTTGGTGAAGAACTGCAGTCCACTTCTCAGAGGAAGCTGGGATCTTCCTAAGGTATGACATACTGTCAATCTTGAGATTGGAGAAGGGATTAGGGATGCTGCTGTATGCATCCTTCCAAAGAGGTAAGAATGGTATGGAGAGTACTGGACCCTTAATCCACTGCACAGCCATTGAGTCTGTTATCAAATTCTGCTGAGACCCAAACATTTTTTAGCTGTAAGCTAGAAAAGGGAAAAGCTGGAATCATGTTCTAACCAAAGGACTTGTTTCTGTCTGTCTTCCTCAACTCTGCTTCCATGCCTCAAGAGAATCTTTCTACAGCCAATGGAAAACTTTCTTTGTCCATCTTGAAATCCCACAGTTGATTTTTTACAATGTATAGTGATAGCATGTGCACTTCACTTATTTATTAAATACAAAATTAAAAATTTAGTAAATGGAAGATGCAGAAATATCAAGCTTTATAAGCTTGCCCTTAACCCTACACTCTCTGTAAACCAAATTTTATCATTTTAATAATTCAAACATTAGAAGTGTATTTTAATATTAAAGAGATGACAGATATGATCATACTCTTTTATTCTAGCTCCCATTCCAGAAAAATCTCAGTTAGCCATTCAGCTTAACTTTTTATTTTAAATGTATAATTACTTTATATAAGCACCCTGGTTACAAAATTGTTCATGGTTCAGTTTTAGTCATAGAATGTACATCACCCTTCACCTGTATACATTTCCCTCTACCAATGTCCCCAGTTTCCTTTCCACCCATATACCCTGCCTGCCTCTGGGACAGGCATTTTACGCCCCCCCTCTCTTTTACCCTCTCCTTCTGCCCCTTTTTTGACACACAATGGAGTACTATGCAGCTGTTGGCAAAAAGTGAAGTCATGAAATCTGCTTATACATGGGAAGAAGATGGAGAGTATTATGCTGAGCGAATGAGTCAGAGGAAGAGGGATAAATGGAGAATAATCTCACTCATTTGTGGGATATAATAAAAATAAAAGTTAGTCTGGTAATAATATCCAGTTTACATTTTTGACATTCTTATAGGTATTTACATTTTCCAAAGATTGCCATAGTCTTACTTCCTGTAGGAGTCTGCCTTTGAAATCTCTAATTAATTTAGGCTTGCAACTCTCTGATCTGTAGATCAGATCTTCCTCTCTGATCTGTAGATTTTAGGTTTGGAATACCTTCTTGACTATGTATTTAGATCCACAAAGATTTATTTGTGTGTTTTTATGTATGAATCTGATGAGAGGATACCTTTAGTGCCATAGCTACAGTGTATAATTTATGTCCCATATTCCCAATGCTGTCACCTAGTATTCCCATACAATTGGACAATTGGGCGAGTTCACTTCTTTTTTGTTATTTTGCTTTTTTTTTTTTTTTTTTTTTTTTTTTTGCTTTGGGCCTACACTTGATGCTTTGGAGTTACTCATGTCTCTGCACTCAGGAATTACTCCTGGCAGCACTCAGGGCATATGGGATGTCAGGAACCAATTCTAGTTTACCTGCATGCAAAGCAAGCACTTACCAGTTATTACTCTGGCCCAGAGATCTCTTCTCCCAGTTCCCAAATCTTCATCTGTGGAGTTTTCATGTACGAAAGAATAAATGAGCTGGCATCTATAAAGTGTCTGGCATGTATTTACTGTACTTTGTGCAAGTTTGATATTAAAGTCTGAACACTACCAGCTACATACCAACCACAGTTGGGGAAGGCCTCAGAGGTTCATTAACCCAAGTGTCAATGAGTGAACCCAAGTATCTCTGTACCCAAGTGTCTGTGGGTGAACCTTACACTTCAAGATGATCCTCCCCAGAAAGCTAGATTCAGCCAGGGCTGGCTCTGCTCCTGAGATAACCAGGAAATCTCACTGTATCTATTCTTGTCCTGGTGAAGAGTCAGGGATTCAAATACTTTGGAGAAATGCTGCTCTTTCAACATTGGGTTCTGTGTGCCTAACATTGAACCATTTCTGACTAAGGGCCACTGTGTGAGCTACTGGATCCTCCATCCAGTTGTTCAGGATGGACCTTGCTGACTGGGTTTCCTCATAGAGTTACAGCTATTCCTTTAGACTTAGACTGGGGCAACCTGGATCCATGTGCCAGGTTTTATTATACATTCACACCTATTCCAAGGACAGCTAAGTCCTGTCCAGAGTACCACCAGAGTTCTGCTTGGACATCTGACCCTCTATCTTGAGCCAGGATCCCATTTTCCCTGAGATGCCCAGGCTTCTTCCATCATAGGCTGCTGCTCTGCTTCAAATTAGTTCTCCAACTTGCCACTATGCTGGACAGGGCCCACAGTGATGCACTGTGCTACATGTAAACATGGTTATTGGGCCATAGCCATCTGCCCTGCCTCCTTCTCATTCCCCTTGGCTGGTTCAGCTCATCCGTCCCCTCATCTTTCCATCTTCCCTTCTCAGCAACTCCCTTCTTCTTTACCTTTCCACAACTGAATCATTTTATAAGGCATGAATTTGGGGGTGAGGGTGGGCATGGAGGTTTGAGGACAGCTACTTTCTTGACTTTATTCATTACACCTCTGTGTGCTGCAGAGAGAGCCTCACTCATATCTTATAAAAAAGAATCACAAACCTTTTTTCTATAAGGTTTACAAACTAAATTTAAACCCTGATAGACTCCAAATCTCTGCTCTCACACTATACTTTGATCTCTCAAAACAATGAGGTGACTGTCCACCCTCCTAAATGGGACTCACTTGACTTTCAGTATACACTGAGGCCCATGCTGGCTCTACTTTCTTTCCCTGCTCTTTTCTACTAGGTGACTAAAAAGATCTTGGTGATTCTCTGTTATGTTAATGTTGGCATTCACCATTAATAATCTTACATTATCTCAGTGGAAACATCTGGTTTACATTCAGGAGGAAGAGTCTTATCAAACTATATCATGAGCTTATGCAGAAGATTGTATCCCACAAAGCTCCAGGCTTTATGCCAGTGGTAGTTCCATGGAGGCTGAATTGGAATTTGCTCTTACTGCTATTGTTGGCATCCCAAGGAAGCCATCACTTTTAGAAAGAACTGGGCAGATCCATTCTACTCTAAAGGCAAAAGGGCCTACCTGAGGCACAAAGAAATAGAGTCACAAAAGTAGCTCTATTAGTGCATAAACTTCCTGTAAATTTCACTGTGTATTCTGGGATGAGCCCCAAGAATAGTGAAGACCAAACAGTAAAGTTGGGGAAGTGGATGGAAATTAGAGCAGGAATTCTTTGCAGAGATAGTGAGGCACATTGACAAAGAGGTATAGAGAAAAGTAACTTCCAAGTGTTATTTGCCTCCTGGAGTTCAAGTCCAGAAGGAAAGAACCAGGCAAACTCCCCAGAAGGGTTGGTGAAGGGCTAGAACAGCTATCTGAGTGGGATTTCTGAGAAAAGGGTTTGGAATAAGGAGAATGGGCAACTCAGAGAGGGTGGGGTGGATTGGACAGCGGCATGGCTGAGGGACGCTTTGTACAATGTCTGGAGACATGGTCAATGCATCAGCAGACCTATGTAACATGCACCTTCAGAAGTGGGGTAGATGACATGGCTAAGCATCTCCATTGCTCTAGGAGGCACAACTCTATATAAGGAAACAGAGACTCTTATGGCTTTTGGTTAGCCATAAGTAAGCTGCTGTACTTTTTTTTTTTTTTTTTTTTTTTAGTAACACCAAGCAGCGCTCAGGGGTGACTTCTGGCTCTATGCTCAGAAATCGCTCCTGGCAGGCTCAGGGGACCATATGGGATGCCGGGATTCGAACCACTAACCTTCTAATTGCAAGGCAAATGCCTTACCTCCATGCTATCTCTCTGGCCCCAGCTGCTGTACTTTTAAGGGTAAGACTTTAGTTAGCAGATGTCTGCCCCTTTATAAACTCTGCTGTAGGATAGTTGCCCACCCCTCTCAATGGTAGGTGCCACTGCACTCTGCTTGATTGCTCCTGCTACATGGTCACTGATGAGTTGTTGGAGAAAAGGCCTGCTAGACTCCCTGCTCCTGCTGCCTTTTGTGCTTCTGCTATTTCCCTTTCTCCAGTTTTTTCCCTGGCTAATGCCTTGCCCTGAACCCAAGCTTGGTCCTCTCTTTCCCTCTCTCAGCCTAAGGGGCAGATTGTAAGTTCCCTAGCCTCCTGGCGTTGCCTCTCCCTAAATTAAACCCTATTCCTAACCTTCTCTTGTTGGGGTTTTGATTGGCCTGACAACCTTTAGAAGCGTTTAGCCAAGGGCCGAGAATAGAGCAAATGAGAGGCACAGGAAACATGTAGGGCTGAGAGAAAGACTTGGAGCACCATAGAAGCTCTTGGGGTTGACTTGCATCTCTGCTCTGCTGCACTGGAGTAGTAGCTATTGGGTTAGTTTCTGGACCTCTCTGAGCTCCAAATAAGTTAAATAAAGGGGTTGAACGATGAATTTTTCAATGCTTTAAAATAGTCGACTGAATTTGTCAACAAATCACCTGTTTTGACAGCGTTTTAGCTCTTACCCCCCAAAAAACCTTATCGTAACAGGACTTCCCTTAAAGATCTTCGAGTAATAAAGTAACACCAGCTTCTCCTTGATGTGGTTCATAGGCCAGAGAGGTGGAGTAGCTGTAATAGTTAGGGATTTTAACTCTGTCAAGAATCTATCATTGAAAAAGTACTAGGAACCAAAGAAAAAGTGATGCTTGATATTGAGATAGTCAGGGACACTAGGCCAAAATGGGTGACATTTGAGCTGCATCTGGAAGAAATGAACATAAGTTTCCCAGGAGCAGAAGAGGGATCCGAAAGGATCTAGAGATTCTAGACAGAGACATAGACCAAGTAGTACTAGTCAAACTTTAGAATTTATCACCAAAAACCCTAAAGAGAATCCCTATTCTAGTAGATAGGAAGAAAAGGAATATGGGAGAGGAGAATGGCAGTGAATTTCAATTATGGAGCTAGAATATAGCTTATTAATATCAGGGAGATGGCTAAAACATGCATGTTTCATATCTTTTCATATTTCTTCTTTTGTTTCATTTTTGCTTTGGGTGTGTGCATTCAGTGGTATCAAGGTTTACTCCTGGCTCTCTGCTCAGGGATCACTCCTCCCAGGGCTCAGGGACCCATGGAGGGTACCAAGAAATCAGCCACTTGCAAGGCAACAGCCTTATTTCTGTACTCTCTTTCCAACTCTAGACTAATGTATTTCTTCCTCTTCTTCATTTTTAATTTTTGTGTATGTATCTCTCTCTTTTCCTGTCTCCTTTCCCACCTTTGTTTAATGGACTAGGAATGACAGATAAGAGCAAAATGTAAAATAAAGTTTTATTGTTTTCATTTGGGCTAGAAATAAAGAAATAGGGAGATTAATATTTCCATTTTAAAGATGAGATTGTTTACACTTGGCCAAAGCCACTTGGAACTTGGCCCAAGTTCTGCATGCCCAGAAGAAGGCTGGGAGGTCCAGTCCTGGTTTCTGATACAAGCCCTATACATTCTCCCATATGCATGTACCTGCCTCAGGCTTCTTTCTAGAAGCAGCATTTAGACCTGGGCAGGCTGCTGCCATGGTCCAAACCTCTCCCTGGAAGCCAATGTCTCTTAGGTGCTAGCCTTGATCCAGAAAGGAGGCTCCAGGTATTTTTTTTTTTCTGGTTTTTGGGCACCTGGCAGTGCTCAGAGGTCACTCCTGGATCTATGCTCAGAAATCACTCTTGGCAGGCTCGGGGGACATATGGGATGCCGGGATTCAAACCACTGTCCCTCTGCATGCAAGGCAAATGCTTTACCTTCATGCTATCTCTCCAGTTCTGGCTCCAGGTATTTTTACTGCTCTGTAGGTTTTCGCTCCTCACCCACACACCAGTCAAGACTTTGGAATATCATTCCGAAGAGCACAGAAAAGATCATCCTTCATGGATATATTGAAAGTAAGAGAATGGTCAGCTAACAACAAGAGCTTACTAAACCTTCTGACAATGATTAATAAGCTAATTTTAGATACAATAATTTTCACAAAATTTGCTTGTCCCTTTTTTTATTCTCTTCTGTTCATTCTTTTTTTCTTTTTTTTATTAAAATATTTTCCTCTCACTTATTTGAAAACAAATGTATTACAATCAACTGCCAACTATGTAATATATGCTCTTTAAACAAAGTAAATTTTAAAAAGTTAAGGAAAAAGCAGATCGATTGGGAGTAGCTGAGGTTGAAAGAAATATTCTATTTTTCAGGAAAGAAGGACTGGGATTTGTTGTGGAGCCTTTGACTCACATACTAGCTTAATTAAATAATAATTTCTTATATTAATTTAATGAAATACATGACATCTTGTTCATGATATATTATAATTATGCTATACCATATTTTATATTGGTATATAAATTATATAATATATATGTATGGTACTATTTTATAGAACTACAATTAAAATATAAATTATAAACTTTTCTATTTGGGTGACTAGAGTGATAGCACAACAGGTAAGATGCTTGTATTGCATGCATTTGACCAGGTTCAATCCGCAGCACCCCAAGTGGTCTGCTAGACCTGCCAGCAGTGATTCCTGAGTGTAGAGCCAGCGTAAGCCCTGAGCACTGCCAGGTGTGGCCCCAAACCAAAAATAAAGACATGCTATATATAAATGATCAATTATATAAATATGTAATTATATAGGCATACACATGCAATTTACTAATATCATTTGGGAAGGTTGGGGATGATACCAGCTCTGCTCGGGGCTTATTCTTTTTTTTTTTTTAATTTTTATTTTTTTATTTAAACACCTTGATTACATACATGATTGTTTTTGGGTTTCAGTCATGTAAAGAACACCACCCATCACCAGTGCAACATTCCCATCACCAATGTCCAAGTCTCCCTCCTACCCACCCAACCCCCGCCTGTACTCTAAACAGGCTCTCCATTTCACTCATACATTCTCATTATAAGGAAAATTCAAAATGTAGTTATTTCTCTAACTAAACTCATCACTCTTTGTGGTGAGCTTCCTATGGTGAGCTGGAACATCCAGCTCTTTTCACTTTTGTGTCTGGAAATTATTATTGCAAGAATGTCTTTCATTTCTCTTAAAACCCATAGATGAGTGAGACCATTCTGCGTTTTTCTCTCTCTCTCTGACTTATTTCACTCAGCATAATAGATTCCGTATACATCCATGTATAGGAAAATTTCATGACTTCATCTCTCCTGACAGCTGCATAATATTCCATTGTGTATATGTACCACAGTTTCTTTAGCCATTCATCTGTTGAAGGGCATCTTGGTTGTTTCCAGAGTCTTGCTATGGTAAATAGTGCTGCAATGAATATAGGTGTAAGGAAGGGGTTTTTGTACTGTATTTTTGTGTTCCTAGGGTATATTCCTAGGAGTGGTATAGCTGGATCATATGGGAGCTCGATTTCCAGTTTTTGAAGGAATCTCCATATCGCTTTCCATAAAGGTTGAACTAGACGGCATTCCCACCAGCAGTGGATAAGAGTTCCTTTCTCTCCACATCCCCGCCAACACTGTTTGTTCTCATTCTTTGTGATGTGTGCCATTCTCTGTGGTGTGAGGTGGTATCTCATCGTTGTTTTGATTTGCATCTCCCTGATGATTAGTGATGTGGAGCATTTTTTCATGTGTCTCTTGGCCATTTGTATTTCTTCTTTGTCAAAGTGTCTGTTCATTTCTTCTCCCCATTTTTTGATGGGATTAGATGTTTTTTTCTTGTAATGTTCTGTCAGTGCCTTGTATATTTTGGAGATTAGCCCCTTATCTGATGGGTATTGGGTGAATAGTTTCTCCCACTCAGTGGGTGGCTCTTGTATCCTGGGCACTATTTCCTTTGAGGTGCAGAAACTTCTCAGCTTAATATATTCCCATCTGTTAATCTCTGCTTTCACTTGCTTGGAGAGTGCAGTTTCCTCCTTGAAGATGCCTGTAATGTCCTGGAGTGTCTTGCCTATGTGCTGTTCTATATATCTTATGGTTTTGGGGCTGATATCGAGGTCTTTAATCCATTTGGATTTTACCTTCGTGCATGATGATAGCTGGGGGTCTACGTTCAATTTTTTGCAAGCGGCTATCCAATTGTGCCAACACCACTTGTTGAAGAGGCTTTCCCTGCTCCATTTAGGGTTTCCTGCTCCTTTATCGAAAATTAGGTGGTTATATGTCTGGGGAACATTTTCTGAGTATTCAAGTCTATTCCACTGGTCTGAGGGCCTGTATTTCTCTCTGGACTGTCTTCTCTGTCGGGGCTTATTCTTGACTCTGATCAGTGATCAGTCCAAGTGGTGCTAGGTTGGGTCAAGTGTGGTCAGCTGCTGCATGTAAGGCAAACCCCTTACCCACTGCTATCTCTCTCTAGTCCCCCAACAATAACTTCTTTATGTGGTCCACTACTAGTAATATTCAGCCCAACGATGCTAAATGATGTGGTGCTAGGACTCAGCAGTACCCTGGGAATCACCAAAGTCACTACCAGTGCTCTTTAGGTGGGGGACAGTACAATGCTGAGGATCAAAGTAGAATCGAATGACTGTGCTAGGCACCTGCTCTACTACTGCAGTTCTCTCCTCTGTTCCAACTGTCTGAATCAGTACTGCTCACATTGATTGACAGCACTAGTGCCAGAGACTGTCAGTATTTGCCCACTCTTTACAACTTTACTGGATACCAAAGGAGTGCCAGCATCCTCATTTTGGTTCACAAAGGAGTGAACCCTGAGGGAAATGTGTTCAGCTGTAGAGCACTGGCCTTGCATGGTTGGGTGAGGCCCTGGGTTTGCTTCCTAGCAGCATAAAAATAAATGCATAAATGACAATGAACCCCAGCCAGCTGCAGCCCCTCAGCCCAAGTTCTGTTGCATTGGTATATGAGTCATCCTGACTTCAAACCCTGTTTTTAGGTATTCTGTGACCTTGAACAGTGCTGGTTCATTATTTGTGACACAGTGGATAGTCATAAAAATTCATGTTGTGGAAATGTTCACAGAATAAATAAATCAGAATAAATAAAAATAACTCCTACTGCTCAGGTCGGCCATCGGGACTCAATGAGTGTCGGTAGCAAAGTGCTTTGTAAACTGTCAGAAACCAGACAAATTTCATCATTATGATTATTTCAAAAAATATGGCTGCCCCCATAAAATAAAACATTCTGTGGTGGGTATTTATGACCACATGCCTCAGAAACAATTTTCATTCTGATGGGTTGCCTCCCGATCATGTTATTAAAAGGTTAAGGGAAATGAACAGCGGAGGATTAAGATTAGATCTTTCACACATGAAACCACAAAATCAATAGAGCTCCCGTAATCCATCCAGTGGTACAAAAAAATAACCTGGGTGCCTGCAATGATCACTCAAGGAAATGTCAACAGGTATTGACAAGAAATTTGACAAGAGATTGCCCCAGTTCAGGCTTGGCCACTGTCTTTCTGGCACCATGCCCTCCTGGCAAAGGCTGGCATGTTGAGACCACTAGGTAGTCAGGAATCCAAGGAGAGAAGAACTTTTCCCTTTTCTAAAGTTCTACAGACAGGTCAGAGCTGTACATGGAAAAAGTGCCCTTTTAAGAGCACCCTGGGAACCTGCAGTGACCCCTGTTTCCATCAATATTCAGCTCATCTTTCAAACCTGTAGCAATTATCACTCTGATGTGATGGTCATTATCTTTTGGGTATGGAGGAGCAACTCTAGCAATTCTTAGGTGTTGACTCTGAATTCAGGAATTGTTCCTGACTGTGTTTGGGGGGCTTTAGGGGATACCAAGGATCAAACCTGAGTTGGCTGCATGCAAAGCAACCACCTTACCTTCTGTACTATCTCTGTACTGGCCTTTGTGATGACCATTATCTTTCTAGCCTTTCCACAGCATCAGGGATGTTGACTCCCTTCCAGAACACCTGTGGCATGGGGACCCCCACTGAGAATTCAGAGCAGAGTATTATACTCCCTGATGGCCTAGAAAGAGATGGAGTTCTGGTGAATGCCACTAGGAAGCCTTTTAGGTTAAAAGTCTGTGTGAAATATGAGTTGCTTAAGCAACACTCTAAGTCTGAATTTCTGAAACACTCATTTCTGCACCGTGCAGCAGCGAGCAGGGTGTGTGAACTTATTCTGAACTCCATGCTATCCTCTCAGGAGATAGGCAAACCTTGGTGGGCAAGTTCCTAGCTCTGGAGGGAATCCTATAATGTTCATTGTCAATAGTTGAGGTAAAGAAAACTTCTGAGGAAAGATAGCAATTCCCCTTGACAAGAGTAGCCTTAAAACAGGGGTCAAGATCCCACAGACTATCACACTACAGACAAATAGAAATCTGTGAACTCTGGAATGAAAATCTCAAGCTCAGTTACATTCCTGTAAGCCTCCTAAAACATGTTGTTGGAGGGCCCTCAGAAATAGCACAGGGGTTAAAGCACTTGCTTGCTCATGGACTACCAGGGTTCAGTCCAAGAAACATACATGCATATACACACTGAAGTAGCATGTTGTTTCAACAAATCAAAACCAAAAGCCTTTCTTGGGTTGGTAAGCAGGTATAACTTAGCCTGGATGTGAGAAATACTGTCCCTACCCTAGCAAGTGGCCTAGGCATTGAGGCTAGGGTCTACCTTTTGCACAAATACTACAGGAATGTTTGGAGACAGTTGGTGGCCAGGAAGACCTCAGTTTCCTGCTATAATGAAGGTGATACTCCCAGTGTTGCTCACTCTGAGTGTTGTGAACTGGCAAAAGAGCCCCTCCCAGTCAGTATCTACTGGGGGGCTCCCTAAGTATATATTGATCTCCAGCGTAAAGTCAATACTGATAACAATCATTAGCATGCATCTAGATGTGCTTCCTATGGCACAGACCTAAGTCCTGTTACCTAAGCCATTTTCAACTCAAATGAAGAGATTTGATCCAGGACTGCCCGGGCAGCAAGAGGTGAAGGCTGACTTGACAACTGTTTGAATCGCAAAGCCTGCCCACCTCACACTCCCCACACGTCTGAATAGTTCAGCAGAAACACCAAGAAGTACAACTGGAGTTGATGTTGATGTTGGTATTTCCCTACTACCAAACCTGATCTCTGTGATCGGCTTTGCCCCTGTGATCTGCTGAACATCTTCAGTGGCTCCATTCTTCTCATTCATGCTGTTTCCGGTTGGCATCATTTCCATGGGTCAAGGCTCTAGAATACCCGTAAGAGGAATGTTAGTTCTCAAATACCAAGCTAGATTTGTGTCCTTATCAGAGGTTTGCTGCTTCACTGGTGATCTGGACATGTGCATCCCTGTGATGGGTGGTATCACAGCATACCCTCCTCTCATCAGAAAACCCTGAACACCTCTGAGAGGTGTGGTCATCCTCAACTTTATTCTCCAGCAACAGTGGCTGAAGAAATGTGCTTTGTGACTCATTTGGGAACCAGAGAATGGTGTGCTTAAGATATGTGTTTAAGATTAATATATGTTGTACATATGCATAGATGCTCACACACTCATATATGCACACTCACAAATTGCACACTCACACATTCATTTGTATGCACATTCATGCAATCAGTCTCATGCACGTAGTCATGCACACATCCTCATTCACACACTTATTGATACATGCAGACTCACACATACAAGCTCATACACTAACACAAACTCACACATATTCCACATATTCCTATATACACTCATTAAATGGTGTCACCTCCTGCACTTGGCAGTTGCTGTCCAAAAATGTCCCCCAGTGAGCCCCACCTCCCTCTCTTCACTGCTTTATGTAGCCTCCTCCATTATGGAGTCTGGGCTGGGCCCCTGGTCCAATTTCACCATGGGTGGAAGCAGGACAAGTAGACAAGAGCTTTAAAAGGGCATAGCTCTGGCAGCATCAGAAAAGGAAGAAATGCCCCTCTATATGATAGACAGGCCATGTGGAGAGGAAGAGGCCCTGAGGATGATCACAGACCTTTTTGCTTGTTTGTTTTTGAGACACACCCAGCAGTGCTTAGAGATTAGTCCTAGCTTTGTACTCAGGGATCGCTTTGGACTATATGGAGTGCCAGGGATCAAACCCACATAGGCATATATAAGGCAAGTACCCTATCCACTGTACTTTTCAGCACAGCCATAGCTCTTGTCATACTGCCCTGCCAGCCCTGAGCTATCTTATTTCCCAGTCTGATCACCAATGTGAGTGGGCACCCAGAAAACAACCTATGAAACCCACATGGCCCTTCCTACAAAGATCTGCCTGTATTCATGGACTACTGACTTTCAAAGTTGTGAGTAGCTATAAAAGTATCACTGTTTTGGCCAGATAAATAGTACAGAGGATAAGGCTGGCTTGTATGCAGTCAACCGAGGTAAATCCCTGACAGTATAAAGATCCCTCAAATACTACCTGAGTTCACTCCTGAGCACAGAGCAGGCAATAGTCCCTGAGCATTACCACACATGCCCCCAAATCCAGAACAAAAACAAAACAAAACAAAAATTACTGTTGGGGCCAGAACAGTGGTGCAGAGCGGTAAGGCACCTGCCTTGCCGGTGCTAGCCTAGGATGGACCATGGTTCGATACCCCAGTGTCCCATATGGTCCCCCAAGCCAGAAATGACTTCTGAGTGCATAGCCAGGAGTAACCCCTGAAAGTCACTGGGTGTGGCCCAAAACAACAACAAATACCAAAAAAGATTACTGTTTTAAGCTCTAAGTTCTGGGATAATGATGTGAAGTGAAACCAGGCACACAGAGTCACCATATTGCAATATATAACATAAGGTTTCACAGCAATAATTTAAAAGAATCACTTCTCTCTTTGGTTTAAGGCTACAAGCACAGGAGCAGGGGTATCTCAGATACCTTCTCCACCTCTAGTTGCTATCCTAGTGATCTGAGGGAAGTGCACAGGGTTTGTTGTTGTTTGTGTGTTTTTTGTTTTTCTTTCTGGACCAGACCTGGTGGTGTTCAGGATTTACTCCTGGCTCTGTGCTTCAGGGGACCATATGAAATGTCAGGGATCCTAGGCTGGACACTTTCAAGAAAATAATTTTGCCTACTATACTATTGATATGTCCCAAGATATACACAGTTTCACTATGAACAGCTGGGGCGAACTTGCATTCCTCTGAGCTTATTTCCTAGATACAACAGATACAAATCTCCTGTGGTCATGGATCTCAGGGATCTCTATCTCTGTGTTTACCATTTGAGGATAGGGTGCTATGCACAGTGGTCATTGGTGGCAAAATCTTGTTCTGCCTCACAAATTGAGGGGGAAATAATGGAGGGCACCAAGACAAAACAGTCATATGAATATTAAGTAAAAATAAAAAATGATCAAACTTCAACACCAAATCCAAAGCTAACTACAACAGAATCGATACCCAATCTACAACAAGCTAGACACAGAAGGAACCACTTATACTAGCAGCCCCAGGGGACAAAGGAGGGGCAATATGGGATGCCTGCTGGGATCAGGGGTGGAGGGAGGACAACATTGGTGGTGGGAATTGTGATTGTGAATGATTTGTAATCCACTTTGGCCAAAATAAAAATTATTAATAAAGGGTCCAAAGCAGTGGCTCAACAAGGCGTCTGCCTTGTGCTCACTAGCCTAAGACGGACTGCGGTTCGATCCCCCTGCATCCCATATGGTCCCTCAAGCCAGGAGCAATTTCTGAGTGCATAGCCAAAGGTAACCCCTGAGCATCACCGGGTTTGGCCCCCAAACAAACATAAAAATAAAAAAACAAAAAACAAAAAATTATTAATAAAAAAAAAGTTTATCTGTGAATGAACTCTTAAAGTATTGCCACGTAGAGATTGGCACAAAGGAGAGAGTAGCTGAAAAACAGAACTTAAAAAATTGCTCATCTGCCCCTCAACGACCAGGATCTTGCCTGACTACTGGGAGATGAGTCCAACCTACCCTCTGGTAAGATTGAGCATGAAATGCACTTATGTAGATGGAGCCACTGAGATGCTGGTGTTTTCCATGCTGATGCATGGCTGATACAGCATATGCTTACACTCCCTCCTTCTCACAACTCCCCTTGCCCATTTGCTTAAAGGGTGGTCTGGCCTCTGCCATCTGTATCCTTTATGACATGCATTACTGTATTGAAAACATGAACATATTTCTCTGTGGGTACAGATAGAAGCCCTATATACAGTTGTATAGTATTTTGTCTACACGGAGACTTTCTTCTGGCTATCAGAGGGGTGAAAGGTTGGTTGATGCTTAATATGTATTACTGAGGCAGGAAAACACAGGGCTGATACCAAGAACAGATGCTTGTCATGTGATTTGTTCAAAGCTCACAGGCCAGAAGCAATGCCTGGCTCCTTATTGCTGAGAAGAATGCATGTGGAGCTGATATAATAGTGTGGAAGTAGAAGGTGTTGAGAAGAAACCCTAAGAGAAGTTAAGTGGGCCATAGAGTATCAACAAGGGGATCAGATATCAACTGATCTCATCCCTTCTGATCTCATGGCTTTCATCCCAGACCAAGTGTAACTGCCAGGGGGCTGAAAAACTGTGTCCAGTGGCAAAGAGGTGACCTTATGGTGTCCTGGGGAAAAATGGATAGACAATTCTTCTCCCATAGAAGGATACCATCCATTGGTTTTGCTGGATTTCATTATCCTTTTTCAGGTTGAGAATAGAACCATTTCTCTTAACTGGGTTTATTTTCCTCAGTCTGTCTTCCACAGTGTCCTCTTGTACACTCAGCCCACCCACATGTTTTTCAGATGCTGACTGACCTCAAATGGCAGTGAGGTGAAATTTGAGTGTGTGGGTGACACCTTCTTCTGTGCTTCTGTGGTCACTGTAGTTGCCTTGCCACTCAGCCTATGGAAAAAAAGAATGAAAGCCTCAATGATTTGGGGATTTCCTGACACATAGAGCTGGGTGAAGTTACATTCCTAGGTATTAGGACAGTGACCTAGAAACCAATAAGTTTGACTTTGGTGAACAAGCTTGACATCTGAATTCTTTAGGTTGGTGCTGTCACCTCCCTGGTCATATACAGGGAAAACTGGGCATCTTGGATACAGCTGAACTTGGTCTCAGGGACCGAATCTCCCTCATTAAGGAAGATATAGCAGTTCCAACCTCACAGCCCCAACTCTGGGCAGAGCTGCCTGGTTACAAAGCCCTTCCCCAGTCCTGTGTGATTGGCTCTTCTCTGCCACAAAAACAAAGATTATGCTTATGTTTCTATCCACAGCTTGCTGGCACCACCCTAGTTCAGACTTTATCTAGCATCTCTCTATGGGCTCTTTGGGCAGACTCCTCACTGGTCTCTCTGCACTGATTTGCCTCCCTTTAAACCATTTTATATGGCAGCAAGAATAATATCTCACACAAACAAGAAACCCCTGCTTTTCCCCCCCCATGCAACCTTCAAGAGTACTCCCCATCTGCCCTTTCTCTCAGGATAAAATCTTTATCTTTAGCATTGCCCATCTAGTCGCTAGGATATAGCTCCACAGGTCTCTTGGGCTTTATTCTTTCTTAAACTCAGGCTGCTCTCCAGAGCGCCAGCGTTCCCACAAACCCTGTGAGGCATGTCTTGCCATTGCATTTTGGCAATGGTGATTCCCTTCCCTGGAATGCTTTTCTTTAGCTCAATTTAATGCCAGCACACCTGTACACAAACACACACACACACACACACACACACACACACACACACACTCACACACAGTGATTTGTGTAGCTCCAGATCACTGCTCTACTCTGATCAATTCCAGGTCGTCAGCCCTTAGAGATAAAGTCAGTTCTGTAGTCATCTTTATACCAGACACCCGAAGATTCTGTCTGGCATCTAGTAGGCTTTCAATAAACGATTATTGAACCATTATTTCAACAAGTCTGCATTTTAAATGGAGGAAACTACTGCTTCGGGGATTTATTCAGCATAGAAACTAATAAAGGCAAGAAATGAAATGCTAACCTAGGTCTTTCTGACACCCCAGACACTTCAGATTTCCCGCACTGCCTCCAAAGATAATTTTATGAGCGGAACAAATGATACCTTTTGAGGGAGTGTTCTGTGTTGTCGCTTTTACTTCTTATTTGAATCACAGATACTTTTGAGAATCTAAGGAAAGCTAAGGTCTTTTTCCCCAGGGGAGAAACATACACATATACACCAAATTGTATAAGTAACAGAAGAGCTGTGTACAAGAGGTTTGCATGAAGCTTAGCCTTGTAAGTTATGTGAGAATAGAATATTTGTTGCAGCAGGAACATATAAACCATAAAATCTCCATGGCAGCACAACTGAAACTAAAGTCTCACTTATCTAATGCCCTGCGGGTCAGCAGGGGCTCTCTCCAGGCAGAAAGTCAGGGAAAAGTCTCTCCACCAGGAGGCACAGTAGTCTTAGGACATGCTTCCAAAACACCAGTGGGGTGTGTGTGTGTGTGGGGGGGGGGAGTGACTACAGGAAAGCACATAGAACTGACTGCATGAAAGGAGCCTGTGGTTGTGGTATGTCACAAAATGCCCACAAATATCTTCCATCCTTGTTTTCTTGGTGGGAAGTAGCAGAGTGAGTAGAATTGGGCCATACTCAGTAGTACTGGAAGAGGGAAGAGGTGCCACGCAAGCACCTTAACCCCTGAATTATCTCTGTGGCCAATCCTTCCCATCCTTTATTCATGTCCCTCTCAGGGTCACCCTGCTTTTCATCCTGTCAACAATTACTGCCTGTGTCTCCATCTCTTTATTTTAAATTATAATTTATATCTCTATTGACACATTGTGATTTACAATACTATTAGTGTTGGTTTTATGTGAAATCATTGCGATATCACGAACCCTTAACCAGAGTGCCTTTTCTCTCTAACAAGATCCCAAAGGTCCCTTCCTCTAAATATTCTCCCTGCAAAAACAGTTCTATGGGTCAACTCATTTCTGTTGCCTTTAGCCTTTTGTTGCTCCTTTACTGTGTATCTTTAAGAATCATAATGTGGAGCCAGAGTGATAGCACTGTGGGTAGGACATTTGCCTTGCACTCAGCCAACCCAGGTTCAATGCCAGGCATTCCATATAGTCTACCAAGACTGCCAGTATTAATTTATGAGCACAGAATTAGGAGTAACACCCGAGTGCCTCTGGATATGCCCCACTGTCATAAAATCATAATGTGAGAAGTTATTCTGTATCTATCCTTTTTCTTATAGCTGATTTCATTCATGCATGATACCCTCTAGTTCCATCTATGTGACAGCAAATTGCAAGATTTTTGTCCATTCTTACAGCTGCATAGTATTCTGTTGTGTATAAGTACTATAGCTTCTTGACCTATCCACCTGAAGTTGGGAGTTCGGGTTGTTCAATAACATACTAAGCCCTAAGATGAACATATTGAGTGTGGGCTAAGACCTGGCTTTGGCTTATAGGACACTAAGAACATAGTGCAAACAAGTAGGAGAAGCACTGTGCATTGGACTTTCCCTTTTGACTTTTGGTAACTATGACATCATCATAAAGAAACCTAGTTAATCTCTAGAGTAAATTATGGTCCAATTACCCTATCATCTCAGCCATCAGCTAGCACCAGCAAATGGACTGGGATCATCTAGTGAAGAAGGCATCCCAGCACCAAACAGCTCCCAGCTCACACACTAGCTGACAATAGTTGTATGGATGCATAAAGGCAATACCAACACAGCTGCCTTGCTGAACCCAACACAATATCATGGCCCAGAGAATTGAGAGCTAATACATGACCATTGTTTTATGTTAGCATTTCTCAACTAGAGACTTTGTGACTTCCTGTGGCCACCAGGATATTTTAAGGGGACCAAAGAGGAAAACTCCAAAAATAGGGGACCACAGCTTGAGGCTAGAAGACCAATCAGTAAATCAGGGAACACACAAGTTCAGAAGGAGGCCACAGTTCAAAGAGTTTGAGAAGCATTACTTTAAATACGAAATTAGTTATTATTTATAAGGCAGAAAAAAACTTAACAGTACAAAATGGGCACCAGAAGGAGACTATGGCCATGTAAAATACATGAGTGTCATTGACAGAACTAGTAGCTAACTATAATTAAATAATTAAAAAATAGTGGGCAGGGGCCAGAGAGATATCATGAAGGTAAGGCGTTTGCCTTTTATGCAGGTCATTGGTTCAAATCCTGGCATACCAAATGGTCCCCCAAGCCTTCCAGGAGCTATTTCTGAGCATGGGGCCAGGAGTAAATCCCCCCCCCAAAAATAGTGGGCAACACAGACCTAAAATTCCAACTTCTACATCCAATTTAATGGCTAGAGACATGATTACTATTAAAATATCTCTAATCTTCTAGTCAGAAAAGAGAAATACAGTTCTTTGAAAGAGCAAAAATGCCAGAGGATGAAGTAGTGTAACAGTTGTGCTGCCGTCAATTGTCCTAAAAGTCCTATGAGGAGGTGAAAGTCTTAGAATGACAGTATAAAGAGCTGGTGGGGGCTGGAGCAGTCTGCCTTGCCCACACTAGTCTAGGACGGACGGTGGTTTGATCCCCCCCAGCGTCCCATATGGTCTCTTGAGCCAGGAGTGATTTAGTGCATAGCCAGGAGTAAACCCTGAGCGTCACCAGGTGTGGTCCAAAAACCAAAACATAAATAAAAATAAAGAACTTGTGGGAATGAAGGAAAATGTGTCTGATATTAGATCTGCTGCTGTGCAACTGTGAGCCTACTTTCAAAGGCAGGGACGATGGTGGTTGTTCTCATGGTTTATTGTTCTCTTGGTTTATTGTTCTCTTGGTTAAACAAGTGTTTCTCCTATACCTACTGGCATGATCTTGACAATAAACCAAGAGAACAACCACCATTCTCCCTGCCTTTGTATTAGAACCCGGGAGAGTATCCATGGAACCATTAAAGAGTTCCAGGGTGCCAGGAGGGCTGGAATGCCAGGAGATATTTAGAAGTCTAGAACCAAAAGCCCCACAGAGTGCAGGGGGATGGATTCCTAGAGAAAGTGACTTTAGTATGCATTGTACATACTGAGTCTAGTGTGTATGAGCAGCGTGAACCTGGGCAGAGAGCACCTGTGCACCAAAACCAAGAAAGATGAGAGAGCCTTCTTCATAAACTTCATAACCATTCATTAAACCTCTCTACCACTGGCAACTTCTTCTAGGGAGCCCATTAGCTTGAGGAGGAGGTGGCTTCCTCTCAATGCAGGAAGACATGAGTGAGGACATGGATCTTTCTCAAAACCCAATTTTCTACTTGTTTACAAATGATTAACTACCACAATCAATTGTGTTAAAGTTCAGGTTGCTGTGTCCTTGGGGATGTCAGGGTACCTGAGGGTGGACTAATGAGACAGGCACTACACACAGCCCAATGAGACAGCAGACCTGGAGCCATAGGTTTCGGCACCATATTGAAGGCTCTGCCAGCTCTAGTTTCCATGGCCTCCCAACTTTTTTTTAAATATGTTTTCATGCTCTAGTAATGCTCAGTTGCAGTAGAGGGAGAAAACTGGATTTCCAGAGAAATCAGGAAATGGGTGAGAGCTTCAATCCTCAAAAAAAAATCATCAAGAAGGTATCTGTGACCACTGGACATATTGAAAAAAAAATAGCCTTTGAGAAGTGAGTCCATTTAAGGAAGTTAAATTTAGAAAAGCTCAGGCCCAGATGAATTTACTAATGAATTCTTTAAAACCTTTCAATAGGAGCTACTACCAATCCTAGCCAGGCTCTTCCATGAAATTGAAAAAATGGGAACACTCCCAAACAGCTTTTATGAAGACAACATCACCTTGATACCAAAACCAGACAGAGATGCTGCCAAAAAAGAAAATTACAGACCAGTATCCCTGATGAATGCTGATGCAAAGATCTTCAACAAAATCCTGGCAAATAGGATCCAATGCATCATCAAGAAGATCATCCTCTATGACCAAGTAGGTCTCATCCCAGGAATGCAAGGATGGTTTAACATCCGTAAATCTATCAACATAATACACAACATCAACAAGAATAAAAATAAAAATCACATGATCATATCAATAGACACAGAGAAAGCATTTGATAATGTCCAACACCCATTCTTGATCAAAACTCTCAGCAAGATGGAAATGGAAGGAACCTTTCTCAATCTAGTTGAAGCCATCTACCACAAGCCAATGGCAAATATTATCCTCAATGGAGAAAAACTAAAAGCCTTTCCTCTAAATTCTGGTACAAGACAACGCTGTCTGCTCTCACCACTCCTCTTCAACATAGTACTGGAAATACTTACTATAGTGATCAGGCAAGAAAAAGATATAAGAGCTTCCAGATAGGAAAGGAAGAAGTCAAATTCTCACTGTTTGCAGATGACATGATACTCTACTTAGAAAACCCTGAAGACTCTACCAAAAAGCTTCTAGAAACAATAGATGCATATAGCAAGGTGGCAGGCTACAAAATTAACACATGGAAATCAATGGCCTTTTTATACACCAATAATGATATGGAAGAGATGGACGTTAAGAAGGCAATCCCATTCACATTAGTGCCACACAAACTCAAATATCTTAGAGTCAACTTGACCAAAGACATGAAGGACCTATACAAAGAAAACTATAAAGCCCTGCTCCAAGAAATAAGAGAGGACACATGGAAATGGAAACACATACCCTGCTCATGGATTGGTAGTATTAACATCATTAAAATGGCAATACTCCCCAAAGCATTATACAGATTTAATGCCATCCCTCTAAAGACACCCATGACATTTTTCAGAGAAGTGGATCAAACACTTATGAAGTTCATCTGGAACAATAAACACCCTCGAATAGCTAAAGCACTCCTAGGGAAAAGGAGTATGAGAGGCATTACTTTCCCCAACATTAAACTGTACTACAAAGCAATAGTTATCAAAACAGCATGGTATTAGAATAAAGACAGACCCTCAGATCAGTGGAATAGGCTTGAGTTCTCAGAGAACATTCCTCAGACATACAAACACCAAATTTTTGACAAAGGAGCAAGAAATCCTAAATGGAGCAGGGAAAACCTCTTCAACAAGTGGTACTGGCAGAACTGGTTAGCCACTTGCAAAAAAGCAAACATAGATCCCCAGTACATGTAGAACATAGACCCCCTCCATGTACAAAGGTAAAATCCAAATGAATTAAAGACCTTGATATTAGACCTGATACCATAAGGTATATAGAACAACACGTAGGTAAAACACTCCATGACATTGAGACTAAAGGCATCTTCAAGGAGGAAACTGCACTTTCCAAACAAGTGGAAGCAGAGATAAACAGATGGGAATACATTAAGCTGAGAAGCTTCTGCACCTCAAAATAAATAGTGCCCAGGGTACAAGAGCCACTCACTGAGTGGGAGAAACTATTCACCCAATTCCCATCAGATAAGGGGCTAATCTCCAAAATATACAGGGCACTGTCACGTATTGTATTTTTACAAGAAAAAAAATCTAATCCCATCAAAAAATGGGGAGAAGAAATGGACACACACTTTGATAAAAAAGAAATACAAATGGCCAAAAGTCACATGAAAAAATGTTCCTCATCACTAATCATCAGGGAAATGCAAATCAAAACAACAATGAGATACCATCTCACACCACAGAGATTGGCACACATCACAAAGAACGAGAACAATCAGTGCTGGTGGGGATGTGGAGAGAAAGGAACCCTTATCTACTGCTGGTGGGAATATCGTGTAGTCCCACCTCTATGGAAAGCGATATGGAGAATCCTCCAAAAACTGGAAATTGAGCTCCCATTGAACCCAGCTATTCCACTCCTAGGGATATACCCTAGGAACACAAGAATACAATACAAAAACCCTTCCTCACACCTATATTTATTGCAGCACTATTCACAATAGCCAGGCTCTGGAAACAACCAAGATGCCCTTCAACAAATGAATGGCTAAAGAAACTGTGGTACATATACACAATGGAATATTATGCAGCTGTCAGGAGAGATGAAGTCATGAAATTTTCCTATACATAGATGTACATGGAATCTATCATGCTGAGTGAAATAAGTCAGAGGAAGAGAGAGAGAGAGACGCAGAATAGTCTCACTCATTTATGGGTTTTAAGAAAAATAAAAGTCATTTTTGCAACAATCCTGAGAAAATGAGAGGAGGGCTGGAACTTCCAGCTCACTTCATGAAGCTCACCACAAAGAGTGGTGAGTGCAGTTATAGAAATAACTACACTGAGAACTACCATAACCATGTGAATGAATGAGGGAACTGGAAAGCCTGTCTAGAGTACAGGAGGGGGTGGGGTGGGATGGAGGGAGACTTGGGATATTGGTCGTGGGAATGTTGCACTGGTGAAGGGGGGTGTTCTCTACATGACTGAAACCTAATCACAATCATATTTGTAATCAAGATGCTTAAATAGGGCCCGGAGAGATAGCACAGCGGTGTTTGCCTTGCAAGCAGCCGATCCAGAACCAAAGGTGGTTGGTTCAAATCCCGGTGTCCCATATGGTCCCCTGTGCCTGCCAGGAGCTATTTCTGAGCAGACAGCCAGGAGTAACCCCTGAGCAACGCTGGGTGTGGCCCCCCCCCAAAAAAGATGCTTAAATAAAGATATTATAAATTAAAAAAGGAAGTTAAATTTAATTCCACTATCAGGATGAATTAGGGGCAGACATGCTGAAACTGGTAATATTGGAGACTCTCCACTTATATCTGCTCATAGGTATAAGAGGATCATAGAGGCAGGGTGGTAACCATTTGTTTGAAAGATGCCACTAGGAGAGATCCTTAAGTGGGACATTGCACTTGAATCCTCATTGATGGTGAGATCACGTAGAATGTCAGGGTAGCTGGTGTTATGCTCTTGCTCTTCAGAGGAAAGAGGAGAGGGGAGCATGATTCCTGGTACAAATAAAGCACATCAGACATGAAGACATGTGCCTTGCTGGTTCTTCTTCAAAGCACAGTGGAATGACTCTGACTCCTGAGATGGCAGAAGTGTAGAGTCAGGGGCAAGAGATTACCAATCTCTTTATAGGCATTCCACTCATTTGTAGCTTGTAGGTTCCTAGCGAATTTTGGAGGCCAGTGATCAGTCTGCCAATGACCAACCTCCAAAACATCAATACTGCTGCTCTTCTCATAATTACAAGGAAGTTCTGGTACTTTAGAGGATAGTAATAGCATGAAGTTGGATAATAAATCATGTACAGTGAAGGGTTTTTTTGATGCGTATAAGTGGGACAGCTTTGTATTCAGTATTTTATATGAGTCAACCTTGAGTGACAGGCAGATTTCATGTTCAAGAAAGCAGAACCAGTCATTCAAAATAGCAGTTCCCAAGTGAGAACACAGAGGGTGTACCAGGCTTAGTGGAAGAAATTTTCCATTCTCAGACTTATTCTATCTTCACAATATCACAGAGAGGTAAGTACCATTTCTATTTCTGTTTTATTGATAAGTTTAAAGAATTCAGAGAGGATATATCCTGCCTTGGATCAAACAACAGGTGAAATAAAGAAATAACTTGAACTCAGGCCAATAGGGTTGCAGTTCTATTTTCTCTTGCTGACTTTCTAAAAATCACACAACTAAGAGGCCTCACAGCAAGTCAAAATCCTACTCATCTAACTCCACACTGCGTTTGCTCTAAATAGCTCATACATCTCAATGTTCAAGGTGGGACAGTTCTAAGCATTCTGAATGCATTAACCTATTTAATTCCCCCCACACACACTTGCAAAGGAGGGGAACAGAGGCAAAGTCATTTACTGAAGGTTGCAAAACTCAAAGGTTTCCCTTTGGGTAGGACAGAGAAAGGATCTGAACCCAAACTATCAATACCTGGAACTTGCAGGCCTCATGGCTAGTCTAGCAGCAGCTTTCCCCCAAATGTTCCTGCTGTAAATGAGTGAATAAAGCTAATGACTGTAGTTCCAGTAATGCATCTGCATTTCCTGTCTGTGCAAAGTCTGTGAGCTCCCCAGCCACTGGAGATTCTCTGTTTATTTTGCAGAGCTGTTTGTGAGGTCAAAAGCTGACTGGAGAATGCCCTGTGCTGTTTTTTTTTTTTTTCCCATGGACCTAAGCGTCTTTGCTAAACCTCAGGTCACGTAGAGAAAATGAGAGCCTACAGAATGAATGCTTGGAGGGTGCAAGTGACAGAGCTGATTCTTCTCGGTGCTGCCCTGGGGTTGCTCAGGGTGTCCAGCTCCAGGTAAGTGGCAGTTACAAATGATTCCCTAATCATGGCTCTAACCACAAGGAAAAAGGCACAGCTCACTTGCTTCCCATGTACCTCTTGAATAAGGCTTAACTCTTGAAGCAGTTCTTACACAATGTGATACAGTAATATCAACAACTGTCTTTGAAGGCTTGCGGATCCAAGCGGCTGGCTTCTACATAAGTTCTTGCAACAAACTGACATGTTTTAAGTGTGTTTTGTCATGCAGAGAAGAATAGCGTTCTTGTTCTGTATTCGGAACAAAGCCTTGGTACGATTACTTATTCGAAGGAGGATTTGTTAAGAACGGGGGAAAGAGGCAATTCATATCAGTGACTTTAATCTGCGAGGCTGACCTCCTCTGTCTGCTCATCAACCCAATCCTTTGTGTTCTCAAGTGGGCTCTGTCTCTGTCTCTTTCTCACATGGGCACACATGCTCTCACTCTGTCTATGAGAGCCTATTCTCTATCTCTCACACACATTAAATATATTAATTGGAATTACAGCTAAATGTTGTTTTGTTTCGTTTTTTGGTTTGCTTGGTTAGCATTTTTTGTACCTCAGCATAATATTCAGAACAGACTAAAGATAAGAAAGAAAGTGCCAGAAAAAGAGCTTTGGGTCTTGGAAGTTTAGGGCTGATTCTGGTGCCTAAAGATCTAGCAGAGGGCCAGAGAGATAGCACATGGTAGGGTGTTTACCATGCATGCGGCCAACCCAGAACGGACCCTGGTTCAATTCCCAGCATCCCATACGGTCCTCCAACCTTGCCAAAGGCAATTTCTGAGCACAGGAGTAACCCCTGGGTGCTGCCGGGTGTGACCCAAAAACCAAAAAAAAAGAGAAAAAAAGGAAAAAATATCCAACAGAGTTGAAGCCTGGATATCTCAGACTTTCTTGTGCACCTAGCAAGGGAAGACAGATGTCATTCACTCTGTTAGTCCATCACATTCTCTGGTCTTAACTTCTCAATATGAAGGATCTCTAGTGCCCATTTCACAATATCCACACCCTGCCTCTAGCCCCAGGACAGCTCTGCTGAATGCTCAGTCTTCAGGACAATGAGAATCGACTGCTTGTTGTACACTCAAGATGATACATTCTTATGATTGTTAGGAATCTTGGCTTGGAGACCAAAGACATAGTACAGCAGGTAAGGCACTTGCTTGTACATTGTTGACCTGGGTTTGATCCTTGGTATCCCATATGACCACTCAAGCTCAACCAGGAATGGCCCCTGAGCCAGAAGTAAGCCCTGAACATCACTGGGTATAGTCCATAAAATAAAAATTACGAAAAAAGGATCTTAGTTTAGCCAAGATTTAAGTTTTGTAGGCCTTTCTTGTGTGTTCTGTGCACACTTAGACAAACATTATGTGTCTAGAACCGAAGATTAAATAGAATAATAGATAATAGAATAGAACCTTTCCACTACTTGCTGCTTGGGCAAAGGGCCTGGTCAGGATGCCATGATGAATAAGCCTGGGAAGGTTTTTGACTTTTGCTGCATCTTGACTTCAACAATTGGTGTTTGACCAAAGGACAAAATGGTGAGAATTGTTTTCACAGAGCAGTCTAGGGAAAGGCATAGAAATTTGAGGACTGGGGCCTGAGCAATGGTGCAAGTGGTAGGAGGTTGCCTTGCACGCACTAACCTAGGACTGACCACTGTTTGATCCTCCAGCATCCCATATGGTCCCCCAAGCCAGGAGCGATATCTGAGCACATAGCCAGAAATAATCCTTGAGATTCACCGGGTGTGGCCCAAAAATAAAACAAAAAAGAAATTTGAGGACTGGGCTTATCCCCAAGGTTATAGTCTATTTTGGGTAAGCCTAGGACACAGGCCAAGGTGGAAGCAAGAAGAAAGGAGATAGAGGGGGTGCTTGGCTCAGACAATGGCTGCAGATGGGAGGTCAGCAAACATTGGCCAAGGAGCTTGGCCTTTCTACTACAGGTCATCAAAAGGGACTATCAAGATCTGCTAAAGCATATGATCTGGACCTCATGCATGATAGGACAAACACATGCTTCTCATCAGGATTACTGGAAGCTCATCTGCCTATATTTTATGGCCTTCAAAATATATTATAGGGGCCACAGCCATAGGGCATTTGCCTTGCACACGAATGACCCATGTCATACTTGGATTTGAACCCTAGCCCCAAGCCAGGAGTGATTTCTGAGTACTTAGCCAAGAGTAACCTCTAAGTGTTACTGGGTGTGGCCCAAAAACCAAAAAAAATTTAAAAAATTATAAAAGTATTATAATGATTCAAATAGGAAGGGAAAAATGAAACTTTTCCTACTATTGCTCTCAACTCTGGGGAAGATAGAAGGATATTTTGGGGGGGGGGGCGTCACACCCGGCAGTGCTCAGGGGTCACTCCTGGCTCTATGATCAGAAATTGCTCCTGGAAAGCTCAGGGGACCATATGGGATGCCGGGATTCAAACCACTGACCTTCTGTATGCAAGGCAAATGCCTTACCACCATGCTATCTCTCCAGCCCCAGAAGGATATTAAGCAAAGCAGCAACACAAACATATACATATAGGAGGAGGTTCTCTCCAGGCTTCATCTGGCTTACAAATGGCTGAGTTATAGGACATCTTTTTCAATCTTACAATGGGGTCTTGAGCTTGGAGGAAGGACAAGCTGATCTTCCACAATAGAGACAACTTTGCTCATATTTTCTATTTCCTGTGTGTCCAATATCCCTGAGGCAGGATTTCTACTCTGACTTCTCCCCATGGAGCCCCTGGAATAGTCCTATCTAGATAGAACCTATCTAAACAGAAGTGAAGCTGAGAAACAATCCTTATTTATAGTAAAGAATATCAAGGCTTTCCTCTATTAGCTAAGATTTTCATTGTCATTTATTTTGTAATCAAGCCAGATAAATAAAAGTACGATTGTCCTATGACCTGCCTTTACTTACTTCCTCTATGTCTTTGTTCATTAGTTATCATCTTCACAGATATAGAGTCGAGTCTTTGAGAGTAACTGAGGCCTGAAAAACAATCTACCTTCACAAATGTTACTCACTCAAGAGGCAGAAAAAACAGATTCAGCCAGTATTTCTGGTTGCTGAGAGCTTGCATATTTTTGCATCTTCCTGTTCCCTTTTTTACTGCTTCCAGTCCCCAGTTTGCCCAACTCCTGGCTATTTCTTTCTCTAGGCCACATTGTTTGTTGCCACGAGATGTTGCTTGAAATTTTGTGTTTCCAATTGCAAACGACATGGGGAAAAGAAATTGGATTTCTGACACCCAGAAGTTGCTCCTTCTAGCAAAGAGGAAGGATGCTATTTGCCAAGGGGTGCAGCTGCCTGACAAATTGTGTGTGACAAGAAAGTTGTTGTGTCAGGGCATTTCTACAGAAAGCCAAAATATATTGACGCACCCCATCTATATAAGCTGATGGCTAGCAATTTACTGCTGACCTAATCCCGCCTGGACCCAAGGAATCCATCTTTATTTTGATCAGAGATGCCTTCTAGAAAGATGGTGGGAGCTAGAAACCCAGTGGAGTAAGTCCTCATGCTAGCAGCAGTGTCCCTTGTCCCTCAGGGAAAGGCATATCTTTGTCAGTCCTTACAATTTCCCAGGATTTGTTGAAGGGTTGTTGTTTTTTTTCCAGCAAATTTTGCAAGGCAATTGAACATAAATTGTTTTTCAAAAGGAAGAAAGTAAATGTTCTTTATGTTGTGTGAGGTAACATCTAGACAAAAGGAAGGAAATAGATCTCAGTAGAAATCCACATGGAGGGGGCCAGAGCAACAGCAGCAAGTAGAATGCTTATCTTGTACAAAACCAATCTAGGTTTCAGTCATAAACAGAACAATCATGCTTGTAATTATGGTGCTTAAATAAAGATTATATATATGTATATATATATACCAACCTAGGTTCAATTCCCAGTATCCCATAGGGCCCCCCAAGAATAACCCTTGAGCACTGCACTTCTGAGTGTTGCCCCCCCCTAAAAAAGGGAATCAGCATAGAATTCTCAGGAGTATAATGGTAAGGGCCAGAGAATAGTCAAGGGGGCACATGTAAGTATGAGGAAGACCCATAGAGGCAGCAGTGTGTCATGTACATATATACAACAATAACAACACACAAACAAAAAGGACTGGCAGGATACCCACAAAATTCCTGATGAAATTCACTTCTGATGTAGAGCAGAGAGAAACAGCAACTTTATACAATGCAAATGTGAAATGCAAAAATGCGGAAACTTTTTTTTTTTTTGCTAGGACTATGATGTCACTTGGGAGTAGATCCCATGCCTTCCACATGAGAAGCCCTGGATTAGATCTCCAGCCTCAGAGAAAACACACACACACACACACACACACACACACACACACACCGACTTGACAGAGGGGTACAAGAAATAATAACTGGTGGGGCCAGAGAGGTGGCACAACGATAGGGCGTTTGCCTTGCATGCAGCTGACCTAGGACGGACCATGGTTCAGTCCCCTAATGTCCCATATGGTCCCTCAAGCCAGGAGCAATTTCTAAGCACATAGCCACTAGTAACCCCTAAGAGTCACCAGGTGTGGCCCCAAAACAAAAACCAACCAACAAACAAAATAGAAATAATAGCTGGTTATTTTGAGGAGAAAATATGATCTCTAGAAAATACTCAATTAGAACCACAAATGATAGGAAACAAATGGAAGACAGCATGGAAACAACAACAACAACAACAAAAACAGACAGTAAAAAGGAAACAGTAATGAATCTGGTCACCACTAATCCAGCTAAGTCAGTAACTACATGGGATGTCAGTGGCCTGAAAGCAGCAGAGAACAGAGATTGTAAAAGAGATCATAATCAAGCCTAAAGTTATTAAATCTGAACTGGTAACAACTGCTCCTCCTGGGTTGAGAGGCCTTGGGTGTTGATTTTTTTTTTTTTGGCTACATTTCTAGGGCATGTTTAATATTTTGAAAGTGAGGCCTACAAAGGATATGGAAAGAAAATCACTTCCTGACTAATTTATTTCTGCAGAAAATTCCTAGACAGGACAGGAGCCAGTTTTTTGTGTCCACTGGCCTGTTGCTAGTTTGAGGAGTTAAAGATGTCACTTAATGCTGCTTTTTCTCTTTGTTCTGCATTCTGCAGTCCTAATAAGCCACGCGCATCATATCCAGTGTAATTTACAAACATGCTATTTATTCAGTTGATTACTTCATTACATTGCCACCTTCATAATGAAAATTGGGTGCAAAAATGAGAGATCCGGTGGTTATAACTACTTTTTACCAAATTTCTTCTCTAACCCATCATCTCGCCCACTAATAGGCTTTCAAATCTTGGACAGGAAAATAATTGTGACTCTTAATAGTGTGTTTGTGCACTAGTTAGCAGCTTGGTCTCAACTGCAGAGCAGCGAATTGACTTGATAGTTACTAAAAACACAATATTACTGTGTTTTTTGTTTGTTTGTTTGTTTGTTTGTAGAAACAGAAAGAGGATGTCCTGCAGAGCTGTCAAATACATGCTTAAGAGAAGCAAAAATCACAGACACTATTGTCTTGTCAAATCTGGGTGAATTCTTAAATAAAACACAAACACACACACACATACACACACACACACACACACACACACACACACACACTTTGCAACCACTTTAAAGTATCCACCTGCGGTTTCCAGGAGAGTCTTTGACCTTTCGTTAAAGATCCAACTTGACTAGGCCATTGATTTTTGCAGGTCTCTGGGGTGGTCATGGAGATAGATTTCACTGTAGTTAATATTATCCTCCTTTTAGGACTTTTGCCGAGTGAGAATGTATTGTTAATGACCTTGTCTGGTGTGATATACTATGTCTTTCAGACAGTGGAACCATGTGGTGCGCTCCCTAATGACTCAATCTTGGGTTTGGGGAAGAAACACTAAGAAAGAGATGGGGAAGCACTGGAGAGGTTGGTGCAGACCTGGTAATATGGGATAGTGGACATAACACAGGCTGGACAGTCTGACTCCCCCAAGGTCAACTCATACTAGTCGCAGAAACCTCAGTCTATCTGAGGTTGTCCATCTATCTGATTTTCAGCACCAAAATGCTTTATTCCTTGTTATTTCTGAGTACCTGGGTCCTTGAGTGATGTGTAAAATATTTGCATATGAAACTCCAGATGTTTATGAAGATGGAATTTCTTGTGCTTTATAAGTGGATGGTTTTAGGTTCATTTTATCCCTGCACTGCCCTCAGTCCAGGGCATGGTGACCTGGTCTTGTCCCTTGCTTTTTATTTGCCCCCAGTGCATAAAAGACCTATTCTGCCCCATGTTGTATTTGATCTGATGTTGCTTCCAAATCTGAGGTCTACAGCAAGGTCCCAGAACTTGTCTCCCTTACTAGGACCTACTGAACTGTCATCTGTCATTGTGTCTCTGTGTGCTGCCTGTCCCATCAGCTTTTTTTTTTTTTTTTGTCCTTGGGACATGTGGATGAAAACTGCTGTATTTCTACCATTCTCTGGCAGAAGTGAGAAGTCAAAGAGGAGGTCATCTAACTAGAGTTTCCATTTTATTTCTTCTTATTCCCACATAAGTCATTCTATTATTTTGACTGGCTGCTTTTTCAGCAGGTGAAACTTAAAAAGGGACCATTAAGTTAACCATATGGCCTGGTACCCTTACCCACCCATGGCAACAGTGTCCACAGCTGCACTGGTGCTTCTGTGAGGACTCACCAACTTACAAGGGGAACCTCTGGCATGGGGTTGGCATCCCTAGGTCTCCAGCAAATCTCACTGCACCTTTTTTATAATTTAGTCTTGGAAAGGTAGACCAATGACATAAAATGTTACACTGGGTGGCCACATCTGGCAATGCTCAGGGCTTTCTCTTGTCTCTGCATTAAAAGATTACCCTTGTTGCTCTGCCACTGGGGAGCCATGTGGGAGAACAGGGTTCAAACTAGATCAGTCACATGCAAGACAAGCACTCTACCCACTGTGCTATCACTCCCATTCCACTAGATCATATTTTTAATGGAAACTAGAAGCCCAGAGGGAGCATGTCCACTCATTCACTCATACCTTTTTATATAGCATCCTTCCACTCACAAAGAATTCAACAGAAAACTTTGTCTTATTTTTCAAGCATGCTTCAGTTCTCATATTTCAGGACTCCTCAGTCAACCTAACCTTACTCTTATACACTCCTATAAATTCTTCCCACTTTGGCTACAGTTTCTTCTACTCTGTGACATTTCTCAAAGCTTTGACCTTAACCTGGTTCTCCTCTTCAGATGCATCCTCTCTGGGACCATGAGATAGTGCAGTGCTTATGACACATACATTTGACCTCAGTTCAATACACAGAATCACATGGTCTCCAGTGCATCACTGGAGCCACCTTGGAGGCCTCTAAAGCACTCCTTGATATAGCCATGAGGGCCCCAAATACTGCTGAGATGGTTCTTAGTTGTCCTTAAAATTACTTACCTGAGCAGCATTGCATTCTAAGCTACCAGTCAATCCACATAAGCCAAGTGTTTCTAGAAGTGACCCCAGGTCCTCCAAGTACCTCTTGCAAAGCCTCCCTCCCAAAAAAAGAATAGTAAGAACAGTTTTTCTCACATATCTTTTCAAAATATAGATGCGTAATGTATAATGGAATGTCTAAATATATATAATGTATAATGGGATGTTTATGCACAGAAGCATGTAATGTTCACAATAGAATGCTGTAATAGCGTATGTCACATTAACAATATAATGGTACATGGTGACATGTGTTCTGTTTCAGCACAGTCTCCACAGTCTGGATTATCATGTACAGCATTATCATTCAACATCTGTGTACACTAAGTCCTGATCACCACCAAAAATCTGCTTTCCATCCATCAACATAGAATTGACCCCCTTTCTACATTTTACCCACCCATTTCCTCTGGCACCTCTCAATTGCTCACTGTAACTGCTTGCTTCTTCATTTGCTTTGTTTCTTTATATTCCACATATGAGTGAAATCAACGAGAATTTATTATTTGCTGTCTAGCTGTTTCACTTAATGTAATGCCCTGAAGGTTCATCGATGTTGTCATGAATGGTGGGATTCCATCATTTTTTATAGCTAACTAGGGACTGCAAACCACTAATACAGTTACTAACATGGAAATTGTAAACCATATCTTTACCCATTTAGCTATTGATGGAAGCATAGGCTGTTTTCAGTTATTGGCTACTATGATATGCTGCTGTGAACCTCGGGATATAGCTATCTTCATATTAGTGTTTTTATATCCTTTATATTCTATACATATATTCAGATATGAAACAGCTGGATCCTCTGGTAAGCCCCGTTGCCTTTCATGATCAAACCTATCTGTCCAAGGCAGATTTCTCTCCTGAGTCCAAGTCCCATCTAGAAATCATTACTGAGTTACCAACACTAGTAAGTTGTCTCTGCACCCCCAGAAGTTATATTCCCCAATCATTCCTTCCCAGAAAACTCATTTGCTCTTGTGGTTTTTTCTGTTCGTTTGTTTTTGGTTTTTGGTTTTTTTGGGCCACACCCAGCAGTGCTTGACCATGTCCTAAAGCCACCTTAGAACATGCAGGTTTTAAAACTTTGCCTGCTGGAGAAATATCTGGAAAAACTAAGCTAATACTCCTTTTTTTCCATTCTAAGACAAACTGAATCCTCAAAGGCAAAACCTCAATGATATTTTTCTCTGTATCCCTGGAGCACAGTACCCTATATATGGTTTGTTCTCAGCTTGTGTTTTATAGACTCTTAACAAGTGAGAGAGCACCTTAAAGCTCAGCCAGTCAAAAACCTCTCATTTCCCAAGATATAAAAGAAGCTCCAAAGTAAGGAGAGGGTTGCTTAAGATCCTACATTCTTAAGCTGTGGTAATATTTCCCACATATCCATTTCACTTTACAGTGAAGTGCCTTTATGTATTCTTTCTTCTTTGAGCTTAGAGATATCCTCCCCTCTGTGGCAAGCAGGATTCTCCCATTAAGTTCAGCAAGAAAAGTGATGCTCATAAAGGTTGAATACTCAGACCAAGTTCACCCAGCTAGCTTTTGCTTACAGACCACTAATCTGAGTTCAATACTCTCTCAACCACAGTGGTTCCTCATGTCAGACACTCACCAGGTATTCAACAAATATTTGTAGGATAAATTAACCTATGCTTGAATGAGAAACAAATAGGCATGCCCAGGTGAGCAAATGTATATTTATTGAGTGGAAGGGCAAGTGATTGCTTAAACTCCCTTATTTTCCTTCTGCTACTTGATACCCTTTCTCGTGACATCCTTTGCAGAGCTGAAAGGTCACCTTCTCTTGAGTCATATCCAGTCAACAATAGCGTTGTCAAGAGCAGGCATACACGGAGTGCGGATGCTGCACCACTACCTATCGATTGTGAATTGTCCAGCTGGTCCTCATGGACTGCATGTGACCCCTGTCGGAAAAAAAGGGTAAGTATTCAAGCCTCAAGGGTGCTCTGAGCTTCCAGAAGCCTTGGTCTTTAGCAAGGCCAGCTGGGATGCTTGTAGCCATGCCAGGCACCAAAGAAAACTTGAATGTGTTGGCTGATTCGAGCATGAATTCTGTCCCACCATGCATTTGAATCTATTCCTTAATCTTTTTTTCCATTCCTTAATCTTTTACTTCATTCCTAAGCATTTATATTTTTACTTGCACTGGAATTTTGACTTGCAACCTTGCTCTTTCCATTTTTCTTTCATTATGTAAGCAAGTGCAGCTTTAAGAAATGTAGATATGGACTTTCTCCAGCTATAAGTAATCTAGGTCTTCCCAGGTCCTTTGGGTTTAAGCCCCTTGTTCAGGGGACAAGACCACCTCTGACCCTGAACTGGTTAACTCCTCTATAAAATCTGGCCTATGGATTATGTTGTTGTTTTTTTCAGTGAGTATTTAGCCCCCAAAAATTGAGTGGAGGCATTTTTCTGTAAAAAATAAATAAATGACTGTAACAATAATACAACAGGTAGAATATTTGCTTTGAACTGGGTTCTATCCTGAGCACCCTATATGGTCCCTTGAGCACAGAACCAGAAGCATCATTGGGTATTTCCCAAAAGACAAAAAAAGCAGAAAGACAGATATAAAAAGAAAGAAAGAAAGAAAGAAAGAAAGAAAGAAAGAAAGAAAGAAAGAAAGAAAGAAAGAAAGAAAGAAAGAAAGAAAGAAAGAGAGAAAGAGAGAGAAAGAAGGAAGGAAGGAAGACGGAAGGGAAGGAAGAAGAAAAAAGAAAGAAAAAAGATGGAAGGAAGAAAGAAAGAGAAAGAAGAGAGAGAAAGAGAGAAAGAAAGAAAGAAAGAAGAAAATAATTGACAGTTTGGGTCCAAGATTTAATGATGAATCCATTTGAAAATCTTAAATAGCGGAAGATAAACATCAGTATGAGTTTGCAAGACCCTTGGTGAGCAGTCATTCTTCTCATCTTTCAAAGCAAGAAGTCTTCCAAGCACTGACAAATATAAAAATGGCTTCTGAGCATTGATAATCAGCTCTGTATCTAATTCATATGCAATAAATGGTTCTCTGGTGCCATCTCTACCAAATGCATCAGGCTTTATTAGCAATTAGAAGCTAGCAAAAGTCAAGCTTCCTGTATAGTCCCTCCTTACAAAAATGGCTATATAATTTATTATAAATATAAATGTACTTACAATGATTAAAACCTATTCAGTAATTTGCTAGTTGTTAGTAGAGAATATAGTGTATACAGACTTTTAGTATTTTATAGAATGGCTAGGAAGTCTTTGATACATAAGAACTGGGCATGTGCTGGAACACTGGCATGGATACAGAGGATAGATCGTATACATCTTTACCATAACGACAGGTGAAACAGCCCATTGATCAGCATTCCCATCCCAGGGGTTCACTAACTGTATGAAAAGCTTCATACAAACAAGATCCTCTAGATTTGAAATTGGGAAGCGGGGTTTTCTCTTAATGGAGAGAACAGAAGTGCACCTGCAGAGAAGTACATGTGTTTTGTTGCATCCTCTTAATTGAATGTTCTCAGTCTTGTTTTGTTGTTCTTTCTCTTTTATGGCCAAATTATGCACCAAAAATACTTGCAGCAAAAACTCATAGTAAATTTGCCTAGAATCTATCTCTACCAGCCTCACTCCACTGAAGCTGTGTATTTCTCTGACTGTCTCCCAATTCTCCCCGGCCTCTAGTCTTGCTATTCTCTCAGTAGACATGCCCTTTCCAGTGTCCTTCACTAGCAAGCACTCTCAGAGTCTTTCAAAACTCTGCTTTTTGACTTCTCAGCCCCCTTAGCAGCTAAAGAGACACCCATTTATGAGCTGCAATAGCTCCCTAGTCCTCTTGTCTTAGGATTTACCACCTACTTTTCCTTTATTATCTTCTGTTCCATTAAGTGGTGAGCGCTTGAAAGCTTATTTATTTCTACAACTTCAGAGGTAGGCCAATTTCTGCACATTGATAAGTACTCCATAAATAGGCGCTGTTTGAGCTCATTATACTTACTGACATGAGGGAAAGAGAGAGCCAAAGAGAGAGAGAGAGAGAGGTTGTTATACTTTCTATTAGGAAGAGAGGTAAACAGACTCAGAAACAGCTGGTGACTTCTCAAAGTCTCCAATTCATCTAGGATCTAGTACAGATCTTAAACCAAGATGCTTACCATGCTGGCTAATGTATTCCTGATCAAAACCTACACATTTCTGCAGTAGCTGCTCTTCAGTCTTCCTTCTCCTGGGAGGACCCAGAATCTCAGCTCTGAGAATACCCATGTGCTAGAGAAAAAGGTTATTTCCCTGCTCCTTGGGTAACCAAACTAGTTGTGGGTGAGGACCTGAGGGACTGTGGAAGTAGACCCAGAACAATCGCATGGTTAATTGGATCAATGTGCAGGCCACTCAAGATCATTCAGTTCCTACAGTAGGCCCTGTATTGCTGAAGTTATCAGCATCGATCCAATTATCTGCATAATTGCTTTATCTACGCCATCAACCCAGCATGAATCAGCCAGTCAGTCAGTCAGTCAGTTAGAGCTCAACATTGGAATTTGCCATCCACTCCTTTGTGTCAGCAGCACTGCAGGGTCACTGCGTAGGAGCTCATCCCCACCTTTCAGCTGGAACTGGGAAATATTTTCACTTTCTTTTATGCACTCCTCAAACCCAATTTGTCTTTAGTGCCTGGGGCTAGCCTCCTAGCCATCTTTGTTGACTTATTCTTGTCCTGCCTAGTCTCTGCATTCAGGAAGAAATACCCCTCGGAAGTGGGAGAAAAAAAGAGAGAGAGAGAGAGAAAAAAAAAAGAGAGAGTGTGTGTTTATGAATTAATAGTTGCATTTTATAGTTGCATAGTTATATTTTATTTTCAATGTTATACAAATGATCAACTATCCTGTTTAACATGCAATTCTGTAAAAGGGATTTAACACGCCTTCCTCTCTGTGGTTGCACCAATTCTTGAGGGCAACTATCACTTGGAAATATAATCATTTTCCTCTCTGTGGTAGTTTTTCCTTGTAGCATACTAAAATACTAAATCCAATCTAAGCCAATCCCACGGCTTTGATGCCTGGCTCCTGGGTTTATTTCCCATTCCTTAAGCACCTGCCATTCTCCCTCTTCTATTTAGTCCTAATGGATTTCTTTTTGTTTTCTAGATCAAGGTATATACTCCCTAGTGTCTCGGGTGGGTGCAGTAAGTTTCTCCTTCCAACAAAATCTCTGCTTGCATCCTACCCATTTCTCTGTCATTTCCTTTCTCCCTCGGGTCTCAGGTTAGATGTCAAGTTCTCTAGAAGTCTTCAGCCATCTCCTAAGTTTGTGCTGGAAATTGCTTATACATTTATAGAAGCCTGGCTCTTTATGCTCATAGCCTGGTGCCTACCACTACCACCTCCTTTGGGATTTTCTAGAGGGCACAGCAGAGGGCACGGCTATGGTTATAACCAAATAAGCCAACATAAATACTCCCTCATTTTTCCAACAATGAGAGATTTAAATTTTGGCAATTCATTTCATACTTTAGCATAGCAATAGGAAGTATGAGATAGAGCTGGAAATTACTAAATGATGGAAATTAATAACAATAAGGGGTCAGGGGCATAGCATAGTGGTCAGATTGCTTGTCTGCCACACAGCTAACCAATATTGGTTTGATCACCAATATGACATATGGTCCCCTGAGTACCATCAGGAGATTTCCCTTAGTTCACAGCTAGGAATCAACCCTGAGCATTACCAGTGTGGCCCCAAAACCAAAATAAATGAATAAAATATTAAAATAAATATAAGTGCAAGAAACTAGACCTACCAAAATGTAAGATTTCACTTATATAGAATATATTAGACATACTATATGGAATATTTTTTATTAAAAATCTTTACCTATACAACTGAGTGATTCATTATTTCCGTTTTAAAGATCAGTAAATTGAGATCACAGCAGTTAAATAACTTGCTCTACATCATATAATTAGAAAAGTGCATAGTCCATTGTAGTTTCAAAGCATTTTTCTCTTTTTTTCCATTTAGAAGCTACTAAGTCTATGAGAACACTTGAATTGACCCCTTGAATTTATCCAGCTGAGAGATTGTGGGTGTTGTATTATTGAACTACTCCATCTGCAATCAATTGTAACCCTTGACCCTCAAGCCCAGGCTTTTCTCACAGTCAGCAAATCTTTCCCATCACTGTAGACACAGAAATCAAAGCCAAGGTCTCTCCCCTCATGGGGCTCACAGTCTACTCATAGGCACACAGCCCACTGTGATATATTTCCATACCAGTCTTTAATGAGGGAAGCACAAGACACAAAGCAAGCATCCCCCAGTAGTCAGATGCTTCTGCTGATTCCAAACCTAGCCTAGACCTCCACTCCCATAGAGTAGAGGTGCTATAATTATCTTGTCTACCAACCCCATTTCAGAAAAAAGATCACAGTGACTGCTCCCTTAGAAATCTACATTTTATAAGTCACCAATAAGTAAGTGCTTCCCAATTACACTGGGGTTAGTACCACCATCCCTGATTGTTCCAGTGCCCTTTAGGGAATGGGATTGCCCACTTGGAGAATATCTGCCATAGAGGATCCCTCCGTTTCCTGAGCCCTGAGGCTCTTCCCTCATTTCTTTCTCTGCTATAGTACAGACATGCCACCTTGCTCCAGCCTGCTCAGTTCTACGGAGAGCCATGCAGATTCTTTGACAAGGAAGTCCAAGACTGTGTTACCAACAGACCATGCCATAGCCAAGTGCGGTGTGAAGGCTTTGTGTGTGCCCAGACAGGTACAGAGGGCTGCAGGGGTGAGGACTGGGTAGCTAGCACATAAGATGTCAGTGCCTAAGTATGGGGAAATTCACCATAGTTTTATCCTCAAAATCACAATCATGTGTAAGGCCAATAGGCTTCAAGGCTTCTTGGGGCCATAGGTCCTCAAGTATTTGAACTCATTTCACATGCATTATCTCATTTTTTAAAATTTAAAACCTACCTGGTTAGTACTTATCTCCTTATATTGCTCCTAGTATCAATCCCCAGAACTCCAGATGGTCCCCCAAACATATGAAGAGTGATCTCTGAGTGCAGAACGAGGAGTAAGCTTTGAACACTCTCAGGTGTGTTTGGTTAAAAAAAAGAAATAAATAAAATAAAATAAAAACAGAAAAAGAAACAGAAAAAAAGAAAAAAGAAGAGAAAAAGATAAAATCAAAAAGTGTGGAGACTTAGAAAAGTTACTTGTCCAAGGACATACTGCAGGTGTATAGATTAGGCTGCATTTAGGAACCTAGGGATTCCAATTGCATTCCTTGACATCAAGGACATTAGAAACATTGGTTTGAGGATTAGTACAGATTATATTTTGACATTAGGAGATATCATTTAACCTTATTGTGAGTTGTTTGCCTCAAGAGAATGGAAGAAGGGACATATTCCAAGCATCCCTTTGAAATGCATTATAAGCACTCAAGGCCATGAGAAAGAGTACTTCTTGCAGATGAAACCTTGTTGGTTCTCCCAGAGATCTGGACACCATGGCAGTCAAATAGGGCAATGAACATCATTTCCCTGGGGGAAATTTGGAGAGGAATTGTTCTGGCTTCTGCAATTTCCTCTCACCAAGACCAGCATAATCCCTAACATATGAAACAGTCATTAAGAAATACTTGTATAAAGGGAGAAGTTAGCAAGACACAGACAGGACAGAGCAGATAGAAAAGAACACATAAATGACTCACCAACTACAGAAATAATAAAAACTTGTCTTTTCATCTCATTTGTCTCACTAAGTCAGGCAAACATTTATCTCTCTTTTTCCAAGAGAATAATAGAATAATTTTATCCAGATAATCTAGAAGAGAGTTGCAACTCTCTACATTTATTGGACCCATATGAACTATGCTTTGGGATCTTTCAAGAAAGAGTTAGGGATTCTTAGAGCTCATTTCCAAGGCTTGTTGCAAAAGCAAAATTCCCTTCAATAAATCGAAGAGACTGTTTTACAGTGTGTCCATGGACTCATTATGGCCAGCGTTCCATGATTCTGATCAAACCCATAACAGTTACTCAGGCAGACATGAGTTTTTATGCCTTGTAAGAAACATTTAAAGACCAGACTGCTCTTCTGCCAGGAACACCCAAGAACATTGGTTAGAAGAGGCCTGATAAGTTCTGGAAAGAGGTTCACCTGCTGAGGGGCCTTAACCCCCAGGAAAAAACAATAAAGAGAGGAGGTCAAATGAAAAGAGAAGAAATGAGAGAGAAAAAGCAGCAGAAATACTCTTGAAACATATTGACTCTAGAAACATATTGACACTATATGCAAATATCTTCATGGTCTGAAAAGATTTCAAATGAGTCTGGGTGTCTGAGGGGGTGAGATTGCATGGGAAAACTGTGTTTAAACAGTTATTGGTTCTGATCCTGATGCAAATGTTTAACAGCAACATCCTTTAAGGGTTCTTAGGACCCCAGCCTCCTCTGAGTATGAGGTACAGTTTCATTTACTTCTATAAGTCCCTTGTATCTAGTGAGGGCAGGTCTGATGAGGAAATAGGGGGCAAAGGTTAAGTTACATACACCACTCAGGTTCACCAGGCCCAGAGAGCAAAGGGCAGATGCCCTTTCTGTTAGCTCAACAGGAGCTTCCTGTATATTCCTTATGCTTTGTGGTGGTGATGGTGATGGCGACCACATGGTACCAGAGATCACATTCAGAGGTTTTAACATTAAGCAGGAATGTGCGCTCACACCGAGCCACACCCCCACTTTCAATAATTTCCCCCAAAAGTGCCTTCTTACTACTTCTTACTACTCCTTTATCTTTGGGAGAAAGAAACTCTTGGGGCTTCTGTCTGACTCACAAGGGCTCCTCAGAGTTGTGTAATGAAGGCTCATTTGGGGCCTGGTGCATGGTAGGTGCCTGGAGGTACCAGTGGGCTCCCTCCCCTTTTCTGTCTTCATCCCAGGGAGGTGTGTCAATCGAAGGCTCCTTTGCAATGGGGACAATGACTGTGGAGACAGATCTGATGAGGCCAATTGTAAAAGGATCTCTAAAAAATGTCGGCATGAAGTGGACCAATACTGGGCAATTGACAATCTGGCCAGTGGGTAAGTAATATTGTTGTTCTTTGGAGGGGGAGAGGCCAGCCAATAGTGATTCTGAAGGTAGTAGTAGGGAGTTTCTGCCTTTTCGTTTTCTGAAGCAAAAGGGTGTTTGGAATTTCTCCCAGAACACTCCAGAAACACAGCGCACAGACAAACATGGGCCATAAGGAAAGCATGGATAGAGGTGAAGATAGAGACCCCATTTGGTTTCCACAGGAGGATAGGAGAGATGTTCCATTCATGACTGCTCTGCGACACTGTGGGGTACTTCTACTTCCTGGGAGTGGCCATAGACTTCAGCTAAGACCCTCCTTTAGCCTCATTTCCTGCGTCTGTACCAAGGGTATCATTCTGCCACTGTATTCCTACTCATAAGGACTAAAGAACTAGTGGGTGATTGGTAAGATCTATGACACTGCCAAGGTGGCACAAAGTAAGATGTGAGGTTAAACATAAGCATGCTTCCAGTCAAGCTTTGCTGGGTGATGGGGAAATGGTTAGAGATACACAGCAAGCAGTGTTACTGTGGACTTATGTTCACCTTGATGACCCAGCCAGCAGCAGCCCAGACCATGGCATTGGCCATCAACTCCATATCACACACGTAGCCTATTACCAACCTATGTATCCTTAAACCACATAAGACTAAATCACATTTTTGAAACTGTCCCAGACAGGAGGTGAGGTAGTCCTATCAGGGTAGGATTAACCAGTGGTAAATAGTACTTTTCTACCTCAAAAGAATTTTCTGATAGAGTCAGAGTATGTCCAAAATGCCTGCCCTAGACTGTTGGGGAAAACATGAATCAAGTCTTTGGGCTTTCTTCTGTTCCATACAGACAAGACACTACCACCTAAGGTTTCCAGACCCTAAACAAGGTGTGTTACAGAAGTACCTTTTTCTGGGTCTTTACCACAGGCCCTTAGAAAGAGCCATTATTTTAGTGTCTCATATGGAGTCATGCAAGATTAGGAACATCAGGAACATGCAGTTTTGTGAGGACAGCAGACAAATAAGTGATAGGTGTATGCCAGGCACCAAACACTCAACAACATGGACATACCAGGTCCTTATAGCAGCCTGGGGAAGAGTTACTTTTTCTTGTCCCCATTTCACAGACAAGGAGACCCTGGTTCAGAGAGAAGTTCAGAGTCAGTGTCTTCCCAAGCCCACATAATGCTTAAATGTCAGAATGGTGTAGAGTACAAGAATCTCTGAATTCCATGCTCTTACTAATAGCTCAAACACTCCCATAAGGCAGTAATGTCAGTTCAAATAGTGTATGATAGTGCCGGAACTGAACCTGGGGAGGGATTCTAGAGCCCAGTTTGGTAGGGCAAGCATCAGGGGAACAATGTGAAAGCTCATTCTGGAAATACAAGGAGATAAAATAGTGAAGGACTAGCAGGGCACTCAGGAAAAGGGATCAGCACTACCCAGGAGACTGGAGGAAAATCAGGAAACTCTAGTGGCTGGAGATTGTACTTTTTGCCTGTTAATAGCCAGCAATGGTGTTGGAAGGCTGGTTTGATTTAGATATGCATGGCTTCAAGGGCTATGCCCAAGAATTATGTTTAGTTTAGTAGTTCTAGAGCCAAGATTACACTATATGACACCCTAAGTCCTCTCCTTCTCTTTGTGTTCTGTACAGGGTAAATCTATTCACCAACACTTTGGAGGGCCCAGTTCTTGATCACAAGTATTATGCCGGTGGTTGCTCCCCACATTACATACTCAACACAAGATTTAGGAAGCCATACAATGTGGAGAGTTATAATGCACAGGTATGTGACAGCTATAAAGTCCTGCAGAGCAATGTATGAGCATTACTAAACAGCCAGTGGGCATGACTCCACCAGCCACCTACTAACTCTGCAAGCTTATAGGGAGCCCCCTTTCCTTCTGCACTTCAATTGTTGATGTTCAAAATGGGTGTGGTTGGTCCTCTTTCCTTGTGTCAGTGAAGTTGAAATTTTCTGTAGAGTATAAGCAGTTTTATCATAGAGCAGTCATTATGACACCAATATATCAAAAATGGGGCCAGAGAAAAAGCTCAAAGGACTGGGATGCATATCCACATATAGGAGGCCAGGTTCAAGCAATATGGTCTGTCCAAGGACCATTCCTGAGTACTGAGACAGAAGTAGTCTCCAACACCACTGGATATAAATAATATATAATATAAATAATATCAAAGCTACTAGGAGAGCTACATACAATTAGGACAGTCTTGATGGCTCCTGTAACATTAACGTGGATGATTCTCAATGGTCAGAAAAAAATCAAGACTTGGGTCAGAAAGATAGTAAAGTAGTTAAGCACTTGCCATGTATGCAGCTGACCCCACTTTGATCCCTGGTACAATATACGGTCCTTCAAGCATTACCAACAGTGATCTTTGAGCAAAGACTCAGAATTCCAGAGCAATGCTGGGTTAGAGCACAAATGACCACCCCCCAAATTAAAAGGAAATATCAAGTCTTATGACTGTTTGCCTCTAGAATGGGGCATTTTAGTTCTTAACATTTTAAATTATAGTTGCCATATTGTTATATATATATATATATATATTATATATATATATATTATATATATATATATATATATATATATATATATATATATATATAGTTGTTAGGATTGGCAAATAGCCTTAAAAGCACATATCACAGAGAAGGAGGTTTAGAATAGACTATGTTGGCCAGAGATGTGATTCAGGGCAAAGCACATGTCTCGCATGGGTGAGGACCTGAGTTCAATGACTGGCACCCCAGGAGTTGGGGAATGACATAGAATATTAGTACACGGGGCCGGGTAGGTGGCGCTGGAGGTAAGGTGTCTGCCTTGCAAGCGCTAGCCAAGGAAGGACCGCGGTTCAATCCCCCGGCGTCCCATATGGTCCCCCCAAGCCAGGGGCGATTTCTGAGCACATAGCCAGGAGTAACCCCTGAGCGTCAAACGGGTGTGGCCCAAAAACCAAAAAAAAAAAAAAAAAAAAAAGAATATTAGTACACAACACCGTCACCAAGATCCACTGGGAACAAACATGACCGTGTTAGTCTTCAGCTCCAGATAGGTTAGACTTGAGGTAAAGATCCTTTTCCATTTTGAGTCTCTGTATCCTTCTTTGTTAAAGTGCATGGATAGTAAAGATGGCCTTGATGACAGAGTTCACATTTTTTTCTGGCCACTGTAGTACTCAGAGGTTACTCTAAACTTAGTGCTCAGGAATCATGCCTGGTGGGCTCAGAAGACCATATATGGTACTAGGGATAGAATACAGGTCAACTGTGTGCAGGGCAAGCACCTTACCTGCTGTACTATATCTCCATCACCCAGCCTGTAGTTAGAACACTGTGCCTGTCTACCAACTTATACAAAGTTCTGAGTCTAAGGAAATAAGGTTTCTTTCTTTTTCCTCTCTTTAGACTCAAGGCAAATATGAGTTTGTGTTGACAGAATATGAATCATATTCAGATTTCGAACATAATGCCTCAATGAAAACCGCTGATGCTTCTAGCTTCAAATTTGGTTTTAAAATACCTGGAATATTTGAATTTGGCATTAGTGAGGCCACTGCTAATAGCAGACATTTTATCAGCAGAATCAAACGATTTTCTCATACCGTAAGTACCCTCTTGCTGATCTTAAATTTCTGTGTATTCTATGGAAAGGTCAGCCTCACCTTTGTGTCTGAATTCTGTGTTACTCCTATTCAGTTCTATCAACCGATTAAATTTCTGTTGTTTGAAAATGTTTCCACTAATAATAGCTTAGTCTTGGGTACTTTTTCAGAAAGGCCAGTCTGCTCAGCCTTTAATAACTATTTCTTTCCTTCCCTCCTAAGCATTTCCCTGGGGGTTTTATTAAGTTTAAGATTGTAGCTGAGTCAACCAAGACCTCTGGGAGACAGACCCCAGGAATCACAGGCCCTCCCCATGCATTTCAGCTGAGCCACTCTAAAGAATCTCACCCAAAACGTCTTATCTCAGGTCTTAGGGTGGCAGCTGGCACTGATCACACCAGAAGCCCACCTATATTTCTACTTTCTTTATGCTCCATGGCATTTCCCTACCTGGGTTCAGATGTCACTACTATTCCTTCACTGCAGAGTCTTTAAGGAATTTGAACAAACTTCAACCATCCTCATTGGTCTGATCTTGCCAGAAAGCCATGTACCCTTATATCCCATATTCTAGGCTTTGTAGGTCCAACACTGTCCAACACTCATCCAACACTGTCCTTGGGATATATGGTAGCTATGGTGACCCACTCAGATGAGCATGTTCCAATGAAATATGATTCACAAATCAGATGCTGGATTTGCAGAGCTGACTGCATGAGGTTGACTAGCCCAGATGCCATAAATTCTTCAGTCACACCTCCCCCACACACTACTCTTTTTTAAGAAGCTTCTCTGGGGAAGGATGGGGTACATTATATGACTGAAACCCAACAATGAACAATTTTATAACCACGGTGCTTAAATATAGCAATTTAAATTTGTATTAAATAGATCATTGCAATTGCAAAAAATAAAATAGAAGCTTCTCTTCAGAGAGATTTGAGCACATACAGAAACAGGTCATCTGCCATCTAGGCTAGTCAACCTCCCTTCCATCAGGGCCACCCACATGCCATGCTGGGCCCTTTCTCTACCCTCCATATCCTTTACTGGCCCCCGAAGGTGGTGAGTTAAGAGCAAGTGCTTTTGAGCTGAAAAGGACACGGGAATCTTTATGAGCAAGGAACGCCTATCTTCCCTCGGGTCTCCTGACGAAAGCAGCCCAGCACATGACATTTGCTCAACTCAAGTTCATCTCCTCCTTTTCAGATTCGTGACTTTAAAGATTTGCTTTCCCCGTGTTGGTCCTTCCCTTAGAACAGCAAGTTTCTGCATGCACGCTCCGATCTGGAAGTTGCGAGATACAAGCTGAAATCTCGGGGCCTCATGCTGCACCATGAGTTCCTCCAGAGGGTGAGAGGGCTGCCCCTGGAGTACAGCTACGGCGAGTACAGGGACCTCTTCCGTGACTTTGGCACCCACTACATCACAGAGGCCGTGCTGGGGGGCATCTATGAATACACTCTTGTCATGAACAAGGAGGCCATGGAGAAAGGAGGTATGTAGCCCTCCTAAGGGAGGCATCCATTGCTCTCTTGTCACCTGGGAACAGAGAGCTCTAGGGGAGACTTGTCTTCATTGTCTGAAGGCTCAGGAGGAGGGTTGTCATTTGTCCTTCTGGATCTGCTCTATCCATGCCTCTACTCTCGAGAGTTACCACAAAACTCACTTCTTGCCAGCCTTGTTGAGCCTGGGCCTCACCCCATCCTCACATGTCCAGTTTTCTCTACTCTTTGTTCTCTCTAGAACCTAGTGTTTCCCAAAGTAATAGGGCTACCCTGTGGGGAATACTGGAATGATGAGTGGGTGGTAATAGCTTCGGGTGCTGTGGGGATAAGGCATGGATGATTTCTTTTTGTTCTCTTAAAGAAAACCCCCCATTATGAAATAGGGCAGGGAAGTTTGGGATTTCCACTCTAGAGGATGACATAAAATCCTGTGAGATTCCTTATTTATATTATCTGCAACCACAAGTTGAGGTCCCAGATTTCAGATCTAACCATCTGAGCTATCAAACTAGCCATCACAGATGAACCAGGCCATCATGGGAGCCCTTAATTTTTTTCCAAACATGTTTGTCCCCTGGCTTTCTTCATCTCAAACTCATTTCATCATCCAAACACAGACCAAAGTCAAGAAATGAGAAATCTCCGTTGATGATGTTTCTTTCCTTCTACTTTATACTATCTCTCTGACCTCTCCACCTCTTTTTGTTGTTTGTTTATCTGTTTCTGAGCCACACCTAGCTGTGTTCAGAGCTTACTCCTGGCTCTATATTCAGGGATCACTCCTGGGGATAAGCTACATGCCTGTTGTATTCTCTGGCCCCTTCACATCTTTTGATTTTTTAAGTAATAAATAGGTGACTTGGAGAGAGCTCAAAGTACTAAAGTGCCTTGAACATCAAGACTCTGAGCTTGATCCCCTGCATGTGGCTAGCCCACTCTAGTACTACTGCATGGAGCCCTGAAAGTCTCTAAACTCACCCACAATGATCTTAGTGACCTAGTGACCTTAGCTGGGTCATAGCAATACTACATGGCAGGGCTAGATCATTGAACCATCTGCCCTGATTGTTCTAGAAGTGGCCCCAGGACCCTGAGGAAAATGCTTAATTAACTATAGAAAAAAAAAGAAAATATTTATTTTGAGCTCTGGGGTTGAATATACATAAAAGAAAATGAGGGGCTTGGAAAAATGACTTAAATTGTAGTGCATATGTCTCCCATGTACAAGGCCCTGAGTTTCATTCCCAGCTATACACAGACTCCAAGTCCCATCAGATACACCTCCAAGTCCTGCTGGGTGAAACCCTAATGACCTTTGAACATATCCTTGATTCATGCAGAGCAATCTGTACTGGGAAAGACTCTAATAATATAAATAAATATTTCTAAAAAGAAAAAAAGAAAACAGTAAACAGTGCGACCAATGAATTGTAGAGGAACAGCTAAACTCTTTCTAGAGTTCTTTAGGTTATGGGCTGCTATTCTGACTGTTACTGAGGACTTTATCTTGATTTTGTACCCCAAAATAGAGGTATAGCTTCGATCCACCTTGAGTCTCTCTATCTGACACTGTAGAATTTACCAGGAGCTATAAAATCTACCTGCCTGCACACTCATCTTTGGAATGATGAGAACCCAGATGACTGTGCTCGGAATTCTGAAATATGAGAGCAGGGGTCTGTGGTGGCATCTCTTCCAGCCTGTTCCTTGCTCACCCACTATGCTCTCCTACTGTGTTATTACCCATCTTTTCCTGGGGCAGGCTCTCACCTGCAAGATCTTTTTTTGGGATCCCTCAAACTAATTGAATCCCATAGATCTCTGTGCCACCATAATTTCTTCTTAAATACTCCATCTCTCTTGGACTGCCCTTGGGAGGTTGGCACATGAATGTATGAATTTGGGCAATCAGCTAGTCCCTAACACCATGCTTCATTCCTGATGAATCCATTGAAGCAGTAGAGGTAGAAGAAGGGGAAACATAGACCCTTTTATAAGAATTTTTCAGATTTTTTTCAGCAAGTGTCATCCTTAATTGACCAGTTGGATAATTTGTTGCTGCAAGGTTTATGTAACCTTATTGTGATATCCAGGTCCCAAAGAAAATTGTTTTGGAGAACAGTGACAGGTTCCAGACCACTGATCCCCACAGTCTGACCCATCTGCAATGCAACAGCCTTAGAGATCTATTGCCAGGTTCACACAAGTCATGGACCAGGTCTGAAAATAGGAATGGAAGGGAGAAGCTCCAGTAATGGGAAGAAAAATGGGAAGTAACTTCTTTATGTCAGGGACTCCATCTCACACTTTTAGTCCCTTTCCTCTGCTCACTGGTTAAAACACTCTTCTGGAAGGTGTGTGATGGGAGGTGGGAAGATTTCTGTAGCCTCAGGAAAGAATCACCTTTCATAAAAAACTTAGAGCACAAACTCCACCAGGGCAACAAAACCCTCCTTGAAGCATCTTTGAACAAAGAAGCTCTGGGGAATATAGATTTTGATTAATTAAGAGTCTCTGCTAAACCCAGTGTCACCTGCACTTTTGATGGAACTTTTCCCAGCAAATCTCAGTCTGGATGGTTAGGATGCTTGGGTCTGACTGGGGCTGTGCCATTTGGTACTAAGCTAGGGAGATGAAGTATTGAGAGCAGAGCCTGTCATGTGTAAGAAATTTTACCTCTTTTATAAATTGCTTGTATGCTTTGCTTTTAATTTGATGATCCGTATTTATAATACTATTGATGGTAGGGTGTCATGCTTAGAGTGTTCCAGTACCACACCCTCCAGAAGTGTCCACCTCCCTCTATTACTGTATCAGGATCACCCCAATATCCCCTTCTCCCCCACCATGATAAGTACAGCTATTTAGACTAGTTTTCATTTTATTGCCTTTGGTCATTTGTTATTCCCTTACTTTATTTCTTTATAACCTGCCCACGAGAGACCACTCTCTCTTACTTCCACTCCTTCTGGTTGACTTCATTGAGTATGATATTCTCCAAATCCATCCTCATAGTGACAATTTGCATGATTTGTCTTATAGGCAAATGAAAAACTACCCTTTGCAATTTTTCTCCATCAGATTGATCATTCATTAATTTGAATCTGTGAAGTACTACTACTAATGGTGGGCATGAGGTCAAAGAAAGAGGATAAATGTCCCTTTAGATCACATGGATCTTTCCTTGCTTCTTGCAGATTATTCTCTAAAGGATGTCCAGGCCTGCGCCCAACATGACTTTAAGATCGGTGCAGCCATTAAGGCTGTCTATGTCAGTCTTGGAGTTTCAGTAGGCAAATGCCAGGGTATTCTGAAGGAAATCAAAGGTAAGTGCCAACACATTATCTCCACCATGCCTATCTGTCCCCTTTGAAGACCACCATGGTCCTAGTCTCTTTTCATATGCAAGGAAGTTCTAAAACCATTTCAACAGAAATAATTTAAATAAAAACTTACCTATGTGCTGAGTTTGCAGAAAAAAATAAAAAGAGAATGAATTGTTGTGTTACATGGAACATACAAACCACCGAAGAAGCAGTTAACCAAGTGGGTATAAATGCCATCCCAGGGCAGAGCCTGCTTCCTCTCATGGGGCAGAATCATTTGTGGAAACTTAAGGTTTATTTAGTGTAATTTAAAGTTGAGATTTGCTTTATAGACATAAGGGCAAAATATAAGAATGGCAACATATTTAAGGCTAGTAGTTAGTTTGATAGAATGAGGCTCTGCACTAGGGCTCCCAATGAAGAGGACAGGGAAGTGACTTGTCCATATCTAGCTATGGAGACCAGAGGATCCAGCTGAGCTATAGATCATGTTTCTCGGAGCCCACAAATTAGGAAAGACCTGACTGGAGATGACAAGAAAGTCATCTGGCCAGAGCCAGGTACCTGAGAACAGGGATATAATATGGAAGGGACCTTAGTCCTGAGAAGCTGTCCAGTCAACACAGGAAAGATCACTTCTCAGCATGGCTCCAGTCTTCCTTATCTGCTCTCTCTAACTTGTGCAAAACAATTCCATCAGTTAACTGCTGCTGTGGAACAATCTCCTGACTGTTTGATGCCAGTGTTTATTTGTCTGTTTGTTTGTTCACTGCAATGGAGCTGGTTTGGAAGATGCACTGCTGCACAGAGGCAGGTATCCATAAATCAGATGTGCTTTCGCTTTTTTTTTTCCTTCTTGGGACACACTTTACAGTGATCAGGGCTTACTTCTGGTTCTGTATTCAGGTACCACTTCTGGAGGGACAGTACCATAATGGGTACTGAGGATAGAATCTGGTCATTCACATGCAAGGCAAATAACTTACCAACTGTTATAACTCTCTAGCCCCAAGATATGTTTTTTATTTATTTTTGTTTGGGGGGCACACAGCTGTGCTCAAGATTTATTCTGACTCTGTCCTCAGGGATCACTCCTGGTAGGCTCAGGGGATCATATGTGGTGGTGCCAGGGATTGGCCCACTGTACTTTTTCCTCATCCCCCAGATATGCTTTTTAAAGACATGCAGAATCATTCCACATCACAATCACTGATGAGAGTTATGACCAGCTCCCCCAACCCAGAGTCCTCACCTTCAATACTTACTGTGTTCAGCATGTCATATCTTCCTCAGTATTTTCACCATTAGTTACATTAAACAATAGACGTTCTTTGAAGGCAATCTTCTTGTTTAATTTATTCAGCATCACTATAGTTAGGGGAAGGTGTATATGGCCAGACTCAAGGGACCATATATTCCCTGGGATGAAATCTAAGGCCTCACATGGCCAAGAATATATCTCCTATTTGATCCATGTTCCCAGCTCTCAAGACCCTGTTTTGTTTATTTGCTTGTTGTTCTTTGAATGACTATGGTTTTCATCCTGTATAATGCACTGTGAAGTTATCATGTGCTTTTCTTGTCCATACTACTGTAATTGCTATTTCTGATTGCTATTAATATGCTTCATAATTATTTGTTCTTGAAAGCACTTCACTCAGGGAATCACTTGGGAATGGGTTGTTGTGTTGGAGAGTGTGAAATAATGCAAAGTTATTTGTTTTCTAAAAATATTTATACCCATTTACAGTAGCAACAGTGAATGAGACTCCCTTTATTTTTATAACTTTATTTATTGTGATTTTGGTAATCTGGTTACAATAATGATAAAGTTTATGACTTATATGTATACAGTTACTGCACTTTCATGGCCACTAAAGTGACCCAACCATCTACCTCTGTCCTTGTGAGTGACCCCCTTTATATGTTGTTTTTAAAAGGTGTTGTAAATACAAAGCTGAGTCATCACTTTATGCAGGTTAATGGCTTTGGGCTCTGGACAATGGTTCCTTAGAATGAGTTCCTGATGTGGCTAGAGTTTCTGAAAAACCTCCTGAGAAGTCAGACTAATAGCTACTTCATAGCATCCACTGCTGCAGGCACATCTGTGACACATGAGGCCCTCCCTGCCTTCCCAAATGTTCCCTACAAGGAAGTGCTGGTGTGTAGACCCAAAACAGGGATACATGGGATAATTTTCTCTAGCTCAGAGCTATCTTATCTTAGAGCAAAGATTACACAATGAAAATAAACAGAGTCAATTGGTGTACAGCCTTAGATTTGTAACTGACACAGAAATGTCGATAATCTACCTACTTACCCAGGTACTTACCTATCTGTGGTCGATCTGTATGCCCATATGTCTGTTCCATGTATAATTGATGGATATATCCATCAGCCTATCTGCCAATCTCAAAACATATCTATTATCTATTGTTATAGCTGTGCATAGGTATGTACCTGAATTGATTTTGTTTATCTGCCATGGTCTCTCACTCTATTTATGTTTATGTTTGTTTACCCATACATGTGCATACATCTAATGATCCCTTCATTTTTTTATGACCTCTTCATCACTCCCTATATGTGTATGTGTCATCTACCAATTGGGTGTCCTCCATGGGCTCTATCAGTGACTAGTATTAATAGATATTCAAATAGTTCCTTCTTTCTTATCCCATATCCCACTTGCATCCTATTGACCTGGGTTCCTATACTGTGTCTCTACAGAAGGCAAGAATATGCCTGTCCTCTCTCATCTTTAGATTGAGATCAGGGATATTAATAGTATCCAGGTTTCAGTCAATTCCAAGCCGTGGTTGGGGTTGCCCTATACTAGTCTTCATTTGATTTCCAGAAAGAAACCAACGCGACACCATGGTAAAGGACCTGATTGTCCTTGTCCGAGGAGGTGCTAGTGCGGACATTACTGCCCTGGCATACCGGGAGCTGCCCACAGCAGAGCTGATGCAGAAATGGGGAGAAGCCGTGCAGTACAACCCAGAGATTATCAAAATTCAGGTACATGCAGGGGCCTATTCTTTCCTTACCAAGAGAGAAGTCTAGTGTGAATTGGGTTTGGAATCTAGCCTCGGGAAGACCTAAGCCTTAATCTTTTTTTTTAATATATATTTTATTTAAACAACTTGATTACATACATGATTGTATTTAGGTTTCAGCAATGTAAAGAACACCACCCATCACCAGTGCAACATTCCCATCTTAATCTTAAGGTACATGTGTGACAGTAGAAAATATATCAATTAATTATCTTTTATAATTGTTGAGGAAGGCCACTTTTAGGGACTCTGGAGAGCTGGCAGAGACATACTGGTAGATTGCCAGTGGGCTGCATAGTACACAGAATTGAACAGGAGCCTCCTCTAAGCAAGACACATCCCCAGCCTATAAAATAGATCTGGAATGAGTGGACAGTATACTCCTAAGCACTGGATGGACAATCTTCAATCCTTTCAGTGGTCTACAAGCTACTAAAGGAAATGAATCACTAGATTTATATTCCATTCTTCTCTAATTTAATCATCTTTCTAGTTCTTCAGAGAATCATTCATATCTTTATTTAAATACTTCTCCATCCAACAAGTGCTTTCTAAGTTCCTGTAATGAGAGAGGAATTAGGTACTGGAAGAGAGAGACAGTCTCTACTGAACAGTGAGATGGTAACATGCACAGCTATCATACAGGACAGGATAATACATCATGATAATCACCAACACGGCTGGGACACCTAGATATTCATGACACTCTGCCAAGGGCTTGTGGAATGTTATTTCATCTAATCCTCACTCATTTGAAAATTCAGTATTCTCCTCTCAACTTCATTGCTGATAAAAATCAAGGTCACAGAGACTGTAGCCATCTTGCTGCTTAAGAGTCTTTGTTAGGTTAGAACCTGAATCTCTGACCTCTCTCAGTCTCTACAGATATTCCCTTGAGTTTGGGTGAATAAACTGCAAAAACATCAACCACCTAAGTAAGAACTGTTTTGATAAACTTAAACTAAAAAGGCATTTGCTCCAACAAGACTGTCATATCAGCCTTGGTAGATACTTGCCTGTGGTGACTTGAGCCCTGTGTTCATGTCACATTTGACACCATCTTTCTTGCCATCCTCCATATACATACATGGTCCAGCAGCCACTCTAATTCTTACTTTTGCAGTCACGATATTGAGCTGAGGGGCTAACAATCTTGAGGGAAGCTCTGCAGTCCCAAACACTGGCTATTTTTTGCAGTGTTTTAATTATGTGTCAAATTCATTGAGAAATCTGCCATTCCACTCCTATCCTATTACTTGTGCACTGATGACACTCTAGGCTACTGGAAAATAGAGAGAAGGATCAAAATGGTGAAGGTTCAGAGATACCCAGGATTGGCTTATGCCATGATGACCTTCGTTGCTATCATTGATGGGCATGGAAGGGAACAGAGTTAAAGGAAAATATATCCCTGGTCTTCACTTATTACTCATATATCTTACCTGAATATATTTTTCTTAACTGAGAATTAATGAATTGACCTAGTTACCTATCTAAACAGGTTGGGCAAGCCAGTCTCAGCACTGGGGATGTTAAGAACTAAACATGTAGTGTGGGATGTATGTGGAGCATGTATGTGTGAATGCATGTGAGAGAGGGAGGAGGAAGGGAGAGATGGACAAATAAATTGAATGTGTTAGTTATAATAGTCTCAGTTTCCAATGTCTCTGCCAGACCTGCAAAAGATTTTGGAGGTGTTTACTTTCCTGAAAGCCCAAAAGGTTTTTGTAGCATCCTAAATGCCTACAGTGCTTCACACCCACCACAATGTGATACTGCAAAGGGCATTGTGGGTGGAAAGGGAGAGAGCTATTTCCAGGAGTGGGAAAGACCAGATTGTAGCAGGTTCTTGCATGCTTTCTCTAGTTGTGCTTCCTGTGAAAAATGAATATTTTGTGTAGTCTCCTATTCCACACAGTCTTTATGGCAAAATAAAAACGGAAACTGGCTTCACATTATATCAGAATAACTCTTCTCTGCAGAATTAGCTTACTAGGTATTTTCCCACAAAACAAGACTCTCTTAAAGAAAAGCAATCAATAGACCCAGAATTTTTTTGTCAAAACTAGTCTTAAACTCAAGAATATAAGATGTGGTCAGAGAGATAGTAGAGTATATTTAGACACATGCCTCACATGAAGCCAGCTCTGATTAAATTATGACCACTACATGATCTTCAAAGCAATCTGTGTATAGTTGTGGAGGCTCTGGGCACTGCTGGGTATGGCTCTGGAGGCTGTGAGCAGAGTTAACAAAGCCCTCTCACATTATTTTCCAATAAATTTTAAATTGAAATGGCTCTAGGCTCAAGGGAAAGAAAAGCAATGCCAAGGAGGTATAAAGAATGTTAAAGTCAAAAGATTATAATTATATTCAAGATACAAATGACAAGTATCTGTATCAAAGAAGTAGAAAATAAAAGACAATTTAGAATGCATTTATTTTGTGATTATAATAAAATCAAAGAAGATAAGAAATTCATAAAATTAAAAAATTAGAAGCTGAGATACTTAGACACTGCTCCAGTAAAATGAGATATAGCTAAAGATAGGAAATACAACAGGGTGAAAAAATGAAAATATGTTGGAAGCCATAAAGAACAGGACTGACACTGTAGAAAATGGAGTCAGAGATGTGGAAGGTACTATAAACATGCAGAAGTAGAAGACAAATGTAGAAGTAGAAGATAAAGGGATTAAAACAATAACATGGAAGAAGTATGGAGGGTAGAACATACTGGTGTAGAAATGTAAAATTTAGAGACTTTTTCAGTACAGAACAGCAAGATGAAATCTGATGGCACTTTAATTAGGCACCTAATATTATAAACATGTCTGTACAGGTAGTACAGAAAAACACCCTGTTTCAAAGCAGGCAAAAGGACTAAAAACCAGACAACACTAAACATATTCTTTTTTGTTTTGTTTTGTTTTGTTTTGTTTTTCATCACACCTGGCGGTGTTCAGAGGTTACTCCTGGCTCTGTGCTCAGAAGTCACTCCTGGCAGGCTCAGAGGATCATATGGGGTGCCAGGTTTTTTAACAAGGTCCATCCTATGTTGGCTGTGTGCAAGGCAAATGCCTTACCGCTGTGCTATCGCTCAGGCCCTCACTAAACACATTCTGGCATTGTTTTACTTTTAGGAACAATGTATCCCTCATAATAAAACAAACTGGGCTTTCAATTCTTTTTTTAAAATAATATCTTTATTTGAGGACCATGATTACATAGCTTGTAGTTGGGTTTAAGTCATAAAAGGAACACTAACCTTCACCAGTGCAACCACTTGGGCTTTGAATTCTTTACATCAAACTACCTGGAGATAATATTGAGAGTCACCGATAGAGGAAGCATCCTGGGACTTGGTAAAATGCTTATTCATGGAGGAGAAATACCAAAGGCATTTTGAAGGATTTGGGGGAAGATTATGTAAAGGGTCCCAGATTCAGCAAATATAAGATGGCTGATAAAATACAAATTCTAAGCAGTTAAAAAAGCAATGATTTTTAGTGTAATCATCTCCCTTCTGTGTCATTTGTTGTATACATGAAATGCAAGTTATCCAGTATTAAGTGGGAGCCCTTGGCAAAGTCTCTTGTTACCCCTGCATTGGTTTTTAATGATAAGAACAGCTAAGCTGCAGCCTGTGACCCAAGGCTATTGGTGATACCATTGGACAGAGTGTTGGCACTGCCTGGAGAAGGAAGAAAAATGCACTGGTGACCATATAGAGGTCAGGAGAGCCTGAATAGGCCAACATGATAGTCCTGAGACTTCTTCTGAGTTTATTCTCTATTACATAGCATGTCAAAAGGTTATGACTAAGGGAGTGGGTTAACTTATCATCACTCAAGAATCCAGGCACTGAGGCTTTCCCTTGATTCCAAGATCAGTACACTGTAGTCCAGAAATGGACTAAGTCACATCTTACTACTCTGAAGACTTTACTTACATCACTAAGTTTTTACTGCTCAAAATAAATCACTATTAAGTTCTCTTGATGAGCAACAAGGTTTTACAACCCAGCCCTACCCCAAAAGACAAGTCAAGTTCCTTGGTAAATGGTGAGAATGACCATCATACCTTGAATTTGCTCAGGATAAAGAAAACTATTATATGTATTTTTATATATAATTATAAAACATATATGATATCTTTATATATATTATTTGTGTAATAAAACAAATTATTCTTCTGACCAAGAGCAGGATTTAAGATACAGAGGATGAGGAAGCATTGCCTGATAGGAAAATGTTAGACTTGAACAGCTGGATCTTGTTCCTAAAAATAAATTCTGAATTTCAAATAAGAAAACCATGAATATAATTAAATGGCAGCTAACACACCAAATTTTCTTTTGCTAAAATGAAATCCTTAATGTGGGAGGAATGAAACAATTTATAAGAAAGACACATCTCAGAGGAAATAGACAACTCCCTAAAGAACTCAGAGGACTAATAAATATGCGAAACTTTTAACTTCTCTCGGAATAAGAATGAAAATGAAAGTAGAAGTGCAATATTATGTTTTACCAACCAAATTGGTAATGATTAAACATCCATAATACTCAATGTCATCGAGAACGATGAGATGAACACTTTTGTAAAATAAGAGAATATACCATCCTTCAGAAAGACTATAACCACATATAACTGAAAGATTTAAAATGTTTAAAGCTTTTGATCCAGTAACCCCAATTGCAATAATCTACCAAAGAAAAATCTTCAAAAGCTGGTGAAGATGTATGTAGAAAAAGGTACCTTGTTTTATGTTATTTGTAGTAGCAAAAGGGAAAAGAAGAAAGGAAACAACCAAAAGACTCAATAAAAGAGGAAGCAGTGAATACATTATAGTTCATCTATACTGCTGGATGCTAGGAGGCCATAAAATGTATTTTGTCAAAGACTATTGAATGACAGTGTGAAATGACCAAAGTTTGATATTAAGTAAAAAACAGATGATAAAACTGCACTGAAGAGAGAATTGGGTCATACCTCACAGTGCTCAGGGCTTACCCCTGACTCTGTTCTCAGAAACTACTCTTGCTCGGACAACCATTTATGGTACTGGCATTAAATTGGGGTGGCCATATGCAAGGCGAGTGTTTTAAACCCTGTTATCTCTCTCACCTCTCCAAACTATAGTTTTCTTGTGCCATTCATTTGGTGTAAATATTTGTCCATCTACCTATACAGAAATATATTGAAAGACAACTGGCCACAATCTTCTCCATCCCCTGGTGACCCCATAACTCTGGTTTATCTGCTGAACTTGTCTGGGTAATAATTTTCCACTTGTAAAATGGAAAAAAAGAAGACAACCTGAATACTAAGACCAAAGATGATATTAAGTCAGTTGGTTATGCGAAACATTTTGAGAAAATCAACACATCATTGCAATAATTTGTGATCATTAAGAGAGATGATCTCCAGCATTCACTGTAGAGAATTGCATGGGACTTAATACAAAATTTCCCAGACACTGATCCCCATCTTGACACTGACTCAGAGATGTGAAACAGTTGAAAACCAGTGGTGGTATCAGAGAGATAACAGAACTGTAGGGCATTTGCCTTGTACCAGGCTGATTCAGATCTGGGTTCAATTCTCAGCATCCTCTATGGTCCCCTGAGTCTGCCAGGAGTGATTTCTGAGTGCAGAGTCAGGAATAACCCCTGAGTACCACTGGATGTGGCTCAAAACCAAAACTAAAAAAAAAAAAAAACAAAAAACGTGGTCTCATAAATGGCCTCCATTTCTTTGTAAATTTTACTTATGTAAAATGTTCACAGAGGTAACTGTTCTAAGGATCCACCGATCAAGGTGAGTAGCAAAACCTGTGTATTGGGGGGTGGAGAGAAATTAGGGTATGAGGAAAGGAAGGGGAATAAAACAGAATGAAGAGAGTGAAAATTGGAATACTTAGGCCATTTGAATCAGGCTTTGGTGTAGAATTCTAGTGTGGGAAGGGAGAAGGATTTCTTCCCAGTGGTACAAGAGGTCCTTGGAAGCCAGGCCCAGCAATACCGATACAGCAGTATGAGCCAGATGGCTTCCATGCTAAGTCCTACAGGTATGATGGTGCTCAAAGCTGCTGAGGATGACATCTTGAGAGTTCTGGGGACTCTTGCAGTGCAATGCACTGACCTGATATGCCAAGCACACTCTTCAGCCCTATAAGCTATCTCTAGAGCAGTGTTGTTTTCAGATTTTTGCCTCTGTGTTCCTTAGCCTTCTATATAGATGGGATTGATTTGCTGTTTGGATGCTGAGGGCTTCGATTTATGTGTAAACTCCCAGCATAGTGCCTGGCACATAGCAAATATGCCAGGAAGGCCTGTTCTGGTTTTGCCCCAAAAGGCTCTAGCTCCTGGAAGCACCTATTACTTCAGATAAGAATGTGCCTGGTGGCCAAAGGGAGACTTCACATGCTCCCTCAGGAAAGCATATTATTGGAGGGGCTCACTGTTGGTAAATAGAGAGTGACCCCCTTTCCTCCCTTGTGCATGGCCAGCAGGCTGAAGCATTCTGCAAATAACATCTGGATTAACTCATTGACATGAACAGTGGGCCCACCATGGAGCCTAGGCTGTGCCCACTAGAGAGGTTAGCTTGAGATGTATTTAAAAAGTAAATAATATTTTCCCATCAGAGGCATGATAATGTATAATTGTCAGCATTCAGACAGACCCCCAACTCTCATGGGTTGGATCATGACAGAATCGCTAACAAACTCTGGAGGGGAAATTGGCCTCAGAAAAAGAACTAGAGTCCAGAAGTGCTCAGCCTCTTTGATTTTCTCTTGAGACTTGGCCTCTAATTTTTTCCTAACCCTAACCCACAAACACTGCCACAACCCTACCTGGCTTCTTCTTACATGCCACTCTGTCCTGAGCACTGAGCAGTCCACATCACTCTTGGACTATGTTTCTGCCATGCACATCCATTGCCATAAGCTGGCTCATCTGACTCATGAAGCTTTCCATCCATTTCATTCTTCCATCATCTGCCATTATCTGTTTTCCCAAATTCAGAGTTGGAACCTGACTGCCCCCTACCCCAGTGCAGAAAGATCTGAGCAGTAGACAACACTAGTCAGGAGCTTATAGTTCAATTAGAGACTTGGAGAAAGAAACCTCAACATGGAAAATGATGCAAATATAAAGGAGAAAAGAGAATTTGTGAGAGAAGATGGGCCAAGAAGAACTTCTCAGCATTGAATAGTAAAAAGATCTTGTGTGAGCTTTGCAGCCTGGGAATCGCTCCCTGGTAACAGTTCTTACATCACTGAGATGATTTATATGGATTAGAATTTGTAACAACACTATATTGTTTTTAAAAGAGTTGACTTGGGGTCAAAGCTATAGCACAGTGAGTAGGGCATTTGCCTTGTATATGGCCTATCCAGGTTTGATCCTCCAAATCCCATATGGTCCCCTGAGCCTGCCAGGAGTAATTTCTGAATGCATAGCCAGGAGTAACCCTTGAGGACTATCAGATGTTACAAAAACAAAAACAAAAAAAGAGCTGACTGAATGTGTAGGTGTCACCAAATACATGCACACACATGTGTACACATGTGCACAGGCACACGTTGAATATATTGTAAATAGATAGATAATTAGTTATGGAAGAACAAATGTCCAACGGCATCATAACTGAAGGTTTGTTCATAGAACTGAGCTTACCAATACAGCGGGGTAACTAGAAGACCCCTTACGGCATTGGTAGAAGGAAGCAGGCACTCTGGTTGATAAGTGTAGTGTTATAGTGATGTATGCATTAAAAGCATGAGTTACCAGTGTTATAAAACCCAGTAGCTCAACAAAGTGCTAAGGAAGGTACCAGAGCCATAATATAACAGGTAGGGAATTTGCCTTATATGTGGCTGGCCTAGATTCAATCCCCAGCATCTCATAGGGTCCCCAGAGCCCATCAGAAGTGATCCCTGAGCACAGAGCCAGGAGTAAACCCCAAGAGCTTCCAGATGTAGCCCAGATACCAAAAATAAGGTAAGGATAAACAAAACAAAACATACACACATAGTCCGCTTTACCCATCAGGCAGATTACATGGACTTCTCACACTCTGTTACAGGTTTCTTCTGTTACAGGTAACCAAGCATCTAAGTATCCATGACTATGTTTCTAGCCTAAGTTTCTTGAGAGTAGGGATTTTATTTTATTCTTTTTACCCCTTTGTTAAGGCACCTTGAGTTACAAAGTTATTTAATGCTGAGTTTTAGGCTTGCCATAGTCCAGCACCAATTCCACCATCAGTGTCAATTTCCCTTCACTTGTGTCCCTTAGTTACCCCTCTTTTTCCCAAGCCTGCCTCCTTAACAGGCACTTTTTTGTAAGTTTGGTTGTTGTAATTTGGAATCTCGTGCTTTTCAGGAGTGGTATAACCATAGTTTACTCATTTCTTACACTTGATGCCTGGGACTCAATAGGTATCAAATAATACAAGGGAATCTGGATGCATGGTTGTAGCTGTGTTATCCAGGACCAGCTGGCCTTTGTCTTTTCTGTGGAGGCTTCCATGGTAAATACTCTATTGAAACGAATACTTTTCTACCTGCCAGGCAGAGCCTCTGTATGAACTGATAACAGCCACAGACTTCTCCTACTCTAGTACCTTGAGACAGAATATGAAGCAAGCCCTGGAGGAGTTCCAGAGGGAATTCAGCTCCTGCCACTGTGCTCCCTGTCAAGGAAATGGGGTTCCGGTCCTGAAAGGTACCTCTCTGTGCACTGGGCTTGTGGGAGGACTGGTTCTGAGGTCAGAAGACAGAGTTAGCTTTACCATATGGTGGAGATTTCCTGGAATTCTTATAAAGTTCTTTTCTCCAAGGGGAAACACCCTGGCCACATGGACCTCTAGAAGGTCAAGCTTTCTCCATCTTGTATCCACATTTCGAGTCACTTTATACCTATGCTGAGGCGCCAGCATGGATCCTTATGTAAGGGTTTCTGCAGTAGCCCTCACTCATCACCGGCTGGTTAGCCCCCTCCAGGGAATTCATATCTGCACCATGGATGTGTATTACAGAGATGCCTAAGCCAGGAGCACTACCTCACTCCATCACTAGATCAGCCTCTAGTAAAGTGCCCCATGTCTTCCTCTAAGATAGCAGACCCAGCCCATGTGGCTGATTCCCCCCCAAGGAGATGTGTACAGATCTGAATGCCTGAGCCTAGTCCAAAATAATTGAAGTGAATCATTGGACTGGCCTTTGTATAATCCTCCCAGGTGATTTCATTATATTGTCCATTATAAGTCAAAGTCATAGACAGGTGGGTTTTGATTTTGCTGAACCCAAAGACTCCTGGGAGGCTGACAATGGCACATTGTAAAGTACCACAAGTGACCATGAACTTTAGTCTGTTTCCTGAGTGAGTTATAGGCCAGAAGATAGGTAACTGCTCCTCTGGCTCTTGTGTTACTTCAGTCCAGGCCCTAGCTGACCCAGTGACTGATGACGGGGTGAAACAGAAGCACATTGAGATGGTATTCTTGACTACAGATAGTGGCTAGATTTAGAGTGTATCTTCTCCTAGCAGGGGAAATTCTTTGTGCAGGTCCTCAGCAATTTCTGGTGAGCAGATTGGAGGGCATTGAGGATGAGCCCCAAAGTTGGGCTGCTGATTCTTTACAAGGACCTGGGAGCTTCTGTTGAGAGGCCTAAGCTGAGCTCTGATGAAGAGGCCAGTCCAGCAGCCAGAATAGCATATGCTTCCAAGGGACGTTGGCTGATTCAGAAGAGAACCCCACAGGATGCAGCAAGCTCAGCAGAAGGACCTTGAGGAAAGAGCAGTTTTCAGGGAGAAGGGTTTCAGCTACTCAGCTGGAAAGCATCCATATTTTTGGACATGGTGAATATTATTTAGAAAAGCAGATCTAAGTGTGATCCTTACATCTGGGAGGTTCTGTGAACAGGCCAAAGACACCTAAATGAGAGCCAGTTCAGCCAGGTGTGGAATCATCAGCTCAAGGTGTTAATCTAGTGGGAGCTAAAAGTCACTGTAACATGTGAAATTTTGACCTACAAACCTGCCTAATGCTGTTCATAAAGTTAAAAAAATAGTAGTAGAGACTGGAGTGTTTGCAGACCCTTCCCCATGATAAGCCTAAGGAATCCTTTATATACTGTCAGCACCAGTCAATTGTAAAATGAGATATTTAAAATGTGGTGTGCTCTCTATCACTGAAGGCAATCAAACAAAGGCTAGAGCTATAACTTGGTGAGAGGGAACACGGGTCTAACTTCTGATTCTGATAACAGATAAAACTTAGAGTTCAAATGTCAGCTAATGAATCCTTTTTTTTCTTAAACTTTATGCTGTTCCCTATCAAGTCAACAAATACCCTCTTCCATGAGTGAAGGTCATACAAGGGTGGAATAGGTTGATTGTTCTTGGTTTTGAATCTTGTTTTGAGCTATTCAAGAAGGTGCTAGCCTGAGGGAATCATGGTGATGTGGAAGACCAAATTTCCAGCATTATGAGCTTCAGTTATTTGATTTACACTGTCTGCATTGTCTTCTCAGAATCCCGCTGTGATTGCATCTGTCCTGCTGGGACCCAGGGCACTGCCTGTGAGATCACCAACCGAAAAAGTAAGGAGTGTTGGGGAGTTGGTTGGGAAAGGAAACTCTGGAGTGGTCCAGAGTGAAATTTGAAAGGCCCAGTAGATGCTTGGTGAAGGAACCTGGGGAGAACAAAACTTGAGATCTATCTACCCTGAATCCTAACTTTAGTGATATATAAAAATATTGATTCTCTTATTAGAGAGAATGATGATATAACTGATATCATTGCTTTCACCACTGGTAGTTTTTTGTATAACAGAACTATGAAGACTAAATGGTCTCTTGGTTCAATCTGAAAGATTTATTTTATTATTTATTTTATGAATTCCTATTCTGCCCTAAAAACCCAAAACAAATGTTTCTTCTACTAAAAAAAAAAAAAACACCTCCAAATAGAATAGGTTTATTCCTTCTGTGGGCTCCTACAGGACTTTGAACACAGATGTATTTTTACATATATATTTTTTCCCTATGTCTGTGAGTAGGGATAATGTTGTTCCATTAACCTATGTTTTTTGTGACTTATTTAGTTATATATGTCTTATTTGAACACATGGAACTTTACTTTTGTGGAGAGATAGAAGAACTATTAATAGAGATGAACTATTCCTGGTAATACTTGACCCAGGGGTATAAACTTGACATTTTGATATTCAGGTCCAGCAGTACTGGGAGATGATGTTAAGAAACCACTGTGAGGCTAAGCCCAGTATACCCAGGGGGACATATGGTGCTTGGGATTAAGTTCAAGGCATCACACATGTAAAGCATGCACTCCAACCTTTTAAGAAAATTTCCCAGCACCAACAAATAAAGGTTTAGAGATCACACTATTATTAATATTCCTTCCAGTTCTCAAATTCAATGGCCTGTTGAGAATCTAAAAGTTCACTCCCTATTTCTCCCTCTTCTTTTCCTATCTGTGATTTGTTGGTGATACCATGAAAAAAGGAAATGGCATTTTCAAAAGAAACAAATACCTCCAGGTATTTGACTGCCAAGTATCTTGTTCATTATTTTTACCTAA